>NW_028141956.1:2400000-3000000 GCF_025532165.1 Camponotus vicinus | reverse complement strand
GAATGGGAACCAGGCACGAAACACACGCATGGTGTAACTTACACTGTCTACCCACGTTCATCTCATCGCCATGCTCGATTGCTGGCTTAATTTATCATAGTTTCTTCCGACTTCTTTTCCCGCCTCATCCTCTTGCCCTAGTCACTTTTCTTTGTTTTTTCATCATTAATGAATTCCCTGCTTGCTTCCACTCTCACTGGACTATGTAACTTATTGAAGTGGCCTTCAAATAGTGAAGATGACCTAAGAAATAATTATATAGTTGAAGAATATTTATGTTTATTGTAGTGTTTCTGACCTAATGATCCTCTATAATGAATTCGTTAAATGGGGAAGGGAAATAGACGTCATTCACCAGTTTAAAACTGTCTTTTTTCAGGATATGGCCGCACATCACTGTAGTTTGTTATAAGAAAAGCTCATTCCATTATGTTATGTAATGCTACCACTATTCGTCGTGTCTGTTTTCGACTTGATCTTAGTATGTTTTAAAGTTTTACGAGTTTTATTAAGTTAACACACTGTTGAGACATATCATTTTATATGCATTGCATAAAATGAATTTTTGCGAAATCGTGACTATGCTATTTCAAAAATAAAATTATAAGAAATTATCTTTTATTTATTTAGTACAATATAATTTAAATACAGCTATACTCAGTGAACATTATATTTTATTCTATATATTTAACTATACATATTGTGATCTCATTTAATGTTATAATTTCTTACACTGTAATTTTATTTTACTTTATCTTTGCTTTTACTAGTTTCTGCACATATTATTTTAACGCTATTTACAATGCATTCCGCAAGATTAAATGGGAGATATGCCATTAAAAGAAATTGAACTGTCGCGTCATGTATTTTTTTAATTGAATGTATGCAGCAGATCATCAATATAAAATACATATGCAAAATGCTTATGATTTCCGATTGATGAAGATATAAATTTTCAAAAGAATTCAGGATAATAAAAAATTCCTATTTGACTGACTTAAAAATGGATACAATCCACTCAAGCACATTATTTTCAATCGATTGTTATATATTTTACATCTGTAGATATACTATTTAGTTTAATAATTAAATTAATTTTTAATAATTAAATTTACATTTTCATAGAAATTAAAAAAAAATTTCTTCTCTAATGTGCTTTATATATAATACATATTTTGATTGTATCACATTATATAACTTTACATAATGTAACTTTCAGGAAAGTGCTTTTAGTGCTACTAATAATGCTAATAAAAATCGATTTTGTCGTCGTAATGCGTCATGTCCTCCTTTCATAAACTGCTTTAATTAAATACCGATTACCTATCGTGCTCCGGGAAAATGTAATCGCGCGTTATATCTCTCGCAGTTTAATAACGCCAAGATAGAAAGATCAGCAATTTTTGACATCGCTCGATCGATTTAACGTTTGTTAAATGAGCGAAATGTATTGTCGGGTGATTACGCGGCAAAGCCGATTTCTGAAGTGCACGTGGGTGAAAGCTCTCCACCCGCTAATTAGAGCTTTCACTCCGTTTACGGTTGGGCCAACCTGTATATTTCCGTGGCACAAAATCGATGATCGCAATTTTCCCCGTCAAATCTCGTTCTTGAAGTAGATCGGCAAGTCACACGGAATCTTACAAAGCTTTTTACGAACTGTACCGCTTTGACTGCACACACAGATAAGGATCGCCGACTTGTCGGGACAATCGGTGAAAATATATTCTCGCAATGCGGTCCCGCATTGCGCCCACAATACGCTATTGCCTGCATATTTATCTCCGAGAAAGCACGGGATCTCCATTGCAGCACATTTCAAAGAGACTCTGCGCTGTCAAGCATCTCAAGATGCCAGTTTCACCCATGTGAAAAGCCTCTACTCTGAAAAAGCTTACGCGTGTTTTATTATGTATTTTTAATAGCAAGGGGAGAAACACAGTAAAAATTACACAGTAAAAATAAAATGTTAATTATAACATTTTTCATATGTCCCAGAAAGTCTACTCTAAATTTTAAGTTAAAATAACTCATTCGTCGTATGTTACTTATTGACAAACTAAAAGTGTTAAATAATTGACACGATACTTTACATTTATTTTTGTTATCGTGACTTTAAGTGTAATGTAAAAATAATATACAAATTAATTAAAAATTACATGAAAAAATAGTTACAGAAACTCGAAGAATTGTTGTAGGATATTAACATATAATAGTAATTATTTTAACTTAAATTATTTGTAATAGAAACATTTGATTTTAGTAAATTTGATTATTTTGTATGTCAAAGTTCAAGATTATTTGAAGATTTATTTTAACTTTTCTTAGAATATTAAATTGACTTTGAGTTATATTGATTGTTTAAAATGATTATGTTAAAAATACTCAAAATAATATTCCATTTCTATGAGACATATACAAAGTGTTAAGTTATGAAGTTGACATAAATGTAACACATGAAAACGTTATAAAAATAATAACATGTAAATCGTATATTAATTTTACATTAAAGTACTAATCAAAACGTGGTAACACAAGAAAATTTTAACATATGGACGCACAATTTTTTACTGTGTACGTACTCGTTTTTAATCCTGCACCGATCTTAGAGGGAGAAAGAACGATCTTTTCTAAATAAAGAACGTTGTTAAATTTAACTTTAATATTTTAGAATTATCATAGAATTAAAGCGATTCTCTCACATAAATAACTACAAACAAGCAAAACTATAAACATCATTAATATTTTTCGCATTTA
Source organism: Camponotus vicinus (assembly GCF_025532165.1). Lineage (NCBI taxonomy): Eukaryota > Metazoa > Arthropoda > Insecta > Hymenoptera > Formicidae > Camponotus > Camponotus vicinus. Next base: position 2,997,243 of record NW_028141956.1, on the reverse strand, counting down.
TATAATAAATCTGATTATGTTTCTTCGACAAAATTTATATTGATTATGATGCTAGCAAAAATCAAGAAATAATAAAGAGATTATCACGACATGTAAAGAGAACAAAATTTAAAACAATTTACTTCTTCAACAGCATAAAGATAATGTTAAAAGATAATGTTAAAGATATTCCGTTATATTATGTCGTTTGATTAATTATTCATGTCGGCTTGTTAAAAGATAATGTTAAAGATATTCCGTTATATTATGTCGTTTGATTAATTATTCATGTCGGCTTTGATTTCTAGAAAGAACCGGTTTTACTTAATGACACTTGCTCATCTTGTTTTGTCAGATGGCCGGTGTTAATCAGATGCACGGACGCATGTGACACTTTATCCGTGCGATCTTCGCTTTCATCCGATTGAGCGTATCCTATTTGAACGGCAACCTAGATCCTGTCGTTACACTCGTGCTAATACAATGTATTATTATGTATATACAAGATAATTTCTCTCGAATGACGAGACTGGCAATTATCTGTAATATTTATTTTTATCACACACGCTAACCTTATTTCACATTAATAACGATAACTGGCACTTTCACGTTACCGTATTGATCTGCCCTTGATCTCTAATAGGATAATAGCGTATACTTTTACTCTCGTACATGCGTCTTCATTTTGATAGAAGAAGCAGGCACAAATATCTATATTTTCGCGTCACAACATATAATTTTCTTTAGAGAGAAAAGCCATTATTTCAAAAAAATGTGCACTTTAATACTTTATAATTTATTAATACACATCCGATATTTGAAATAGCCAAATGATTCTCGAGAAATAATTATAAATATAATATAATAATATAATATAATAATATATATAATATATAATTAATATAATATAATATAATAATTAATATAATATAATATAATATAATAAATATAATTAATATAATATAATAAATACAATAAAAATAATGATATATATAATGAAATATAATGATAATAGATAATTTAATAGAAAACGTGTGTTATAATCTTTACATTCTCTCCACGTAGGAAAGAGCTTATACTCGTATCTCTCTCTATTTCTCGCTACCTCTCACCCTACTAGATATCGGTTATCGATCGATCAGTGAACTGCAGATGTAGCGTGCGTGGTGGATGCAGGTGTAGCCGCAAATCCCCTCTCGACAAAGCAGTGACTTAAGTCTTGATCGCGCATTTCCCTCCTTTTGAAAAGCGCTTTGATGAGCATGTTTACGATATCCGTGTAAACCTGGCAACTTTGCTCACTGTTTAATTTAACGGAGAGAACTCGTGGTTCCTTGATTTCATTATCCAATGTCGACACGAGTTTTCATCCTATCGACCATGCTGACCACGACAATTCACCTAGAGAATGTAATCTGCCGACATTTATGCGATTAAATCATGATTTGTGTGTGTAAAATGGGTAAAGTAGTTAATAAAATCACGATATGAGATTGTCGAAATAAGCGAGCGTATATAAGGTTTAATATATTATGCAACAAATAACGCGAATAACAAAATCCAACTAAATTTCTCTCTTTCCCTTTCTCACCGACAAGTTATGTCATTTCATGCGCAACACATTAATGCAAAAATTATATTTTCTAAATGTAATGTAATTGCAACTCCCAACATTGTTGAAACTTGTTTTTGCGTTGATTTTTATATTACTTCTCCCTTGCCACTTGATTTACATCATTGCGTACGAATTTCTGCTATTGAAATATTCTGGACAATAGTTATTACATTAAATGATATAATGCGATGATTAATAGTACGATTCGTTTGAATGAATCGGAATTATTTTCATAATGTGCAATATTTTCTCGGCGACATTGCAAATTTCGTTTTGCGACGAATTCTAGTTACATATATATCTTTGGCGTCAGGAATGACCCACGGCAAAACCGCATCTAACAATGCGAAGCACATCCAATTTCTGGGATGCACGTGGACAAAGTTATGCTGCACCGAAACTTTCGACGATGGCAGGGAAGTTCTCGACCTAGTGCACGTACGTTTATGGTCGAGTTGCGATCAAAAAAGGAAATTGTGAAACTTATGTAAAAATTTGACACTCTATTTTTATTAAATTAATGCAGAAATTATATTTCTTAGTACAGAATTTCTATAATACACAAACTGATTGTATGTCTTATTCTTTTGTTTGTAATAATAATAATAATAATAATAATAATAATAATAATAATAATAATAATAATAATAATAATAAAAATAATAATAATAACAATTTTATTTCAAGTCCTAAAAAATACATTTGGAAAAATGATTGTTAACCGTTCTTAGTGATTTTCTTTTTTTACTTGTAATTGAACTATTTAAAAATTATAGTATATTTGCAAAATTGAAACGAGAAAAAACGGAAATTTACCAATATTTTAAAGATATATCTCATATAAATCTAATTACAAGATATTTTCTAACTAAAGAAATGTGATAAAGGTAATAAGTTTTTAAAAAATCTTTTTATCTGTCACATGAAAGAAAAGAGAGAGGAAGGGAGGAGAGAGAGAGAGAGAGAGGGAAAGAGAGAAGTATCAAATAAAGTACATAGCATAAGTTTGTGATCACGAATGATTAAATTTATATTAATCAAATTTATATTAATCAAATAAGTATCGGTTGATTAATTAAATCTATTTGCAAACGCATATATTTATTTTTCGTTGTGACCATGACGTGATCGGTAATGTTTGCATCCAATTGCAATCATTGCACTTAGCGTCCTTCCATTTAGAATTCCGATTCAAGTGGGTCATCGAGCAAACGAGAATGGTTTGCATAATAATAGAGATGATTATTCTGACAACGGACGTTAAGATTTCATTGTCACGAGATATCATTTATCTGACATGAATTAATCATTAACATTGAAGTTACAGAATGAATTGGCTAAACATTGATTAAACCCTTGATTAAACTACTTAAATATTAGGAAATGTAATTATAATAGAAGTAATATTCAATGTATCATGATTTTCATCGCTATAGTTGTTTGAATTCATCAATTCAATGTAGCACTGATAGCACCGATTATTCAATATGTATAGAGTTATATCACGAAGATACATGCAAAACATATTCGAGATATTCAATAAATTTCACTTTTATCTAAGTTATTTTTAAATCGCAGAAGTGAAGTGAAAAAATGATATTTTTGATTTAATATAAATAAAATATATGATTAAACAAATGAATTTTGGTGAGTATTAATGATCTAATTCTATAAATGATATCATCGGGAAATGTGATTTATTTTGTTTTTATAGAAATGTATTATAAGAATAATAAATTTAGATAAATAAATAAATTTAGATTAGTATTTTTTTTCATGATTTCGATTTTTTTTCTTCCAGAATTTATATATATATATATATACATGCACATACACACAAAATAATATAAAATTTAAAATATTAGATTATTCGCTTTATTTATTTTTCTGGAGTCGAAAAAAATGTGCTCTTACTTTGTACAAAAATACAATATCAAAATGCATATAGCGAGAATTCGTTCGTATTCTGAAGTTTTACGAAGGCCTTTCCAAAATGTGCAGAGAAAAAGAAAGAGTTTGTCGAATCCTTTTCTGTACAATGCCGAGCTTCTCATTAGATTAGCCGTCAGTTCTGCTATTATATACGTGCGATTCAGTGCACGCCGCATCGTGAACATATATGTATTATTTAGCACTTGGTCGGGAATAACGATCCACGGAATGTACAATAATAATGCCACCGGGATTGGTAACATGTCGTGATACGTTGTGGCCCAATTTCACTCCGAGGTCAAGCGAGAAAGAATTTCTGTAATCGTTTGAAGCATGTGGAGGATTAACTGGGCGATTGCTGGCGAAAATAGCGTTAATAATCACGAATAATTTTACTTCTTTTGCAGATTTTTTTATTTAAAAAAAAGAGTGCAGGTTGGTTATTTTAAAAATTGTAAGACTTTTAATGACGAAGTAAATCAATTAAAAACAATTGAGAGCGTATTCTAAGAGGAAAATTATTCTGTTGAAAAAATTGGGAGATCTACATAATTATAATGTATTCTGTAATTTTGTAATTTCTGTAAATTTTGTGTAAATTTGAATATTCTCAGAATCAACCGGAATAATTATTAGCAACCAAATTTCTCTGAGAAATGAGATATATATATATATATATATATATATATACAGGGTGTCCCATTTTAACTTTCAGGTCAAAATATCTTAATTTTGTTGCTCGTCGTTTTTAATGAGTATATTTCGATTTTATTGAACTACATTTGCCTTAAAAAAATCGACTTGAAAAAGTGACTATACCAGCTTAATAGCTTAATAGATTCCTTTGCCAGATTCTGTATTTCTACTCATCTTTTTTATTTTTATGCCTTTTGTAGTTACACTCATTTTCTCTTTTTTTTTTCATTTTTGCTCCTGTATTTTTACTTATTTTTTCTATTTCTTTGCCTGTTGTTATATATTCTCTTCAGCTGAATCGAAAAAATAGAATAATTATCGATAAAATTTATTTTAACAAAATACATATACAAATATATTTAATATTATTTCTAATGTTAATTCCATAATATTATAATATATGTACATTCTTTTTGATTGCAAATTTACAGAAAAATTGAGTACTTGTTTGAAAAGTAAATAGTCAATTAAATACTTATATTGATTGAAAAGTGTTTTTGAAACATTAGTCCCCAATGTCGATAAATCTTTGTTTGCACACCTCTAAAAAAGGTTATTCAAAAAATACTTTAACTTCTCGTTAGCCACCAATTTATACAAAAAATGGTTTTCAACAAACAGAATAGATAGATTTTCGTTTGCACATTTCCATACAGTTTGAATTTTTGTTTAAACATTTGTCGAAAAAGAGTTATTTAAAAAACAACTAGAGAGGCCAACTTCACACTCAAAAAAGTTCAAATTTTGCAAAATTCTTTTCGTAACAGGTTTAATCTATAGATTTTCGTTTGCACATTTACAGATAAATTGAGTTTTCGTTTGCACGTAAGTAGAAATAAAGATATTTTAAAAAAAGGTTGGGGGACTTTGTTTCACACTCAAAGAAGTTCAAATTTTTAAAAATCTTTCTCCAAAACAAAAAAAAGAAAGAATTATAAATCAAAATTAATACAAACTACATAAATGTTCAAGCAAAAATTTAAGCCTATTATAAATCCATTATGAAAAGATTTTGGCAAAATTTGAACTTTGAGTGTGAAATTAGCTCCCGAGCTTTTTTCTAGTATCTTTTTTTCTACAAATGTGCAAACAAGTACTCTGTACTCAATTTGTCTGTAAATATGCAATCAAAAAGAATGTATATATTATGTATATATTATATAATGTACATATATATTATAATATTATGGAATTAATATTCGTTAACATTAAAAATAATATTAAATATACACTCCTCAACAAAATTATCGCATAGGTAATTTCATGTCAAATTTTCGCATAACTTCAAATAAGTATAACTCCGTCAAAAATGGTCGTATTTGAAAAATTTTTTTTTCATTCTCAAGCTTAAAGCCTCTATTTTGAAAATCATTTGTCAGATTTAGAATTTATCCTCCCCCCCTCTCGTCATCTCCTCAAAACTAAGGACGTGTTACGTCTCCAAAAAATTGCATACTTTGACGCATTCCACGGGATGGAATAAATTTTTTTCGCAAATTTCATGATAATCATTGTAAAATATGGACTTTTATGTGTGAATTTAAAAAAAAAATTTTTTTGTACGATTTTTTTTGCGGAGTTACGACATATCAAAGTTACCTATACATTTTTGTTCATTTACCGCCAGCATTAGCATTACCCGATACGCACCACGAGGAGGTTGCTGGTCGGATTTGGCGCATCGTGCGCGTGCGCGTGTGCGTGCGCGTGCGCATGTGCGTGCGCGTGTGCGTGTGTGTGTGTGACAGCAGAGATAAGGACCCTACGATTCGTCACGCCCGTAACATTTTTTGACTCCAAACTCTCTCTGCTGTGTGTCTGTGTCTGTGTCTGTGTCTCTGTGTGTGTGTGTGTGTGTGTGTGTGTTGGAGGACGGAAATGTGGAAATGTTCACATTTAAAAATGTGTATTGCCGCCTCGTCTTCGGATAATCTCTTGGAGACGCTCATGCATATTGATGCAGGCTCTAATTATTTCCTGAGGAATTTCATTCCATATTTGATTTAGGGCTGCTTCCAGTTGCAACAATTGCAATAAAATTCCTCAGGAAATAATTAGAGCCTGCATCAATATGCATGAGCGTCTCCAAGAGATTATCCGAAGACGAGGCGGCAATACACATTTTTAAATGTGAACATTTCCACATTTCCGTCCTTTAACACACACACACACAGACACACAGCAGAGAGGGTTTGGAGTCAAAAAATGCTACGGGAGTGACGAACCGTAGGGTCCTTATCTCTGCTGTCACACACACACACACGATGCGCCAAATCCGATCAGCAACCTCCTCGTGGTGCGCATCGGATAATGATAATGCTGGCGGTAAATGAACAAAAATGTATAGGTAACTTTGATATGTCGTAACTCCGCGAAAAAAAATCGTACAAAAAAAATTTTTTTTTAAATTCACACATAAAAGTCCATATTTTACAATGATTATGATGAAATTTGCGAAAAAAATTTATTCTACCCCGTGGAATGCGTCAAAGTATGCAATTTTTTGGACGTAACACGTCCTTACTTTTGAGGAGATGACGAGAGGGGGGGAGGATAAATTCTAAATCTGACAAATGATTTTCAAAATAGAGGCTTTAAGCTTGAGAATGAAAAAAAATTTTTCAAATACGACCATTTTTGACGGAGTTATACTTATTTGAAGTTATGCGAAAATTTGACATGAAATTACCTATGCGATAATTTTGTTGACGAGTGTATTTGTATATTATATGTATTTTGTTAAAATAAATTTTATAGATAATTATTCTATTTTTCCGATTCCGAGCCGGAGAATGTATAACAGCAGGCAAAGAAATAGAAAAGATAAGTAAAAATACAGGAGCAGACATATAAAAATAGAGAAAATAAGTGTAACTATAGAAGCAGACAAAAAAAGAAAGATTATTAAAATACAGAATTTGGCAAAGAAACGTCTATTAAGCTTGCACGGCCACTCGTTCGGGTCGATTTTTTTAAGGCAAACGTGGAGCAATAAAATCGGATTCATTAAAAAATGACGAGCAACAAAATCATTGAAACATTATCGATCGAGATATCTGATTAATTCTCAATTTCATAATACTTTTTTAATATGGGGTAACTTTGGGGATGGTTTTCAGAGTTTAAAAGTGGAGCACAAAAATCGGGAATAGATTAACTAATTACCAACAAATTTGGACTAAAGAAATATATCGCTTTTTTGGTTTTAAAATTTTCTTTAGTGACTTGTGCTAACTTTAATCTAAAGTTAGCACAGCCACTATTTTTTCCGAATCAGCTGGAGCAACAAAATCGGAAATATAGCAACAAATTAGCAACAAAAGAGCACTAAATTTATATACAGGGTGAGCCATTTTAATTAACGTACGTAATTATTTCGGAAACAAAGCATTTTAGAGAAAAATGTTTCAGACAAAAGTTTTATGGTTTCGAGGGGGCCATAAGATGGTATCATTGGTTTGACACTGAAGAGTCATTTGAAGGTCACGTGAAGGTCACTTCAATTTTTTTAAATGGAACACCCTATGTATTTTTGCACACTCTTGTAGCTTATCTCGAGAGCTTTCCAAAACACTATAATTAAGTACCTTTTCGTTAAGTACTTTTTGAGTTATGAGGCTTGAAATAATTTCTTAATTTTACATAAACCGTAAAATATCTTGTAAAATATTCATTTTTCGATTATCTTACCTTAATACTTTTACGTACAAAATAATGAGAGGAATCAATTGGTGTAAAGAAAACACATAGTTGTTTTTAAGAAAAAATATGGAATTGTTAATTGCAAATTACATATTTTTTCTTCAAAACAACTATGTGTTTTCTTTAGACCAATTGATTCCTCTCATTATTTTGTACGTAAAAGTATTAAGGTAAGATAATCGAAAAATGAATATTTTACAAGATATTTTACGGTTTATGTAAAATTAAGAAATTATTTCAAGCCTCATAACTCAAAAAGTACTTAACGAAAAGATACTTAATTATAGTGTTTTGGAAAGCTCTTGAGATAAGCTACAAGAGTGTGCAAAAATATATAGGGTGTTCCATTTAAAAAAATTGAAGTGACCTTCACGTGACCTTCAAATGACTCTTCAGTGTCAAACCAATGATACCATCTTATGGCCCCCTCGAAACCATAAAACTTTTGTCTGAAACATTTTTCTCTAAAATGCTTTGTTTCCGAAATAATTGCGTGCGTTAATTAAAATGGCTCACCCTGTATAAGTTTTATTCGATTGTGCTGAAGTGGTGGCTTAATATATGTGATATTTTGACCCGAAAATTAAAATGGGACCCCCTGTATATATATATATATATATATATATATATATATATATATATATATATATATATAATTTGTGTGTATAGGAAAAATAGATTTTCATTTAATACTATTGCCAACTGTTTATTTTATTTAATTAAGTGTTACTAAATTATATTAGTTGTTATAGATCGATTATTAATGTCGATGTGTAATTAAGGAAAAAAAATATTGGAATTTGTCAATCGACATGGAATCAACCGTGACCATTTAGTCATTTCTTGTAATTATGAAAGCTTATGATTATAACGTTGACGTTTATCATGAAAACAAAAATTAGAGCCAAAGAAGTTAGAAAAGCTTTTAAAAAGTTTAGTTAGCTTTTAGGAAAGTTTTATGGTATATTTATATTTTTGTGTTACATAATGCATTTTGCTTTTAATGTGATTGAAAAAATTACCCTCGAAAATTTAGATATATCTCTTGATTTTTGTTCAATTATTTTCGTAAGATTATCTTTTCATGTATACATTTAAGCATATATTAATTAGATTTTTATATCACATTTGACTTTATTCTCTCTGTTGTTTCTCAGAATTCGTAATTAATTTAAAAATACACATGTAGAGAGTTTATATATTTAGCGGTTTATACGTTAACAATGTATTGTGCGATGTAATATCGAGTAGGTGTCAACACATTGATTTCACGACAAGTCACGTTTCCGTTTCGAGCTCGTTTCTTATACGTTTACGCGCTGCACATGCATTTTAATGACTTCGTCACAGCACCGCGCCGACTAATCGCGCGCAAGACGATCGATCGGTCTTACAAAGGTGACAAAGGCACGTGGAAGCAAATACCCACACAATTCTCTGGCTGGGCACGCCTTGGAACGTGCCTAACCATAGAGAATTCCGTTTTTTGAGCGACAACAATTGTTGAATCTCGCGTGGGTCTCGATCACATGCTCCCAAACAAGAAAGCAGGAAGAAAAGCCGGCTCAACACGGCTATGTGAAATTTTTTCCTTTCCTAGAGCAAGATTTAATACTTGTCCAAGTATCGCTTACAACATTGAGTATGTACGTACACATAAATACGATCTATGTAAATTATCGTAAACATTGTGTACTTAATGAAACGCGATGACAGCGCAATTTTACAGTCGCGTGCACCTATTAAAATTTCATTTGTTCTAATTAATGTACGATAAATGATATAACTGTGTACGATTGTCAACGATGCAGTTGCAGAGCAAAATATTTTGCAGCAAAATTTGTCCTTAAAAAATATTTTTCGCGCAATTTATGATAATATTCTTAAAGCAATTTAAACATTCATAATCTCCGATCTTGATATAATATACATTACAGGATATCTCTTAGAAACTATTCATTACTAAACATAATGATAGGGTAGGAAAGCTAACATTGATAATTATTAATAAACTCGTTCTTCCATTTGCCAATCATGTACAGAAAGTCTTGAAACAGTGATGTGTTCTGATTTCTATAATACTTGTCGGCTATGAATTTCTGTATCAGTTTTCTCTGGCAATTAAAAGACACACATGTTTCATCTTGATAAATGATCGATATTCAGTCAATTTCGAATACTTGATCTACTATTGCGATCTGTCAGTCAAGAGAAATCGCGATTTTATACACCAGAAGAAGAAGACATTTAATAATCAATATCCAATTAATTCTTCATTTTTCATCTAATCCAATACTTTCATTTGATTTGTCGTATATTGATTTTCATTATTGGACATCATTTCATTAATACCTGCTATGCGTGTATAAATATCGCGAGTGATTTTTGAAGAAGATATTTATAATTCTTGATGTGTCGAGAAAGGGGGCATGATCAGTTTTCATCATTCTTTTGTGTCGATATCCTTCATTATAATCGTCGATCATCGACTTTCATTAATGAATAATAGCTAGTAATGGTTCCTCGTTTGTTAGCTTTAATCCTAGTCTTAACTGGCTAGATATAAAGAACTCCCAGTTAAATGTATCGAGTGATTAGATCGCAACTGTTTGATGAATTATCAAACGCAAATATTCTTTCCCGATAATCGCTATACAATATTACGAGATATTATTGAGCATATGATTAATAGGAGCTAAACCGTGAAACTAAATGAAATGTTTTGTCAGAATGACGGATAGAAAGTTACAAATATTATTTTTACCTGATTTTAATCAGTCCTTACTGCAACGATAGAATCGGGGGTGTAACGTTAGAAAGGATCCATGTCCAAGAACAGTCTTATATTTTTGCGCGTCCTACGAGAAAAGGCTACTTAGAAAGCCGTTAAGTCGATAGAATTTCCAAGCTACTTTCGTGTGTAGTCACTTCATGATTTCGCTGTCACTTGAGATTTATCGATCGCCTAAGTACACGGAATGGAGGACGCGCTAATATGAACAGGAACATTATTTAGTGCCTTCACAAAGAATCATCGATATCCGATTGGAAAAGCACACTCCTTCAAAGATCTCCAAGTGAATTTAATTACGCATGTACAATCCAATTGTCCGATTGCATAAATGATTTATAGATTTTTTCAACGTGACACATGTTACTTTTTAAAAATTATTATTTTTATTATTATATTTATTTATATTAATTATTATATTTATTTTTTCTTGAAAAATTTTTCAGGATCATTAAAATATCATTTAACGACATGTTTGCGCGATGCAATTATATAAATATTATATATAATTAATAACATATAATATAATTATATAAATATTATATTATACAAATATTTTTTTAAATTAATTTTTGTAAATAATTAAATTTAATAATTCGAAATTTTAGTAAATGTAATTGGAATTGTGTATGCAATTTGTTTTCTCCAGCGCAGTTATAATTGCATAGCTGCAACACTTTATTTTCTAACTTTATCTTCTTTGCTGTTTTCAAATTTTTAATATTTTTAAATTTTTTATTTAACACTTTTCTAGTTCCATATTCTCGCGCTTATTAAGACTTTTGATCTTGATCCCAGCGAGCATAATTTTTCCCTGATTACCATAATTATAACTCGCGTTAAGTAACCTAATTAAGTGGTAATTAAAGCTCTTGGTATATAAACTGTGTAATCAACTGTGTCGCACTGATGTTTCTTTCACATAATGTATCGAGATGATATAATTTCAAAATTTATGCACATTATATACATTCATAACAACGGCATGTTGTATATTTAACTACAATATGTTCATATATGACGAGTAAGAGACATCTGAAGAGGAAAATCCAGTCCAGATTATTTCAATAGTCGTTCCAGTTCCACGACTGACAAGTTTATAGATCAGATATATAAGGCTTCGTTTTCTAAAGAATAAATTTCTCCAGTTAATTGTGTTTTCACCATTGACTGTCGTTTACCGTGGGTCATCGCATATAAATCTTCTCTCTCTCGATTTTTCTCACGGATTTATATATATTATAAAATAACAGTATTTACCTCGTTTCAATTTCATTTATTAGCGCAGCTATTTTCTTTTCATCACACGTTGAAATATGACATATTTATAAGAATTATGACAACAAATATATACTCGCTGATTCGTGTCTCTATTTTATATTTTATTTTAAATTAGTTTCTCCTATTTTCCACACGCGTCATTTATTGAAATTTTATTTAAATTTTTTAAGAGAGAGTTATATAGAAATTTAGAATTTCTATTTTCATTTTATTTTTTCTTTCACATTCTAATATTCTAATATTCTGGTCTATATAATTCGCATTATAATAATGCTATAATATATGCGTAACTGCGTTACGTAACAATACATATGAATGACATTCTGAATCAGGAAGAGTTATTAATAGTCCATTGAACAAAATGCTTTGTTGACTATTTCGCCTACTTACTTAAATTGATTGTAACTTGTGAATGAAATCTACAACACTTGCAGCAGCAAGACTAACAGCCGATGCGAAAAATACTATGTTATAGGCGTTGACAGTAACATATGTAGGCATGCTAAGCATTCGCCAAGTTGCTCAACAATTGCTGATCAGGGCAGGAAACGCAAAATTATTTCCATTAATAATTAATATTAAATGATTAATATTAAATGAGATACAAACATGATTTATATAACATGATTTATATGTAACATGATTTTTTCAGTATTTAGGAAAATCTTGATACGATGAATAGTCCATAAATTAAAATAATTCGTTATTTTTCTATACATATGTTTTTTTTAATTTTATAATTTTTAGTTTATTATTTAGTTTATTTTTATTATTTTTAGTTTATTAATTTTTCAAGTTTATAATTTTTTGAATTATGTCTGTTTATTTTTTTTATCTTTATTGCTGATTTGGCGATATTTTTTATCTACTTTAGTTTCTGATGATTATTTTACCGAGCCAATTATCGTTAGTTTACCTAGATTCTCTATTGCATTCTCTATTGGAGCTCGATGTTTGCGAGTGGCAGCGAGTTGTACAGATAGTAGACAGGATTGCGGTTTCTCAGCGGCAAACTCGTCATTCTCGCAAACCGGCTCTGCTCATTGATCGATGCTCACCAGACCGTGAAACGATCTCGACGAGGCTTTTACCATTCGCGGTGACATCGCCTTTCCGTCTGAGGGTTTGTTCACAATGCGCCATTCGTTCCGATTAAATGCACACACGATAAGTCGATCGTTCGAACCCATTGTCGTAATTGAGATATAATCATCTTTTTTAACGAAAGAGCGCGGAAGTCGATTTTTCCGTTGCTGTGTGGTACATAAGCATAATGCACTCTGCAAGTAACTGTTATTCGAGTTAGCTTAAAATGTTAGCCACGGTAATGCCAGGTTTTGATTTTCCGATTGTCACATATCAAGAATGCTTTTGTTGAATATTTAGAAGTAATTTTTTATTTGCTTGAATGAAAAAGGAGCTGATTTTTTAAAATGCGAAAAAATTGGAATATTGAAACTAATTTTATAAATTAATTTGTACTATGTGACATTATGTAATATTACTAATAATTGATGTACGTCAATTTTTGCTTATACTAAATACACTGATTTTGTTATCAATGATAGCTGTGTGATTTTTCAATCACAATTGATCGGTTGATTTGTATTAAATTAAAAGAGCTCTTCCGACACAAACAATATTTAAATGCGCGAGTGTTGATACTGGTTATATAAAAACCATTAGCCGATATTTTTCTAGCACGCGGTTTTTCACGTCAAGTTCGATTTTCAACGTGACATCGGAAACGTATTACCACAGCCACAGTCATGCACGAGCTGTCAAATCATATTAGTTCATGAGAAGATTTATATTACTAGGATAGGAAAGAAATATTTTACAATTGCACTGTGAGCGTCCGTGCGATAAATCTTTTAATATTGAATATAAATAAATCTTTTCTATGGGATGGCATGTTAATGTCATCTGGTAAAGCGTGAAATTTTTGTTTTTCAAAGATTGAAATAGCAAATAAGGACATTACCGCTTTATTACTAGAATTCTACTTACATTAGAATCACTATAATCAACGTTGACAGTGATCAAACTGCGATGTGACAGAAAGACGTTAGCTCGATCCGCTCTGTGTTCTCGATTCATAATTCCAAATATTGAATATGCATGTCAACATCAATAGCGTTCCATATATACAGACGTCAATAAATTACATGTTTTGTGCTTCTTAATTGTATGAGTGCCATGTAGATAATTTCGGACTAAATAGCACGTTAAAATATTTTTGATAGAAACCCAAAAATATTATATCACACTATCAAATATGCTGAAACGTTTTATCAACGATCGAATATTATTTCTATCGTTACTACATTTTACAGAAATATATAGAAATATATAGAATTTATTTGAATTTTTGAGAATTATCTTTATGCTTAGCACATATTGTCAGATTAAAGTCAATTTGTACATCGTGGTAGATGCAATCCGTGCGTTTTATTGACCAAGATCATCTAGATATAATATATACATATAATGTAAAATTTTATCTATGTATTTTCTTCATCTCTTGTGAGTCACATGAACAATATTTCATTGCGATTCACATTCAGGGAAAGAAAAGCTGCATATTTAATAAATTATATTCTTTTGATATTATAACTTGCTCGTTTATTATTCGCCCTAACATATTAGATGCGCGATATTTCATATTTTATTTTTACTACATATTGATTTATCTAGAATTTATTTGGAGTAATAAAACGATAAATTAATCCATCGATAAAAAATTTATTTAGATAAAACGAAGTTATCCCCTGATAGATGATTTTAAGTGTCTTTAAAAATCAAAAGGAACAAAGAGCAAGCATTAACACGACAACACGATTCTCTGCATTGCTTCCAAAACAGAACAGGTGTGTGATGTATCTCAGACACTTCGCCATAATTTTCCAGTGGCTAAAAATCAGTTCGATGATGAGGAATTCCTGATATAATAGATATTATGCGTGTGACATTTTACCTAATATCATCGTAAAAGTGACTGCGAGGAACTTTAGTCATATGAAAGTGCGAGAAATGGTGAACAAACCTGAAAGAAGAATTGCAACGATAAGACGGGGCAAGACAATGGTGAAGTCGTGGTGTCACATCACTTCGTGGTGTGAAGTAACGTGCGTACCTGAGCCTAAAGTCATGGCCAAGAGTATCGTCAAGAACAGCGACGGTGGATGTCCTTTGCACTGGGTTGACAATCCCACCGGACAACCGAGACATCTCCTTCGAGTCGTTGTCTTCTATTTAACCATATTGGCGGTATTATGGTGCATGCCTACCTGTCTCTATCATCGGTGAGAAAGCGTTACCAGAGATGTTTTCCCGAAATGGGCTTCTAACTAAAATGTCGACAAACGTTTATTCCACGATCATCGCTTATTTTGTAAAATTTCTAGGAAAAATGCAATCTTAGAATTAAATTTTTTTTTATAAGTTTTTGTTCTCGATTCACATATTTAATTCAGTAAAAAGCGGAGAGAAAAGTCTTTATTTATTAAAATTATTATAAAACTGTAATACCTGAAATATAAAATCTTTTTCATAGTCCTAGAAAAACTTCAAAAAAATTGTAATGCAGCATGACTTAAAATATAGATATTTATGTATAAAAAATGTATGTACGATATATTTTGAAAACTGATTTCTTTTGATATAAAATTAATTGCAACAGTTAGTGTTTTCCATATTTCCAGATAATTATCCTATGTTTATGCATATATATTTTTTTCATACGATGTTAATTCAATTCTCATTATCGTCTCTCATATTTGCAATGTACATGATTACGATACTGGAAAATTCTATGCATCTGAAAGTGATTGCGTACATTCTATTTTAGTATTCTACAGGGTCACATTTCTCGTTATTATATATATCGCAAAGCATAATACCTTATAATATCTTCAACTTTCTTTGAAGCGACATTACAATATTTTACAATATTTATCTTTTAATATGTCTTTCTTTAGTAATAGATAGAAATACATTTATCTTTCTTTAGTAATATATGTGTGCTATATGTATTCTTTTTTAGTGGTGAATTTTTTAACATAATTATATTAAAGTTTTATCTAAAAAATATATAAGATATCCTTGAGGTATGTAAATACCTTGCAAGGCGTAAAATTTATTTATAATATTTAATTAACACTATTACTATAGTAATAAGAACGTGCAAAAAGCATAAATAACATGTGAACTTTTCCATTTTTCCCGAGTCGTTAATTTTTTAATTAAAAAAGAATAATTGAAAAATTATTCAATGACAAAATGACGAGAATTTATTAAATTCTGTCGCATCGATTTTGCATGTAAAAATATATTAAGAAGTAGGCTGGAGATAGTATTCAATAGACAAACTGTTTTGCAAAATTTAAAAATTAAACATTAAGATATGTAGTAAAGCATTAAAAAATATTAAAAATTATGATTTTTATAAGGCAATATCACATTGTTTGGCGATAGAGCACGATTTATATAACAAGATTTTAATACGATTTGGCGATTATCGTGTTCGCAGG
Source organism: Camponotus vicinus (assembly GCF_025532165.1). NCBI lineage: Eukaryota > Metazoa > Arthropoda > Insecta > Hymenoptera > Formicidae > Camponotus > Camponotus vicinus. The sequence goes on along the minus strand of NW_028141956.1, from coordinate 2,980,715 downwards.
ATTTCCGAGACCGGCCAGGCAGTAGTGTTGACATTGGTGGACACCGCGGCGGCGGAATTGCAGAATCTGGCCGAGCCGAAGATCGATCGCGATTTTTCCTCGAGGTCGTCCATCAAAAATTCATCGCTATTGAACGGTAACCAAAGGCAGACCGAGCATATAAAAGAGATCGTTGTGCCGACGACGCAGATCCAACCACCGTTGATTGTCGACGAGACGACGACGACGACGGAGCGACCGAATGACACGGAGGCCCTCGAGGACGACGAGGGAGTACTTCTGCTGAAAAAAATATCCACCGAAGAAGCGCCGGAGGTCGTGGTGATCGTTAGAGCGGAGCAGAAAGTCAATACGGACGAATTGGAACCGAGAATCGAGGAGGAGCTCGGCCAAGTTCAGGTGCCCGAAGAGTTGTCTTCGAAGGTCGACGAGACATTTACGACGGCACCGGAACTGAATGATACGGCGGCCAGAGCACAATTGATCGGTGGTAGTAGAGATGAAACTGCAGCGGTCATCTTGGATGGACTCGTTACTTCAGGTCCTTCCGACCCACCTGAGGATATACCATCCTTCAGCGAGTGGGCCCAGAAACGTTTGGAGGAGGCTGAGAAGAAGAAAAGTAAGTAAATTCTTTCTTTTCGTTTATTATCAAAAAATTTGTTATATAATATTATATTATTATATGTATATATAATATATTATATTATATATAATATAATATATTATAAATATAAATCATATATAATATATTATATAATATATATTATATTATATATATAAATTTGTTAATATTTATAATATTATATACAATATATAATATTTCGCTAAACTAGATACAATTACAATAGACAATACATTAGATTCAATTATATATTTCATTTACGGTCATTTTATTTATTTCACAGCTCATCCAAATGCTTCCGTGCAGACTCCGGGTGGTCCAGGACGAGGCGTAAGTGGCATGAAGATTCGTTCCAAGAATTATGCCTCTCCCGATTGCGGCGCCAAAATCGTGGCAGCTAATCCCGAAGCGAGTAGCGCTAAAAACGTTTTAGTGTCCACGCGAGACGAGTACATGCTGAACGCTTGTACGTCGCGCGTCTGGTTCGTTGTCGAACTTTGTGAGGCGATCCAGGCAAAAAAGATCGAGCTAGCAAATTTTGAGCTCTTCAGTTCATCGCCGAAAGATTTCTCCGTATATGTGAGCGATCGTTTCCCCACTAAAGATTGGAGTCCAGTCGGTCAGTTCACCGCTAAAGACGTGAAAGATATTCAGAGTTTTGCTCTGCATCCTCACTTCTTTGGTAAATTCATCAAGGTTGAGCTACAATCGCACTATGGCTCGGAACATTTCTGTCCCGTCTCGTTGTTTCGCGCTTATGGTACCAGCGAGTTCGAAGTGTTGGAAACCGAGACGGAGAATCAGATCCTACAAGAGACGAATACGGAGGATGACGACGATGAGGATAGCGATGAGGAGGAGCTGTTGAACAGTGAGGGCGGTGATCCACCAAGAAACTTATTCGGTAGCGCGCGCGATGCTGTAATAAGTCTTATGAAAAAAGCCGCAGAGGTTTTAGTGAAGTCTAGCGATCTCACTGGGAACAACATCACGGAAATTCAGCAGAGTATTGATGATGGTAATATCTTGAACAACTCATACACGAGCTGTACGACGCCTAGATATACAATTCTCTGCGGTAATTGCACCGATCAAAAGTTTGCCAGCGTTTTTCAATTGGTCAGTTGCAGAGATCGGCAGTTGAACGATTTGCTTAAGATCGATTTGGTGAACAGAACTCTGAGACGGGGAAGATTATGTAGTTTTCACGGTGTGGAGATCGAGTCGTCTTGGCAAGAAAAAAAGGAAGACATAAATTACAATGATACGACGCGATTTAATTTGGCGGAAGATCTCCAAGCGATTTTTTTAGCTTCCGTTTTTAAACCCGAATACATTGTAGCACTGTGTAATGTTCTGGCAACAAGAGACCGTAAGGTAGTGATGAACACGAGTTACGAAATTCCCGTGAACAATTCCGAGAACGCTGCTGGAGAGAATATTCTATCTATTAAGACCGATAATAGTGATACCACTTCTCATCATCAAGCATCTGTTACATGTACATCAGATTCAAATTCTCCTGCTTGCAAATCTGCCGCGTTTCCCGGCAAGGAATTGTTGGGTCAGGATATTAAGAATGAAGAAACCGAAGATATCAACTTTGCATCCAAAATAAAGACTTCTGCCAGCATGGACAGTCTGGCATCGCAAATCAAACCCACGAAGACACTCAGCAAGGAGGATATGAAGAAAGAATCTTCCGTACCGATCTTGGAACCCAGTAAGGAACTTACAGAGGAGACATTGCAGCCAGAAGTGCTGACTACTGTTCCGCCGCCGTCTGATCCAACGTCAACATTGAAAATTGTCGAAGAACTGCCGATTGTGGGAACTGCTGTCGAGATGACGTCAAAAATTATAAATAGTCCGTCGACGAACTCGCTTGACAATCAAAAAATTGGTGATACTCTCGTGCCTGATACGGAAAGTGGCGAGGCTATTGTTCAAATCAAAACAAACAAATCGGAAAATGGCGAGCAAGATGGGAAACAGATGAAAGATTTGAATGAGCAAGAAGTTCGATTGTCGTCTCAAGATCATCTTACGCTAGATACATTATTTTCTGATTTGGAGGGTGACACAGTTAACATGCAGAATGGGGCATCTAGTTCTTCATCAATAACCCAACCTACAGCAAGTGCTGCGCCTCAGAAGGAGTCTGTTTTTCTTCGACTGTCCAATAGAATCAAGGTAAGAAAGAACTATTTAGAAATATTTGTTACAACGAGATTATTTCAAAAGATACTAAACAACTTGAGAAAAAAGAAAACAATTTATTGCAATCGTTTATTTATTAAAACAGTTATAAAACAGTTAAATATTGCAATTATTTATTTATTAAAATAATTATTTATATGAATTTTTTAGATTTTAGAGAGGAATATGTCACTCAGTGGTCAATATTTGGAAGAATTAAGTCGTCGTTACAAGAAACAAGTCGAAGAAATGCAGCGCTCATTAGAACGCGCAGTAGCCGCTATGGGTGAGGAGTCTCGAAAGGGTGAGGAACGCGAAGCCAAGAGAGTGGAAGAGATCGCTACTTTAAAAGAGGAAATCGCTATACTTTCGAAATCAGTCGAAACTCTTCTTTATGATCGTGACAGCTGGCGAAGTCGAATATCCGCTATTGTCCAGCATGCTTTATTGATCTGTTTAGAAGTCATTGTTATCATTGTGATTCTCTCTTACTGTCGTAGAGGAGATTTTGAAGAGGAAGAGAGATTTCAATCTAATACAAAAAAGAAGAACACGCGTCGAAAAAGTGCGGAGAATTTTAGTTCTCACACCGCTACGAAGAAAACGAAAAAACGGCGACCTAGCGAGATCGCTTCTCACATTAGTGGTACATATCACGAGCTGATGATCGACGACCAACCCCATGAGACAAGAAAGGAGCGAAAAAAGAAACGTAAAAAGGAAATAGTCTCTGCCGGAACTAGAACAGGAATTAATGTCGATGCAAAGCAAGAAGTAATTCGTCATAAGAGTATATTGAATGTGATCCCTGATGGTACAACATTGCCATCGAGAAGAGCATCATCCATAGAACCTTCACATTCTAAAGACTCGCAGAACTTGCTTGACAAGAGGCCAGAATCTGCACCAGAGGCTGCCGTAGGTTGGTTCGACGATCAAATAGAGAAGAGAGAACGAATCGCGCAGCCTGCATTGCCGAAAAATAAAGTCTTTAAGATAGAATCAGATTCCGAACTTGTTCGTCAAGACGACGAACTTAGCGAATCTAATTCATCGTCAATGACTGGGCACAGATCTGTTGAAGGATTGGCTACAGTCGAATCGAAAATCGGGGGATCGAAGAATGGTTCTTTCAGAACCAGTGGTATCCTTAAGAGCGCGAAATTAAGTTCGCCGTCTTTCATGAAGACTGCTTTGAGCACGAGAAATAAAAGAAAGTTTTCTTCAAACTCTATCGAAAAGTGGGAGTGGAGCCAGGATTCAGAATATTTAAACGATAGGTCTTTCCCATCTAGTCCCGCAGGTTTGAAGACATTGTCACAGACCATCGACGGTAACATCAATGGTAGAACCGCAAACGGTTTAATCGAGGAAAGCGACGAATCTGGAAGCAGTAATGTTACATCTATGTCGAGCAAAAAGGAGAAAAGAAGCGCTGGTCTAAAAAAAATGGTAAGAAAGTTTTTCTGATTGAAATAGACCTATACACAGACTGAATATCGATCTTTGCGTCGAATCGCCATATAAACTACAGGTAGGCTTTACTCATTATCGTGTGATGAAGTGATCGATTTAAATGAGACTAAGACGAAAAAATACGAAGCAAGATTGAATTAAAGAATCTTTAATCTGAATTTATAACTAAATATAAAGTAAATACACTCTCACATCTTATAGAGTATAGCGGGTTGAAGATAAATGAATGGAATTATAAAACTTCATAGGATATGTGAAAAACTTCATAGGATATGTGAATGCGATATATGAATAAGTTTTCGCACGGTTTTTACAATTACCAATCTTAATTATACATAGATTAGCGAGCTCTGTGTTGATTTGAACTGATTAATGTTGAATTCTTTTCTTGCTCACAGTTACATATAATTTGAAAACTATCGTACTTTTGAAAGAGGTGAATTTGAAATAGCTTTCATAAAATTTCCAAGTGCTACAAACCAAGGTAGAAAATCACTAAGCGTAATTGCTCAAATTCGAAAGTTTCTTTCATCGCTTTCATTTACTATTGTAGCTGATTTTTCCCTTTTTGCTTTTTTAAAAACAATATGCAACTCAACCGTTTACGTGTAGAAAAAAAGAAATGAGATAGCAGAAAGGAGAGTATATAACAGTGAATAAAAGTCAAAACTGTAAAGACAACACTAACATCATGTGTCTTGTTCGATCACTTGGAAAGCACGAATATCGAAGGTAATTAGAAGAGAATATAGATATATTTGGAAGCGAGACGAATTATTCTAAATGAATTGTTAGGTGAATTATATTGTAAATATATATATTGCGCTGATTAATGAAGAGAGAGAAAAAGATAAAATTGTTATGTTCTATTAGTTTTTTAATTATACTTCTAAAATTCTTTGATGCATACACATGAATACATCGGAATATTTTTTGTTTATATGTGACAATACGCAGTTTCACGCACTATGATTACAGTTTTATTTATCAACAATAATCGTCTCATACGTAACCAATATGCGCCTGCGCATATTACAAAATACAAAGAAATACATAGAAGTTTGTCACGAGGTAAACTTTAATTGCGTTAATTGTTACAAGCGTGAGATTAGCCCACCGTCATGAGAGATAAGTAAAATGAAATATAAATATATTATTTTAGAATATATAGATTATTTTTTATGTAGAATATATATTATATATTATAATGAATGGATCTTAATCGAAATGCAACGATAAAAACTGCAACATGGAATACATTTTTATATTTTTATTTTATAATTTGAATTCAATTTTTATTCACTAATCATAACCAAAGACATGGAAAGAGAGAATGAAAAAATAAAATGTTATGAACAAAATCTTAGGACATTAGTAATAGTTACATTCATTATAATGTGTAATCAAAGAGAATTAATTTTTGTTGCCAGTGATGTAAATGGATATGAAATAGGATCAAATGGTAGAAAATCAGATAAATCCATAAAATCTCTTAATTTCATCGATTAACAATTAGTTCACTGATAATACACCAAATTATAAAAGTAAAAGAAATGTTTATAGTTAAATAAGATAATTAAATTGAGTCATTTTTAGTTATGCATCGAAGAAATTAGTCGAAAAATTGTGTACGAAGATTTAATAATTAAATCTCATTTTTCCATGTATAAAGAATCATCTCGAAATTGCTTTTACTTTAGTTTCTATTTTGTATAGTTTTGGCATAGTACTTCTTAGAAATGCGCTATATTTCAACTTTCAAGCAAGCATTATGCTTAATTAATTTGTATGTATGTATGTGTGTATTTAAATTACATCAAATTTTAAATTTTGATCTCTTGTATATAATATCTCTTCGAGCTTTATATTTCTACTATGGAATCTAGATCAATGTTTAAAATTATTTACAAGAAATTTGAGAAGATTAGTATAAAAAAGTAAGCTTAATTTTTACAACAAACAAATTATCTAATTTGCAGTATATTTACTAAAATGATCGATATATAGATTTTTCATTTCTATTTTTATTATAAAAAAATCATATTTTACGCATAACAGCAGTACAGTTTTTGTAATAATTGAAAGATGTAATAATAACTGAAATCCTAAAAAGGGTAATTACAATCATAAAAATGTGCAATAATTTTTATAATTCATTCTTCATTAAACTTTGTCATTAAATAACATTATGTTTTTGGTAAAATAAACTATATATAATTTTCTATATAATTTTTTTCACCTTAATAAATATAGAAATTATAAAAGGTAATAAGTTTGATTATTTTTATTCTTAAATCTTCGATTATTATTATTGTTGACGACAACATAGATTATGGATGGGAAAGAATCTGAAGAAAATCTTCGATTATTTCTGTTTGCTTAATCTTTCATATGTATTATTTATTTAGCTTTCCTGATAGTCTACCGTTCTCGTCTTCCAATAATACAGGGTGTTTCATTTTAATCCGACCAGTCGAATATCTCGAAAACCAAGCCCGGGAGAGAAAAATATTTCAGACAAAAGTTGTTTGGTTTCGAGGGGGCCATAAGATGGTATCATTGGTTTGACCTTGAAGAGTCATTTGAAGGTCACGTGAAGGTCACTTCAATTTTTTTAAATGGAACACCCTATATATTTTTGCACACTCTTGTAGCTTATCTCGAGAGCTTTCCAAAACACTATCATTAAGTACCTTTTCGTTAAGTACTTTTTGAGTTATGAGGGTTGAAATAATTTCTTAATTTTACATAAACCGTAAAATATCTTGTAAAATATTCACTTTTCGATTATCTTACCTTAATACTTTTATGTACAAAATAATGAGAGGAATCAATTGGTGTAAAAAAAACACATAGTTGTTTTTAAGAAAAAATATGGAATTGTTAATTGCAAATTACATATTTTTTCTTCAAAACAACTATGTGTTTTCTTTACACCAATTGATTCCTCTCATTATTTTGTACGTAAAAGTATTAAGGTAAGATAATCGAAAAATGAATATTTTATTAGATATTTTACGGTTTATGTAGAATTAAGAAATTATTTCAAGCCTCATAACTCAAAAAGTACTTAACGAAAAGGTACTTAATTATAGTGTTTTGGAAAGCTCTCGATGTCAGCTACAAGAATGTGCAAAAATATATAGGGTATTCCATTTAAGAAATTTAAGGTGACCTTTATGTGACCTTCAAATGACTGTTCAAGGTCAAATCATTGTCACCATCTTATGGCCCCCTCGAAACCAAACAACTTTTGTCTGAAATATTTTTCTCTCCCGGGCTTGGTTTTCGAGATATTCGACTGGTCGGATTAAAATGAAACACCTTGTATATTAAGCAAAGCTTGTTCTATAACAGAAGTAAAATTCTGTAGATATATAAATAGCGATTTCTCAATATCATTCATTGTTTTTTCCTCTTCTAGAATTTTAGATTTACATTTGCATTACACGAATTTAGTGCTAAATGTAGCCGTATATAATTCGTATAGACATATAAATGTACATAGACATTTAATTCGGCATATATGACAGCATGCATGATATGTAGGATTGTTTACATATGTACGATTCTCATGTAATTAAATACAGTTAATATTTAACGCTAAATTTGTAAATGCAAACGTTTCTTTGTCAATGTATTAATTTGATTAAATATGGAGATATTGTGCGAAGATTAATAATGATTGTGCCAGCATTTTGTATTTGATAAAGAAATGCGCTGTGATAAAATCCTCTTAAGAGGAGAAATGAGAGAGCAAAAGGACGGGGATGAATATAAAAAAAGAATAGAAAACGAGAAAGAGAGAAGAATACAAAATGAGAAAATAAGAAACAAGGAGGAGTAAGTGAATCCAGACTTAAACTTTACTCGTGTCCTATTACTTAACGTGCATTTAGATATAAATACTGATAGAGATGTATGTGAAACTTATATACATATATACATGTTGGTATGCTTGGATAATGCTCGAGCTTTTTTGTGAGAGCTTTTAGTAAAAATATATTTTCTATATATGTATAAGAGTTATCGTTACGCGCGTACATCACTAATGACTATTTATACGCGATATGATATTGAGAAAAATAATTTAGCACTTTTATCATAATTTCTACTACTGAATGGAATTGTCATTGTCATAATAATTGCGAGTTTTATAGTTTTTATGATATGAATGTGTGAATGTGTATAGAATAATTAACGAAAATGCGAAGCTCGGTTTTAAAAAAGATGTCTTATTTTTTATTATCAGCATGATATCTATTTTTCTTTGCCTAATTTAATTCAAAAGTACGCATCGCAATCTAATGGCATTTTCGAATAGTATCACCGGGTTAATCACTGAGATAGATTACTAATAAACATCATTGACCAATTATAGCCATTCTTCATTCAGTCTCTGAAGAATATAATGACTGTGATTGAACCATTCGAAAATGTTATAATATATATTATGACAAAATACATCACACACATATGTGTATATATACAGAGTAGACCATTTTAATTAATACACGCGAATATCTCAGAAACACTGCGTTAAATCGAAAAATGTTTCAGACATAAGTTGTATGGCTTGAAGGAGGACATAAGATGATACCGTTGGTTTGACCTTGGTTGGCGTTGTCAAGGTCAGGGCAAGGTCACTTTGAATTTTTTAGATGGAACCCCTTATTTTTTTATTACACATTCTCGTAGCTTACCTCGAGAGCTTGAGAGTTATGAGGCTTGAAATAATTTCTTAATTTTACATAAACCGTAAAATATCTTGTAAAATATTCATTTTTCGATTATCTTACGTTAATACTTTTATGCACCAAAAAATGTGAGAAATCGATTAGTGTAAAGAAAACACATAATTGTGTCGGAGAAAAAATATGTAATTTGCAATTAACAATTACATATTTTTTCTCAAAAACAACTGTTTTTTCTTTACACCAATTGATTCCTCACATTATTTTGTGCATAAAAGTATTAAGGTAAGATAATCAAAAAATGAATATTTTACAAGATATTTTACGGTTTATGTAAAATTAAGAAATTATTTCAAGCCTCATAACTCGGAAAGTACTTAATGAAAACTAACTTAATTATAGTGTTTTGGAAAGCTCTCAGGATGAGCTACGAGAATATGTAATAAAAAATAGAGGGTTCCATTTAAAAAATTCAAAGTGACCTTGCTCTGATCTTGACAACGCCATCCAAGGTCAAACCAATGATACCATCTTATGTCCTCCTTCAAGCCATATAATTTATGTCTGAAACATTTTTCGATTTAACGCAGTGTTTCTGAGATATTCGCGTGTATTAATTAAAATGATCTACCCTGTGTGTGTGTGTGTATATATATATACACACTTAAAACTATCTACAATATTTAAAAATATATTTATATATTAATCTGATAAGAGAGTAAAATTGTGAAACTTTTAATAAGATGCGTACTTTAATATTAGATTGCAGGACTGAATTTAAGTAATTTTCTACATATTTTTTTTACGCATTATACATTAAAAGAATTTTTAAAAAATATTTAGCACAGTCAATTTAAAAAAAATATTTAGTACAGTTATTTCACGAACAAAATAATTAAATATTTAAATATCACGACATAGAAACATTACATATCGTTTATTAACAATTGGTAAAATTTACTTAACATAATAAATTTTGCGTTCGTGTATATATAATTACGATGAAAATTGTTTATTATAATGTATTCATATACATATAATTTAATTATTAAATATAATGTTAGTCGATAAGTCAAAGCTTTTTATAGTTTTACTATGTATATTATCTATCATATTGCTATAACATAAAAAGGATTTAATAAATCGAGCTACGTTATTTTCGTGCAGTTATCTTATGCTAGTCTATAATTGCGAAGTGTTCTATTAGTTATATTATAATAAAATATTAATTTTCTTCAGAAAGAAAATCCGTAATACGATATACAATATTTTAATTATTTTTTAATGTATGAGTGATTAAAAATTTGATGCCACAAATGTTTGAGCGAATTTCTAGATAGGCATGTATAAGAAAATGTAAATATAAAATATACTGTAGAGCAAGTAAAATCAATATCGAGGTACACATATGTAATTATATTACACACGTACGTATGTAATTATATTATTATGGACTTATGTTCCTATATAAAGTTACATATGTGTATATATATATATATATAAATTAAAAAATGAAAAATTAGCCGCTTCTCTATCTTTCTAAAAACTTTGATTTTGTAGAAAAACAGAGAATGTGTGTTAAACTTCATTTCCAACATTTGTAAAACAGTCATATAAAATAAAGATACTAATCATTAATGCATTAAAAAAAATTTAGTCGCTCAGACAAATATTTTTCGTATTTACATTTTGAATATTAATTTATTAATCGTGATTGCGATACATGAAAAAGAAGGATAAAGAAATTTTATTTAGACTTTTTAATTGTATGCGATAAATATCTTTTATAAATATATTAATGTGTCATACAATGAAAATTCGTGAATATTTCTGTTTATTTATACACTTTTAAATATTTATTTGCTATATACATGTTCCTGTATTTTAGGATAAATTTCTAATATATTGAAATGAATATTTGAAGTATTCTCAAATGATTTATTGTCATTATACTTATAAGGTGTCTCAGGTCCATATATCAAAGGCATAGTATTGAAGCTTCATATGCCCCCAAAAAAAGTTCAGGGGTAAGGTAAACAATTAGACTGACAGAAAATATTCACATCAACTTTCAATGATTGTAGTTCTGTTAGGAAGCATTTAACAGACATATGTTTATTAAATAATTTCAACTCTAAATGATTTCAATAATATGCCCTTATATGAACTTTGAATCATGGGACATCTTGTGTATTAGGGAAAGATGTATGAAAATGCAGAAGATATACATATATATGTATGTGCAAAAGAATATATGTATACATAAGATTGTTTGCCTATTGTTGAATGTTTAGTCAATTATTATGACTGTTACTTATGCGCCTGAATTTTAATTGCTTATAATTAAATCGAAAGTTTGTAAATACAAAGGTAATGCATATTGCGTAATGAATTACTAGAAGAATAAAGTTGCCAAAAAATTCGCCGTATAATCATATGTACAATTACATCAAATGACTTTTCCTTAATTTATGCCAACTAACATGAGTTTTAGAAATAATCTGTAAATGCTATCCATCAAAAAGATCGTTTTGATATGGAAATAAGAATGCTACGAGTTCAATGCTAACATTTTTTCTATGTGTCAATATATCTAAATAAAATAAATTAATTGTACATATATATTAATAGGATGAATATACTAAAGTATATATATAAATGTGTGATAAAAATACAAAAGATATATATAATTTAAAATATATTAAACAAAATTGCATGTTTAATTTTATTTATTATGAAGGAAACATATATTTATACAAAATAATATTAGGATTCCATTGATAAGCTTTCTAAAAGTGTAGAGACATTAAAAGCTTCCTTGAAAGAGGATAATTTTCTTGCAGCCGCTTGCTCGTTCAAGCTTGTAGCGGCAAGTTTGAGTTTGTTTCTCCATTCTTTTGAATCATGTTTCTCTATAGAGCACATAACGATCTCGTTTACTTCATCTTGAATAGCATAACAGGCGAGCGATTGAAATACCGAGTTCAGGCCATCCTTCGCTTTCTGTTTTAAATTCTTATCTCTGCTGACCAGATTCAAGATAAAAAGACCGTCCTCCGTTAAGCATGCTGCAACTGCTTTCAGTACCGATAATTCGAGAAATTGTTTAGGTGGACAACTCATTCCGATCGTAGTATCCTTACTGTCAATATCAAAAAGTATGGCCTTATACTTTTTCTCACATGCAGCGGCATCTTTAATAAATCGAATTCCATCTGCGATTTCTACTTTCATTCTGTCATCAAGAATAAGATTGAAGTACTCGGTAGCCACTTTTAACATCGCATTGTCAATTTCAACTGCAGTAATTTTTAACTGAAAGAAAAAAATTTCGATTTACGAAAAAAATACACTCAAATTTCTTAAATATGTAACGCTCCATAATTTGACAATAAATTCTGTGAAGATACGTACTTTGGGGAAGCAATGATGTAAGAACATGCAAAGACCACCACCACCAAGTCCTATAATCATAATCTCCTGCTGTTTTTTTATATCTATTACTGCATTTACGCCAGCGCTCATATGAATGTGATGTTCACAAGCTAAAAATCCAGGATCGGCAATTTTTTTCGTTTTACCACGTCTAGACTTTGCTGTAAATAATTATGTTATCGCTTATACAATCATTATTATAATAATCGTAGAATTTTCGAATTTATTGTAAAGCATAATACCTTCTTTCAATCTAGCTTCACTCTGAATAACATATGGATTGTTCAGAAATACAAGGCGCCTGAATTCGTAACCGTCCTTCTCCACTTCTTCCACAACGAACGATCCACTAATGTCGCTTTTCCCTTCATAACAAATGGTTCGAGCTCCAACATCGGAACCCAAAGATAAAAAGGGAATATCAATCTTACTACATAAACCGGCTGGTGCTAGATTACATACGCAGTCTTCTAACTCGGCCTTCACAGCGTTCCAACTTTCGAATTTATGTTCTCTGCGTAAAGTAATTATCGCAAGTCTATCATATTGCGCACTCTTTAGAACTTGCTGTCGTCCTTCCCTCGTACTGAACAACCAGTCCATTTCTCTGTTAAGAAAAGAATGGCATAGTATAATTTACAGTCAGCCGACAAATTTACATTCGAAAAGTGTCAAACGTACTTTCCCTGTGGGACGATGAAAGCCGCATACGTTTTCGCTTCGCGTATACGTGGTTGATCGAGAACATAAACAGTGTATCGTGGATGTTTGTCGAGACCTAGACGATGTAGATCCAACGATATTTCTCTCACATCGGCAACGGTTCTCTTGTAAAGACTACTGCACACCAATGCAGATTGTTGTATGGACAATATCGCGGATATCATATCATCCATTGAAGATAATCGTTCAGGTGGACCATTGACCAATGCTAATTCAAGAACCTATCGGAATTACAATCTACAAAAATAACTTTGATAACCTACTCACCCTAGACTAAGGCTAAGATGACAATACGACAAATTTTAATACTTTTATTACAACATACGGTCTGAGATAATTTAGTGAATTTTGTAGCAATGACCACAAAAATTGGTATCAAATTGCCCTCTAAACGTGTTTTTGATTCAGCTTCATGGCATCGTGATATGCGAAACATGAATCCCGAAGAAGGAAAATAAGATAAAAGCTTTCGCAAGATGTGCTCCTGCAGCAACGATATACAGATATACCTGCCACCATTTCGTAACACTCGTGTGATCTCCTAAAGCAGAAATTTTACTTGTTAAAACAAAAAAATTACAAGAAGTTCCCTCTCCTTTGGCAATCAAAAGCTCACTTTAAAATATTTATCTATTGTAGATATAGTTGTTTCTTTGGCATCTGGCATTAGAGCATCCAATGTACCTTTGTCGAGAATTACACTGAACTTTTCATCAGGATACGTCATTTTGGTGGCATCCATATGTTCATATATTAAGTTTGGTCTTGTATTATTATTTATATCACGCATATGTCTAATAACAATATGTGATATATCAATATTAATAATATTTCTGTAAAAATCAACATTTATTAATATTAATTTATATGAATCAGTTGATTTAAGAAAATATTTATATATATATATATATATATATATATATATATATATATATATATGCATTACAAATGTATATAAGATTTACCTGTAACCAACATCATACAATGACATACTCAGTGTGGAATTTCCACAACCGACAATCAAAATATCATCCTTTATTTTGATATACTTTAAAAGTATTTCGCATAATTCAGAATATTCACCGTACCTGAAACCAGACAGAAATAGCGAGTGTAATAAGTTGTAATTATATCCAAAGGATTGTCAACAATATAATTAATGAATTTATACCATTCAAACACTTTCTTGCCACGTCTTTTGAAGAATGCGTTCCAATAATCCGCGTGACTGAATTCTTCGTGCGTTTTTGGCAAAAGATTCATGTTTTACATTAGTAGTTAACGCAATATATATATATCAGTATGTAAGGGATTGACTTTTGGTGACTAGGTTAGTCGTTAATATGAATCCACAGTGTCAGGATAGTCAGAAAGGGGTGTGAAAAACGTGTCAGTGCAGGAACAAAGAAAACACGAGATAATCCGTAACACGTGTTTAGGGCCGCTTCGACCAAACTTAATTGTTGATTAAAGGGTTGGCCTTAAGGGCCGTCACACACGAAATTGCATAGCTGCATATGCATAGCATAAGATCATATGGACCAATCAGCATCGAGTATTAAGTCGCCATATTGACTTACATAACATAATACTCGATGCTCATTGGTCCATATGGTCTTATGTTATGCATATGCAGCTATGCAATTTCGTGTGTGATGGCCTTAAACTTTGAGAGCGGCCATCCCGCTTCAGCAAAACAATCGCGACATCTGTGTAAGGTAACGCGAACTAATTATCAGAGAGAAGACTGAGAGATGTCAAGGCCTGCTTTTAGGTAATCTCTGAAAGCAATACTCCCTCTATGGACATTGAAAACGTGGACGTGAACTACAAAGCCAATGTCCATGAATGTTCTCAGAGGGTAATATATAATGTGCACAATTGCTGGTTTTGTTCCGTGCTATGTGCACGAAATGCCGGTAGCACCAGTGCTGTATAACAAGATACTTATGTATGTAAATTGATAGTAAATAAATTATTCAATCGCGAAAGATACTGTAATATTCAAAGATGAAATAAATATTTTTCTATATTCATTGTCATATTTATATCCTTTTATTTACAAAACACAAAATGCCTGCTGTGGGATAAAAACATTCTTAATCGTATTTCTATAAATCTTCTTAATTAGCAGTAAACTGATCTTTGATATTTATCAATCATTTATTTAATTACTTAAAACTTTAATTATTAATACATGATAGAATTTGTTAATTTAATCACTGATTCTTCTGAAGTTTTTATAATTAAGAATCGAAAAATATAGATGTTGCAAAATATTTTAAGTATATTTCTTTATATAAAATATAAAGAATTCATATGTTCCATTCTAATATAGCTAACATTATTTATATATTATTATTATAATTTTCATACCAGCATAATACTTTTATGCTTAATACTTTATATAATACAATGTACTAAATTATAAAATTTAATATAATTACAAAATAGTATTACTATTAATAAATAGGTTGTATGCATACTGTCTTTTAGTTTCTAATCATTTTCAATCATTATGCATTTCTATCCAATATATTCTTTTCTTCGAGTTCTTGGATTATTATGGTTTATTGTATTCCTTTGTGTTAACATCATAAAAATTTCCATCACTTGTCATGCTTATTCTTTCCTATAGAGTCCATCGGAATACTTTTTATGGACATTTGTTCTCAGGTATAGATATTCAAATCACTGTAGCTGCCTTTTTCTATTTTCTCGATTATTGTCCCTTTTTCTTTCATTTTATTTAAAAATATTAATATAATTAATAAAACAAATATTTATATAATCTTGGTATCTCTCTTAGTCTTCCCCTTCGACCTGTCCGGCATGGGTGATCCTATCAGTAATTACGGTCGGTATTCATAATTCACTTTTAAATTTAAGATCATACTTAAAATTATCTTAAATAAACGAAAAGTCTATATGAATATCGGCGTATGTTACCGCCGGCATAGCTCTCAGGTTCATTAGAGTAATCAAACCTCCTCACCCGGCAAATGCCTTCGTTAAGGTGGAGATACCATCGAGAAGGAAAAATTTTCTATTTTCTTTCAATACAGAATTTAATACAAAAGTTAATGTAAAATATAATATAATTTGAAATGCAATACAAAATAATTTATAATATGGAATAATTTATTAAACGAAAATGTTCAAAATATATTATATGTATAATATTTTATAATATAAAACTTAAATATTGACCCCTTAAAAATTGTTAATATTAATAATATAATTATTGAAATATTTATTGATCTGTTTTCCCTAATATTATTTAAACCTACATTTCCTGATTCTTTAAAAGATACATAATATATTAATCACTTAAATTAATCACATAATAGCCCTAACAATCCTCTATACTTCTTGAAAGGAAAATTAAAAAATCTTAATGATCACCTAATAGCCCTAACAATCCTATTTCTCGATTAAGTAAAATTATTCGAGGAAAGCCTATCTCTAATCACGTATATTTTAATTACGTGCCCTAATTACATTCTCTAACCGCGTGCCCTAACCGCGTGAATAAATGTCCGACATTACGTACTATTGTACGTAAAGCTTTTCTTCAGGCCAGTTGAACTTACTTTTCGTTGATCCTGGCCACTTTCTCGCTCGATCTCTAATCAGAGATCGAAAAAGGAGATAAACACTCCTTCTTTTGCCGATTAATTAACGGCAAATGAGCGTAAATATTTCACGCTCATCGTAACGATCGCTCCATTTTATGATCGTTCGTTAAATATTTGAATATAATTTTATTTTAACTCAAATAAAGCCAAATTACTACAAATTTCTGTATATTATATTTTCTAATAAAATATAAAATTCATGTGTGTGTACAACTTTTATCATATTACAAATTATTTAATTAATTAATCATTTGGCTTTATATGAAGTTAAATTAAAGTTTAAAACCAATGTCTACAAACAAATTCTACGATGGATGAGCTATCAGAAATTAGAATAAAATAAGTGCGCGTTATAAAAATAAAGTAGAATCAAAAATTGATAAAATTGATAAAATTATTAAAGCGTGCTCTTTATTTAATAAATTAGACAAAACCTTTACAAAAAAATTTTCTTTTCTTGATTCTCTTTTTTTAATTAATACTTCAATATATTTTCGCAATAGATGCAAACCATTTCGAAAGAATTTATTAAAAGTTATTTAATTTAATCTATCCTAGCTCATCCATTTTAAGGCAACGGATTTACTACATTCTACAATCTACAATCTACAATCTACATCTACATCTACAATCTCTACGAATTCGTTACCTTAAAGTTAAATAAAAGTTTTTCTCACTCACCGGCACTGATGCGCAACAGCGGAGTTATCGAAGCTACGTTGTCTGTAACATACAAATATAAAATTCATTTATCATAATGTTCACAAAATGCAATCAATATTTCAAAAAGTTTTTATCGTGCGGAATTTTATATCCGATGTGTAAAATAATAAGCAGATAAACACGTATGGAAAAATTCTATAAATTTTTGAAACTGTTTTTTAAATAGAAAGCTTTATACGACTTTTATAAAAATCTTTCTCTTTAATTCATTTAAATAATAAGATCGAATTATTGTTTGTTTGTAACAATTTAACGGTTTATAACAATTGATATATAAATAATAGATACTCACCATCAGGTTGCTCCACCGATGCAAGATGCCTCTCCCAGGCCTCCTCCTCCTCTCATGTTGTTGACGCGCGATACTTTTAACGACACTCCCGCACTCACGAGCGATATTTTTATATCGCTATTTTCGTTATTTTACACGCGATACTGAACGGCACTCCCGCACTATTTCGGTACGATTAAAAATTTGGCCGCGCGATGTATATATTTAATATATATATACTTCCAACGACACTCCCGGTTTCGATACGAGCGAAAATCCCATTTCATTTACGAGATCAACTTCGAGCCAACAGGTCGGAAATGCAACGATACAACGAGCAAAGATTAGGCCCGAACCGGAAAGAAGACGAAACGATTGACGGAATAGAGGAAAATGAAGTTCACCAGCTCTTTTTCGCGCATAATTATCCTATCTCGTATCGAACCTGGACCCGCTAAGCACGATTTCAGGTGCTTCGCCCGGAACATAAAGTTTCCCGCGATTGCAGGACATGGCTACACCAGGCTGGTAGACGGCAAAAGAAGAGGATACCCACATTTTTTAAATGCTAACATTCAGCAATTTAGAAAATGGGGAGGCAACCCCTTTTACCGAGCGAAAATCGTGCCTAGGGGAATCCACTCGACTCCTCGGCAGGGTTAACACACGCAGTGCGTGTGGCTGTAGACGAGCAAAGAGAAGGGACTCATTGACGACCATTCCGAGCAATCGATCGAGTTCTAACTAATTCGGGCCGAATCATTTGACGAAGCACGAAGCACGAAGGGCGAGTGTACGTTGCATAGCAACGTGTGCAAACTCGAAACATCCCAGTTAGTTGGCATCGGAAGTAGAGACTCGTGACAATAAATGAAATTGGGATTTTATATGAAAAAGTCCAAAAGTTCCGCGAAAACGCGACGACGCGAGAATACTACAACGCGAAAACGCGGTAACGAAGCGCTTGCCGTCCGCGGCACGTTGACGGGCACCGACGACGCGAAAGGGTACTTAGCTTCCCATTCAGGCACCTTAAGATTTATCATAAATAGAAAAATTTAAGATAAACCTCAAGGCACCATCCAAGTACTAAGCCCTCCCACCGCGACAAGGTGTACCCCTTGAGAGGGTTATATTATATATATTTTTATATATAATGTAATATATAATTTAAAATTTATTTTGTAATATAGTACATAAATTTAAATTCGCAAATATAAACGATAAATAAAAATATAAAAGATAAAAGAAAATCTATTATATAAATGTTCAAAATAATTGATTTTAAAACTAATTATTGCGCGCAATTAATTTTTACATTTTTACTTTTAAATAGATATATTTTAATCTTATAAATTGCGTAATTACAAAATAATTTATATTTTTTAAATATAAACTTTTAGTAATACGATAAATAAAAAAATTTCTATTTTTTTATATGTGAAATATTTAAATAAATATATTAATATGAAATATTTTATAAAACATAAGAAGTATCTGAAAATATTAATAAAAAATTTTATAAATGTTTTAATCATTTTAAAATAAAATAAAATATTTTTTATAAGTACACGTATTATATATGTTACAATTTAAAATCACTATTAAATCACTATCAAATA
Source organism: Camponotus vicinus (assembly GCF_025532165.1). Taxonomy (NCBI): domain Eukaryota; kingdom Metazoa; phylum Arthropoda; class Insecta; order Hymenoptera; family Formicidae; genus Camponotus; species Camponotus vicinus. Next base: position 2,961,309 of record NW_028141956.1, on the reverse strand, counting down.
AAACGAAACGTGAAATATGTATATTTTGAATATATACTAATGATAAATAATTTATATATTGTTGCGTCCGCGGAACGATATATATCGACCGTGCGCGACGCAATCGGCATACGCTGACTCTCTGACAGTCGTTGTTTTTAACAACATCTTGACAACGCGCGCGGAAACGATCTTCTTCGAAAGAATTCATCGGGTGACGAATACATTCAGCGGGACGGGACGCGGGGACGCAACAATATAATAAATAATGATTGTGATAAATAATTTATATTAATGACTTACATCATATCTCTTATTGGTCCATCCATTTCCAAAACGTCCTTCTTTCTTTTGCTTTCTTCGCTTTTTCCTCGTGGCACTTCAATCCTCCTTGCACTCATTTGAATTCCTCGTTACACTTACACTCATTCACGAAAAGTTCCTCGTTGCACTTGCAATTGTGTTCAGAGAAAGAATTTGATAATATATGATACGTCTCACATCACTATTTCACTGCTCAAGAGCTACTGAGCGAATGATCGTAAGTCAGAAACATTACCGCGGTATTGTTTATATCCCCAAGGTTGACTATGTAAAGAAAGAATTTGATAATATGTGAAACGTCTCTCACGTCACTACTCAAAGTCACTGTGCGAATGATAATAAAGCCATGTAACATATTAACAATAGCGCGATACTGTTTATCAAGGTCGAACACGGTGTTATTGATAATTCTCTCGTTGCCAAATATTTTCTGTAATATAAATTATTTGCGGGAGGAATATATTAAATTATAAAAGTATTTTAATTTATTGAATAAGATTAATTGATTATTTATTAAACTATTCATCACTCATGAAGTCTTTCGTTTTGCTAATTATTTGCATCTATAATTCGATTGTTTTACTTCGTGTTCTCTCACAATCCCCAACCCAAATTATATTTAGATTGTCAAGTAGAATGATAAAGTAACAAGGATGGAATATATTTGCGAGCTTTACGGACAATAATTATTTTTTCAATGATACTTAAAATAAAACGTATTTCACGCGTGTTCCTTTGATAATCAAAATATATTTGGATTATGAAAGAACGCGCGATAAAACAATTGAATTATATACGTAAATAATTAGCATAAAGGCTCCGTGATGAATACTTAATAAATAATGAATTTAACCAATAAATTAAAACACTTCTATAATTTAATATTCCGCGTTAGTGCATATTTTATAATATATAAAATATTTTGGCAACGACTTATCAATAACATTATGTTCGATTTTGACGTAAACAATAGGATGCTATTGTTTGTATGTATGGTTTTGCTATCATTTATTCGGTGACACTCGAGCAGTAAAGTAGTGATGCAAAATGCTTCGTATGTTAATTAATTAGTTAATAAATAATCGATTAATTAATCTATAAATTAAAATACTTTTGTTATTTAATATTTAGCGTTAATGTATATTTTATAATGTATAAAATATTTCGGCAACGAATTATCAATAACACGGTGTTCGACTTTGGCAATATAAAATATAAACAGTAGCGCGCTACATTACGGCTTTGTTATCATTCGCACGGTGACTCTCGAGTAATAAAGTAGTGATGAGAAACGCTTCGTATATTGTAATTTTTGTACTAAACACGATTACGATTAGTATCGAAACATAATTTGCTATAAATATTAATAATTAAAAATTAATTAACTTTTGATAAACGACATGAAACGACTGTATCGGAACGATAAATATTTATCGAATCGTAATCATTCATTACTGCGAATAAAAATTGAAACAGGTATATATGAAAGGGGACAAGAGTATTAAATATATTATGATCTTTTGATCATTAATGCTCAATCCTGGTTAATTAAACAATATACAATTTAATCGAGAATTGATTTAATGTGATAGGAATCCAACATATTAAATAATCACATCGAGGCTTGCAATCTTTACGGACAATAATTATTATTTCAATACTTAGAGTCTCAAATATATTCCATCCGTGTTACTTTATCATTCTACTTGACAATCTCAATATAATTTGGATTGTGAGAGAACACGAAGTAAAACAATCGAATTATAGATGCAAATAATTAGCAAAACGAAAGACTTCATGAGTGATGAATAGTTTAATAAATAATCAATTAATCTTATTCAATAAATTAAAATACTTTTATAATTTAATATATTCCTCCCGCAAATATTTTATATTACAGAAAATATTTGGCAACGAGAGAATTATCAATAACACCGTGTTCGACCTTGATAAACAGTATCGCGCTATTGTTAATACGTTACATGGCTTTATTATCATTCGCACAGTGACTTTGAGTAGTGACGTGAGAGACGTTTCACATATTATCAAATTCTTTCTTTACATAGTCAACCTTGGGGATATAAACAATACCGCGGTAATGTTTCTGACTTACGATCATTCGCTCAGTAGCTCTTGAGCAGTGAAATAGTGATGTGAGACGTATCATATATTATCAAATTCTTTCTCTGAACACAATTGCAAGTGCAACGAGGAACTTTTCGTGAATGAGTGTAAGTGTAACGAGGAATTCAAATGAGTGCAAGGAGGATTGAAGTGCCACGAGGAAAAAGCGAAGAAAGCAAAAGAAAGAAGGACGTTTTGGAAATGGATGGACCAATAAGAGATATGATGTAAGTCATTAATATAAATTATTTATCACAATCATTATTTATTATATTGTTGCGTCCCCGCGTCCCGTCCCGCTGAATGTATTCGTCACCCGATGAATTCTTTCGAAGAAGATCGTTTCCGCGCGCGTTGTCAAGATGTTGTTAAAAACAACGACTGTCAGAGAGTCAGCGTATGCCGATTGCGTCGCGCACGGTCGATATATATCGTTCCGCGGACGCAACAATATATAAATTATTTATCATTAGTATATATTCAAAATATACATATTTCACGTTTCGTTTTATTTGATAGTGATTTAATAGTGATTTTAAATTGTAACATATATAATACGTGTACTTATAAAAAATATTTTATTTTATTTTAAAATGATTAAAACATTTATAAAATTTTTTATTAATATTTTCAGATACTTCTTATGTTTTATAAAATATTTCATATTAATATATTTATTTAAATATTTCACATATAAAAAAATAGAAATTTTTTTATTTATCGTATTACTAAAAGTTTATATTTAAAAAATATAAATTATTTTGTAATTACGCAATTTATAAGATTAAAATATATCTATTTAAAAGTAAAAATGTAAAAATTAATTGCGCGCAATAATTAGTTTTAAAATCAATTATTTTGAACATTTATATAATAGATTTTCTTTTATCTTTTATATTTTTATTTATCGTTTATATTTGCGAATTTAAATTTATGTACTATATTACAAAATAAATTTTAAATTATATATTACATTATATATAAAAATATATATAATATAACCCTCCCAAGGGGTACACCTTGTCGCGGTGGGAGGGCTTAGTACTTGGATGGTGCCTTGAGGTTTATCTTAAATTTTTCTATTTATGATAAATCTTAAGGTGCCTGAATGGGAAGCTAAGTACCCTTTCGCGTCGTCGGTGCCGTCAACGTGCCGCGGACGGCAAGCGCTTCGTTACCGCGTTTTCGCGTTGTAGTATTCTCGCGTCGTCGCGTTTTCGCGGAACTTTTGGACTTTTTCATATAAAATCCCAATTTCATTTATTGTCACGAGTCTCTACTTCCGATGCCAACTAACTGGGATGTTTCGAGTTTGCACACGTTGCTATGCAACGTACACTCGCGCTTCGTGCTTCGTGCTTCGTCAAATGATTCGGCCCGAATTAGTTAGAACTCGATCGATTGCTCGGAATGGTCGTCAATGAGTCCCTTCTCTTTGCTCGTCTACAGCCACACGCACTGCGTGTGTTAACCCTGCCGAGGAGTCGAGTGGATTCCCCTAGGCACGATTTTCGCTCGGTAAAAGGGGTTGCCTCCCCATTTTCTAAATTGCTGAATGTTAGCATTTAAAAAATGTGGGTATCCTCTTCTTTTGCCGTCTACCAGCCTGGTGTAGCCATGTCCTGCAATCGCGGGAAACTTTATGTTCCGGGCGAAGCACCTGAAATCGTGCTTAGCGGGTCCAGGTTCGATACGAGATAGGATAATTATGCGCGAAAAAGAGCTGGTGAACTTCATTTTCCTCTATTCCGTCAATCGTTTCGTCTTCTTTCCGGTTCGGGCCTAATCTTTGCTCGTTGTATCGTTGCATTTCCGACCTGTTGGCTCGAAGTTGATCTCGTAAATGAAATGGGATTTTCGCTCGTATCGAAACCGGGAGTGTCGTTGGAAGTATATATATATTAAATATATACATCGCGCGGCCAAATTTTTAATCGTACCGAAATAGTGCGGGAGTGCCGTTCAGTATCGCGCGTAAAATGATGAAAATAGCGATATAAAAATATCGCTCGTGAGTGCGGGAGTGTCGTTAAAAGTATCGCGCGTCAACAACATAAGAGGAGGAGGAGGCCTGTGAGAGGCATCTTGCATCGGTGGAGCAACCTGATGGTGAGTATCTATTATTTGTATATCAATTGTTATAAATCGTTAAATTGTTACAAACAAACAATAATTCGATCTTATTATTTAAATGAATTAAAGAGAAAGTTTTTTATAAAAGTCATATAAAGCTTTCTATTTAAAAAACAGTTTCAAAAATTTATAAAATTTTTCCATACGTGTTTATCTGCGTATTATTTTACACATCGGATATAAAATTCCGCACGATAAAAACTTTTTGAAATATTGATTGCATTTTGTGAACATTATTATAAATGAATTTTATATTTGTATGTTACAGACAACGTAGCTTCGATAACTCCGCTGTTGCGCATCAGTGCCGGTGAGTGAGAAAAACTTTTATTTAACTTTAAGGTAACGAATTCGTAGAGATTGTAGATGTAGATGTAGATTGTAGATTGTAGATTGTAGATTGTAGTAAATCCGTTGCCTTAAAATGGATGAGCTAGGATAGATTAAATTAAATAACTTTTAATAAATTCTTTCGAAATACTTTGCATCTATTGCGAAAGTATATTGAAGTATTAATTAAAAAAAGAGAATCAAGAAAAGAAATTTTTTTGTAAAGGTTTTGTCTAATTTATTAAATAAAGAGCACGCTTTAATAATTTTATCAATTTTATCAATTTTTGATTCTACTTTATTTTTATAACGCGCACTTATTTTATTCTAATTTCTTATAGCTCATCCATCGTAGAATTTGTTTGTAGACATTGTTTTTAAACTTTAATTTAACTTCATATAAAGCCAAATGATTAATTAATTAAATAATTTGTAATATGATAAAAGTTGTACACACACATGAATTTTATATTTTATTAGAAAATATAATATACAGAAATTTGTAGTAATTTGGCTTTATTTGAGTTAAAATAAAATTATATTCAAATATTTAACGAACGATCGTAAAATCGAGCGATCGTTACGATGAGCGTGAAATATTTACGCTCATTTGCCGTTAATTAATCGGCAAAAGAAGGAGTGTTTATCTCCTTTTTCGATCTCTGATTAGAGATCGAGCGAGAAAGTGGCCAGGATCAACGAAAAGTAAGTTCAACTGGCCTGAAGAAAAGCTTTACGTACAATAGTACGTAATGTCGGACATTTATTCACGCGGTTAGGGCACGCGGTTAGAGAATGTAATTAGGGCACGTAATTAAAATACACGTGATTAGAGATAGGCTTTCCTCGAATAATTTTACTTAATCGAGAAATAGGATTGTTAGGGCTATTAGGTGATCATTAAGATTTTTTAATTTTCCTTTCAAGAAGTATAGAGGATTGTTAGGGCTATTATGTGATTAATTTAGGTGATTAATATATTATGTATCTTTTAAAGAATCAGGAAATGTAGGTTTAAATAATATTAGGGAAAACAGATCAATACATATTTCAATAATTATATTATTAATATTAACAATTTTTAAGGGATCAATATTTTTTGTGTTTTTTTTTTATAGGTATTTTTATTTATATAAGGATGAAAATTAAATTGTTAACACTCAATAATTTTTATAGTAATACGAATTTTTTTGCGAAATTTTATGTACTTATGTAATACAAAATTTATGTACCTGTATGTATGTGAGAGCCCGCTAAATAGGTCCCGCTAAATACATCCCGGGGTGTGCATAAAAAGCATTTTCCCCACGTAAAAAAAAAAAAAAAAGGATTGTTAAGGCTATTAGGTGATCATTAAAATTTTTTTAATATTCCGTTAATGCTAAGGAAAATATATTAAAATTCTAATAATCTTAGGGATTAATCATCGCTAATCTTGTCTGGATGTAAAAATTTTTAGTAAGTTTTATATTATAATATAGAAAATAGAAAAAGGCAACTACAGTGATTTGAATATCTATACCTGAGAACAAATGTCCATAGAAAGTATTTCGATGGACTCCATAGGAAGGAATAAGCATGACAAGGGATGGTAATTTTTATGATGTTAACACAAAGGAATACAATAAATCATAATATTCCAAGAACTCGAAGAAGAGAATATATTGGATTGAAATGCATAGTGATTGGAAATGATTAGAAACTAAAAGACAGTATGCATACAACCTATTTATTAATAGTAATACTATTTTGTAATTATATTAAATTTTATAATTTAGTACATTGTATTATATAAAGTATTAAGCATAAAAGTATTATGCTGGTATGAAAATTATAATAATAATATATAAATAATGTTAGCTATATTAGAATGGAACATATGAGTTCTTTATATTTTATATAAAGGAAGAGACTTAAAATATTTTGCAACATCTATATTTTTCGAGTCTTAATTATAAAAACTTCAGAAGAATCGGTGATTAATTTGACAAATTCTATACATGTATTAATAATTAAATTTTTAAATAATTAAATAAATGATTGATAAATATCGAAGATCAGTTTACTGCTAATTAAGAAGATTTATAGAAATACGATTAAGAATGTTTTTATCCCACAGCAGGCATTTTGTGTTTTGTAAATAAAAGGATATAAATATGACAATGAATATAGAAAAATATTTATTTCATCTTTGAATATTACAGTATCTTTCGCGATTGAATAATTTATTTACTATCAATTTACATATATAAGTATCTTGTTATACAGCACTGGTGCTACCGGCATTTCGTGCATATAGCACGGAACAAAACCAGAAATTGTGCACATTATATATTACCCTCTGAGAACATTCATGGACATTGTCTTTGTAGTTCACGTCCACGTTTTCAATGTCCATAGAGGGAGTATCGCTTTCAGAGATCACCTAAAAGCAGGCCATGACATCTCTCAGTCTTCTCTCTGTAATTATCGACGAAATGTAGTGATTTGTATCTCCGCTAGATGTCTCTGCATTTCCGTCAAGTAAGTGCGCGTTTCCGGTTTCCCGAGAGTCGAGTCTGATCGAGTTCTTGTCGAGCAGGATTTGAATCCCCGCTAATCTCATCATCAAATGTAAGTTTCTCATTTTTTTATCACGCTATATCATTGACAGCTGAATAATCTTCGTGTATTATAACATAAATTTCGCCGCGAAAATGATTTCATTGGTTTTTCTAGAAGAAGACGCGAGAGGTGCCAATGGAAATTCAAAATGAATCACATCACAGTAAGTGGAATAATGTCCACATTATTAAACGAATTATACCTAATCGCGTTTATTTTTCGTATAAACAATATAACTTAGTTACATTATTTTTTTCTTACATTTGTTCGCCATATATTGCATGTAGATTAAACGTATAGCATATATTTAAATTTATGTGTGAACATGCATATAATTCACATAGGTAGCTAATTTCTTTGTAAATTATTTGGATAATTTTTCACTAGAACGTATGTATATCTCGATTAAAAGTGACATTTGATTTACCCGCTTGCGATTTGAATGTACACAATAACAATACAGTTGAAATCTAATGGAAGAAATAACGCTAATTTTATTTAACCATATATATGTATAACTTTTGGGCGTTTTTTGGTCTCTTATACTTTCACTACCATGTTAGTCGAATCTACCTGATGTCCAGTCGTTTTTGCGACAGATCGTGATGCGATTTGTAAGAGTACTCAGTATCTTTCAACTGCGGTGAAAGCGTCAATCATTCGAATTATCATTCGACATCACGATCTTTCTTTTGAGGTTTCAGAAGTTCAATAATGTAAAGTCTAAGAAAGATTACAATACACAAAGATACATACACAAAGAAAGCAATTTTTGTGTATGTATTTATATAATATAAGTGAATATTTAAATGAATATTATCCAAATTTAGTAATTAATTTACTTATTAATTTATTAATTAATAAAACATTATATATATATATATATATATATATATATATATATATATATAATATAAAAATTCATATTATATATATATAATATATAAAAATAAATATATAAAATACATATATATAATATTTAAAATGCAAATATTTTTTCCTTAAAGAAAACAATACGATTGCATGTGGTAATATCTCAGACTGACATTATTGACGTATTATTTCATCTATTAGACATTATCTCGTCGGTGCAGACTTAATTTATTTTATATTTGTTATATTATCATGCGTCTAATGTTGATAAAACATATACTCTTCCTACACATTTTTTTCAATTTTCTAACACGATTTTTACCTAGAATATGTACTGAATTAAAGAAGTCGCATTATATCATCGTGCAAATTTCTCCCGAGCATAATAAAAGAAAGAGCGATGTGCACGATCGAAACAGCGTAATATAAAAAAAGCGTATCTATAAAAAAAAAGGAACAAGAGTGATCTCCGTGAAAAAAAAGTAGAACTTTTTATCATTATCTGCATCGCTTGTGCTTGATAATTTTTCCGCTATGGCAGAAAACGCGGCACATAACAATGCATATCGCCGTTTCAGCTTTCATATCGAAATAACTCGATCGTATAAGTCTTCCTCGGAACACGTGTACGCGTACCACACGAGCGCTCTTCGTTAATACGTGGTTGACGACGTGCGATAAAGCGATGCCGTACATCGTCGTCTTCGTCGTCGTACCTGAAAAGCGTTTGTGAAACATTAAAAGCCGCGATATGCGACGTTGTCGCCTAATGACGCCCCTCGAGACGCTCTGCCGGCAACGATAATTATTGCGCGACGGCTTTATTGACGGTACACCGGAGAATACACTCTCCTCGTTTCTTGCCACGTGGTATACGTTATAATTCTACGCGATGTGACGACGTCACTTTGTTAATGTCGCACAGGGAATACGCGATAATATGCGCGACGAGGACGACGGTTCAACGAAACCATTGCTCGTTTATATTTGTATGCCGCATATTATTATCTATTAGTATTAGTATTAGATCGATATCTCGAATTTATAAAAAACAAAAAATATCCCGGTTGCCTCTCAATTTTAACAATTTTCAAATTTTTTTTATTCTGATCATATCGATTTTTCGTATTTTGTTTTTGCTACTGTTCTCCAATATCATACGTTGCTTAAGTGGGTGTAAAGTTTTAATGAATAAGTCTTTCAATTAAATCCAGAATTAATGTTTGATATTTTCTGCAACTACAATTAAGAAAAAATAAGTTCGTATTTATTGTATAAAAGTACAGTTGTTGATATTCAAAGTTTAATTACCAACAATCTGTAAGAAAAAAAATATTCTAATACACTAGGAGAATTATTATAAAAGAATAATTATATTACATTTTAATCTTTCTTTCAGTTAAAAAAAAATAAAATTTGATGTTATAATAAATATAATAAGCAATATTAAATATTCATAATATAAATATTTTGCGAGTAATATTTATATATATAAATCTTTCACAATATTCAGTTTATAAATAAAATATATCTATTATGCAATTATATTTAATATTTAGTAAAAATTAATTAAACTTTAACTTACCAACTATAACTTTCCTGACTTCGATTTTTCGATGATTATAGCGTGAATTTTTTAACACATTAATATGTTTTCAAAGAATTTAGAAGAAGCTCGAATATGTTTGACTAATCGAGAATTCTCTGAACAGAATAAACAAGAATGATGGTGCAAATTGATAAGATCGTAGCCATTGTAAGATAATCGCGTTATAGGAGTGTTTTTATTAAAACTGTCACATCGACCAGTTCTGATAACCAGTTCTTTCTTCTTAACTCATTTGTATCATTGTCCCCATTTGGGATGCCTCATATCATTAAGGGCTCGTATAATTTGCATAGTCACTTATCTTTATGTGTTTTTTTTTTATTTTCTTCTCTCTAAGACAATCAAAATTATCATGCTCATCTTTAAAAAGAAACATCTTGAAATTTTTTAAACGAAAAACAGAGCGCGGGAAAAACAAAAAATGCACACAAAAACCTGTGCGTACCTCTTAAATAATTAAATACAGAAAATATATGCGCGATTTTAATGTATTGGATTACGAAACAATTTACAATTAATTAAGTTTCACGCGTTCTATCATTTGAGAGCTATCGTCGGAAGTATCAGAAATTGCCCCACAGGTGTTGCCATTGATTCCCGTTGGGAAATTAACTGCAACGCGAGCAATTTGCATCACGCAGAAGTCAGGTGCGCATTGACGTTTCGCGCGATATAATTCGCGCGCGTTTTATCCACCGCTTTCCGAAAGAGACACAAACAAGCGTGCGCGCAGATAAAGTAAATGTGCATAAAAGTTTCACAAAAATTTCACGATAATTGCAGCGAAAGTGTTATCCATAGGTTGCATGCAAGTTTGTAACGTATTTTTGTAAGTCAGAAATTGACGCTATTTAAAGTCGCACGGAGTCTATCATTATTTTATATGTCGGGTTCGCGAATTGAATTCAATAATATTGCGTGAATCATGTTTCGATATTAAATGGCACCGCTTCAATTCCTTATTTGATTTGTTATACTCATTATATTATCCGCCAAATTTCTCAATATTTGTGGAAAATCAAATTAATAGATAACAATCTATAAATTAATAGACATCTTTCGACACCCATATGTCTGCCACGTGATATTTTAACATTAAATCGCTCGATATTTGTATATTAATTACGTTGAGGATATTTTATAGAATGCTATGATAGCAAGTCAAGATCGAGTTTACGACTGTATACCAACTATAATATTTTGTACTGACGTGGAAAATATTTTTTCTTCTACGGCAACTTTACCATTATTAGATAGTACTCTGAAAAAGTAATGAGAAGTGACTTCACGAGGAAACTATCAACAGCTCGATAACATTTACATCGGTAACGTTTACATTACGCAATAGCGAAATAAATAAATGAACCTTTATCATGATATGTAAATGAACCGATTATACAAATAAATATATAAGTTAATTTTTAGCTATTAAAATAATTAATGTTAAATAAATTTCTGAAAAAATAATGCTTTACCGAATCATCGTTAAGCTATCGTAAACTCATTACACACAAAAAGAATCTGCTCTTATGAGATACATATAACTTTTCATACATTGTGCACGCATTATTCGACAAAGTTATTAGATAAAGACATTTTAATCGTTCTTAATTTTTGATGGAGAATGAGGTGGAAACGAAATATGAAATCAACCAAAATGAGAGCATGTACGTGTAATTGACGCGAAAGTGTGAATCAATGGTTTACAGATATTCGTATATATGTATACGTGAAATGACACGGAAGCAAGAAAAACATCAGGTGAAATAGAGGAGCGTGAGATACATTCAGAAGACGTAAATGCGACATATACATATGTACATATATGAGACCAGAAATACGTCCGTAATCCACGACTTAATAACGACACCGATGTGTATCAAAAAAATTTAATATAAATCATGAGGTGTAATCACGATTATTCTATAAGTCGTTGCTCAAGTTTATGGAACTGCTAATGTATTTACAAGTATTTACATATATTGTATATCAGGTATTAGATATATGTGGCAATGGCATCAGAAGTTTGACATAAGATTGACATATTTTATTACGAAAATTTAAAGTGTTAATGTTTGACAGCTAATTGTACAAGATTATTGATGAAGTTTTTGAGTTTTGCGCATCTAAGCAGAAAATATATAAATCTATATTTCTAATAAAATTTTTAAATTTATTTCAATCAATTTTCTAACATTAATTTGCAACAATATTTTGTAATTAAAGTACACTTAAAGTACACAATTATATCTGAACAAATCTATATAAATACAGCTAGTAAATGGTTTGATTCACCTCGTGATTTCAGACGAGCAATCTTCTTTTCGAGAATGTGCCTGATTCACGTCTCGAGACGCAGATATCTCGACGCACCGTGTAATTTTGCGAGGCTTAAACGCGGTTACTGGGTTTTCGAATTTGTTCGAGGACAGGTATCATTTGCATTTTTCATGAGAATCATTATTCGCTCAAAAATCGCCGTCGAGATTAAAACGAAGAGGGAACTGAGAAAATATATGCGCGGTCGAAAATGTCGATGTCAAATTTTTGACAATTATTAGTGCGATTCGGTAAATCATTCAGATTTATCTAAATTCTTCGAGCTTTGCTCATTGAAACGATTCGAGTGAATTTATGTCTTTCTAGGAACACACACACATACATACACATTGATAGGAGAATTAATGGAAGTGGCAATTGACGCGAGACTTCTCGTATACCCATAAAGTACCTCGTGTTATTTATTATGTCGCAAGCTTGTGCGATGCCTTGATAGATGCGAAAAATGATTTAAAAAGAATTTTTACTATTCTTGTTTTTATTAGTTGGCGCATATTAATCGTACGATTTTTCATTCAATTAATATGTATAATTAACATAATGCGCCCGCGATTAATATACTTTATTAATTGCTCAAAATTATTGTTATATCAATAAGTTCATTCAAAAATTATTATTAATCATTAAAATCTATTAGATTCAAATAATCTTCATTTATAACCATGTAATCTACGGATTTATTTACGAATTTTTTAATAGATTTAGAATTTTTTGAATGATAACTTTATATCAATTTTCTTCCTAGCTTTTTTTTAGAATTTTTTGAATGATAATTTTATGTCAATTTTCTTCCTAACTTTTTTTACCAAGTATTTCTTCTAACGAAGCTTTAAATATTCTGTTAACATTACTTACACTGAGAAAAAAGGTTGCATTAATTAGAAATCTGGTAGATTTAACCAGTATGTTTGTTGGAAAATGAACGAATTAGAATTCCTTTAGGAATTATCAGATGAATATGATTAATTTCTCTTCTGTTAAATTTACCAAATTTTCTTGATAATAATATTAAATTAAAAAAAAATGATGTCATTGTATTTATGTTTATTAATATAACAAGACATTAATATAATATTAATATAACAAGAAGTTTTCCAGATTCAATTAGAAAATACTAATCAAATCCTTATAGTCTATTAAACGTCTTAGTTATAAAAAATCGAGTCTTATTGTGCTAGCTAGAAATTTTGCTTGGTTTAATCAAAATGCCTTCTATCATATACATTTTGTTGGTACAATCAAACGATTTTTCTCAGTGTACAATTCAATAAAGGAAAAAGTTTGTTATTTATTTCACATTACATGAATTGTTAAAAACATGTATACAGGATATTTTTATTTTGCAATTATTAAAAAATCTGAAAAGTATGATATGAAATCATACATATTCTAACAAGTCAACTATATTAATGTGCGATACTGACAAGTAAGTTCGAAAACGATCAATTCTCATTACCACTCGGATATATTATATCTTTGACATGTACTTCCACGTTATATTACATTTCCGCTAAATATAGACATATATTCGTATGAAGCAAGCTTGTGTGCATTGCGCGTAATAATCGCGTCGCTCGCGCGTATTATTTATATACACATATACGTATTACTTTCACGTGATATATAATTTTATTACGAGGCGTGCACCTGTACATCGCGCGTGGCTCATCAACACGAAAGCGATCCCGGCGATGGGCCTCGATTGAAATTTTTCTTTGAAAATTTCGCTGAATGTGAGGAGGGAAACCCCGTCGCAAAGTTTGCCGCGTCGCGCATAACGATAATGGAGATTACAAACGCCGTCCGTCAGTTTCTCATTCTGGGAGCGACGTGTGCTTGCGCAATATGATTAAAAGAAGCAGATTATCGTCGACGAGGGGTGGCCGGGTGACGAGGGGTGTCGAGATGAGCTGCTATCGAGCGAGTAGTATAGACACGAGAACGATCACTTATCGGGCTTTATTAATTTCCTTGATGGGGCCTACTACGTGTGACGGATTGTACGTCGCTGGAATAAAGCGAAATATTGCTGCTAGTCCGATATAGTGTGTAGCGTTACGGATATCGAATCAATTGCTCAGAAATAGCGTATGCCTGTCTTTTAACTGCAACTCGAGTGCATAAAGATTAATTGTTTTAAATAGATAAATAATACTAATAGGATAATGAAATAAAATCGATAATAATAAGTCTCTTTAAATTTAGCAATTGATGCTAGTATTAATAAAATTATAAAATTATTATTTATATATTCATTGTTACGTTCTTGTAAATAATATTTTATTAATTTGAAATTATACTTAATTATTATTTTAATATTGCCACATTTATTCTCTTATTATACAGAAAATGCTATTTTTGCTATAATCTCTCTTTTAGCAGATATTACAAAAATATCATTTTATATTATAATATAAAATAATATTTTAATAACTTGCTTTTATGTTATTAATAATGTATCATAAATCATTTTACATTATTAATTTTTGTTGTATGGGAAAAGACAAGATTTTTTAAATATGTTATAGGATATATATATTTTTTATGGAAAAAATGTGTGATTGCTTTCGATTGTTTTTACAATAAACCGGAAGTATCTTTCGCATGTCTTGAGTAATTAAAACTTTTATCACGGCAGGGGAAAAAAGCATATCTTATTTTTATCTTCAATCATTGGCGCGAACGTAAAATACGGTACAATCATGCGGTACAGGTGCAGAAGAATGATTCATATAAGATATATAACAAACGGTTAAAATAACAACGGTACATTATTCTGTTATATGACTTTATAAATAATATAACATATATATAAATATATATATTAGAGCTATTATAATGTGTGTGTGTTATATGGTCATTCGTTGTCTATTCTTGTAAGATAAATATTTATGTTTCTAGATAAAAATAATTTATATTTATAAAGATATAATCCAAATGCATATAAATTTATTTTACCACATCTATTTTATAATACATATTTTACAATGCGAATAATATTGGAGAATATTACATCGACGATAAGGTTGAATTTTATTCGAGGTTCAATTTTAATAAAAGGGGCTGACACACATTGCGCCAGGATATCCCGTCTCACGAGTCCCACGAGTCTCTCTATGACAAATCAAATAATTGATATGTACACAGTGTACCGTGAAAACAGTACGTCACCTTGTCACAAAGAAATCGAGAGTCGAGGGTGATATGAGTGGCGAATATAATGGGATGATCAATTGCAGCTTTCTATTGAGGTGGATAGTTTGAGGTAAGCAAATAATTATCAACTATGATATAATCTCAATTTTATCATAATTTCTTTTTTATTCAAGAAGATTATAAAATGTCAGTAAAATAATACTTTTATTATTGCAATCTTTGTGCAAATATTTATTAAATATTTATTTTGACCAAATCAGCAAATAGCTTTAAAATAATTATTTACAAGCTACGTAGTTGTGCCTTTCTTATTCATTTTTTTATAATAATAGAATTCTTCTTCAATAAAAAAAATCGATTGTCTTTACATTGGTTATTTTATATTACCAGTGTAGACCACGAGTAATATGCACCACGGTAATCGCAATCCGCATCGTACTTTTCGCCCGCAATCGTTTCGTGCGCAAATATTGCGAACCATACTGCCTCTTGATTCCTAATCAAAATGCATCCGTGCTGCAGGGAATTGTCGCGCCGCTGTTTACTCTGCTTTACAGGCGGTTTGCGTGATTGTGAAAAAATAGCAAAGCGAAGTAAAGCAAGACTGAAGCAGTAACGAGCGCTTATTTAATGACAGCGATATAATAGGGCTAGATCGTTATCTAATATACAGGTTGTATCAAACGCGTTATGTTCCATTAATGACAGATTCTACAGCGAATGGACGATATTTCTTTCATGAATTCAATATTTTCCTGAAATTCAATATCGTGTTATTTGTCATGAAAAAATAAGATGCTTTATCGAAGTGTATAAATGACAAAAAAGTTTATTCTTTCACCAATTTCAAATGATTGTACAATAATTACGTATAATCACATTCGAGTGATAAAATGTTTATTTTCCTGTCTGAAATGTCACTTTGGAGAAGATGTAATCGGGGACGCAGCAAGGCTCTTGCTTGTCATGTAAAGAGTCGTGAGTTCGAGTCCTGCTAAGGCCAGAATTTCTGCGATAAAGTCACCCTAATCTCCCTGCCATTCCTTCCCTTCATCTTTCCCCTTGACTCATCTGAATGGTTCAGATATAAACCATAGCACGGACATGAACCTATGTACCGTTACTGGGCCTAACGGACATAGTTGTGCAGTTTCGATAAAAAAATTATTAGTTGCCCACAAATTAATTATGAAAAATAATAATTGCAACTTTATAAATGTATGTAAAAATACATATATACTGTTCTAGGTCTTATACCTTCAGTTGACTCTGTCCTTCTTCCTTGAATATATATAGCATATATATATATCCAAGAGGTCGAGCAGAGTCTTAAGGTATAATACCTAGAACGGTATGTATATATTTTTGAAAACTTATAAGTTTTGCCAGAACCAATCTGGCCGTTAATTTTTATCTACAACAATTTTGTATTTTTATACCGGTTGTCTTTCCGATGAGAAGTTTGAAAATAAGGCCAAACGAACGAGAATCGAGATCATTTGTAGACCGAACGCAGGTCTGCAATTTCTCGTCAAGATCCGATATGGAAAATGTTAGCTTAACATTTCATCGCTTAAAATTTCCTCACTTGGTCATACGTTACGTACGCAAACAACGGCGAGCGACACGGCCGTTGGCTTCCTGAGTTGTCTCCTGATTCCTAATCGAACCACGAAGAGCGCGGCGACTGCTCTGTTTACCCTTGTTCTGTCTGATATATCGGCTCTCTCGTGTGTACCTAACTGCGGCATTCGAAGTATATCTGCCTGGCACCACGAACGATTATTTGCCGTGTCATACAGTCGTGGCCGCGCGAACACATTATGCGGGATACACGTCGCTGTTGGCGGCGATGTGTGCTTGCGATCGGTATCGGCTTTGGCCGGCGGCGGGTTGTGTAGCCTCCACCTCTTCGTCCAGGCTTCGATCACGCTCCTGTGGCGGCGGCGGCAGGATAATGAAAATAAAGTGGCAGATAAAGAAGCGTGGACGAAAGCGCGATCGATATGAATGAATGGTCTTTTACGCGAGTGGGCCCTTCGGCGACGCTGGGTGGCTCCGAAAGATCGAAAGGGCTCGCACGAAGAAAAGATAACAGGTGTGCCTCGCGGAGGAGCATACCAAGGCGATAGTAATATTATTTGATGAAAAAGAGCAAGACAATTGTTCCTTTCTCTCAAAGGAACAATTTATTCCTATTTGATGCTAAATCTTTTGCGAAAGAATGTATTGTCATCTAAAGATAAATATTTTTAAAAATTAAAAAAATCACATCTAGCGTGATATTAATTCTTCGCTTTCAAAAAAAAATTTGTCAAATATACTCGTATGAATGTGTTGATTATCAGACGATTGCTAAAATAATTCATACACATGAAGATGGGAGCAGGCTTTATTTTAATCGCACACAGCGTGAAAAATGACAATTTACGAGGTCGGAGAAGCCAGCTGATTTTGAATGATGAAACCGTGAATGCAAGATTGTGTAACAGGTGTTTGCTTGCTACATGTAATATTCCGTTGGCTGTGTTGGACTGACAGACAGTTATGAATTATGAAAGTCTCATGCAATGACTTATTAAAAACCTTTGCATTCGTATTAGTTGCAATCAGCGAAGTCTAAAATAAAAGCTTCGAAATAACAGAGCTCAAAGATATTGCCATCCTTTGAATAATACCTTTTTATTAAATTACGTCATATTTTTAATTTTCATATTTATATCAATGAGATAAGAAATAGAAATAAAAACAGTCCAATGTAATAAAATTCTAAATTATTTATAATCAGCTTCTCTCAGATGTTAAAAAGAAATCTTAATTCTCTCTTCGTATCTTAATTTTTAATTTCTCGGTCGGGAATATTGATACATCTTCTGAAGAACTCTATGATTTTTGCTATCACTCGTGAAGAGAAGGATTACGTAAGCGTCCTGATACCATTTCCAAAACACAAATTTTTAGCACCACGTGGTTGCCAACGGTGCCTCGTCGTAGCGTTTGCGCCAGAGCACGTGCACCGTTGGCATCTATTGGTTGCATCAGCAGGTGCATCGGCAGGAACGATGCAACGGGCGAGAGTTAGCGTTTTGAACGGCGGGCGGTGTAGCGTTTCTGTAGCACGCGAATCGTGGGACTCCGTAACAAACCGGGTACTCCTTTCGTCGTTTTTGCGTCCGGAGAGTGACTTTTATGTCCATCTGCTACCGCGCCGATATGAGTAGCTACTACTCGCCTCGTATCTCCCTCGGTCTCCTCTTGGGTGATAATCCTGATATACGCGATCAGTAACCGTTGATCTTTAAACGGCGAGGGGATAACGGAACGGAATTAACGGAGACGCGATGCGCGTAATTTATACAGACGAATATCGTACGAGAGTCGAAGGTACGTTTTTTTTTCCACGGGAATTATTGCCGACATCAATTAATTCCCGATTGGTGATTTGATTTGAATTTATTCGACTATCAGTCGGCGTGCTTGAAGTCCATCTGCTTTCATCGAATTATCCTGTGTTTCTCCTCTCGCATTCTTCTTTATGATCGAATAGAAATTTGATACGGATATTTATTAATATTAGTTTAAAATCACGGTTTTAGCTCAGGATAAAATTATTTTTTTTTGCAAATCATTGTATTTATATAAAGGTGAGAAATTCTAGTAATATATGAAAAGAAGCTTTAGAAGACTCGATTGAAATATTACATATTCTCTCTTTTCATTTATTCTTAATAAAATTAAATTTCATTCATTTTCTTTTCTATTAATTTTCGATAATCTTTTTGTAAAAAGAAATAAATAACAAAACAGTTTTTATTTTCAAAATTTCTTTTCATGTAGATATAATAGTTAATTTTAAAAATAAAATAAAATTAAATACTAAATTTATTATTAACATTTAAATTAAATATTAATTAATTCGTAAAATTTCGATTCGAGATTATTATTCAATATCGCATAATATTTATCATGTGATTGATAATGAAATGGGATATAATTATATATCGTACCTGTTACACGCGCGTATTTACATATCACGTTTAGCGAATATTTGCTATAGAGAACTCGTTCACGCTAATCATGACAACATCGCGAATAAGTGTCGCAGAAAAATCTCGTTAATGGCGCATAGAGGAAGATACATTAAAAGCATATCGGATTGCTAAATAAGAGAAAAGGAAAGACAGAGAAATATTGCTCTAAACATCTTCGAGAAGCGCCGCTAATTGCCTTGGTGCTGATACGAGCCTGTCATTATGCAATCTTGTAAACTGTTCCTTTCACGATCGTCATCAGGAGCCGTCCAATCTTGTGCATTCGCAATTTCGCAAAAATTCCCACTGCATCGCAACATTTCCACTTTACCGCCGCATCGTCATTACTCCACTTATCATTACTGCCGTTATCTCGCGAATCTGCGTTTTTTATAATAGCGGAAGCAGCTCCGTGGTAAATCTGACGGGTGGGATTGGGCGCCAACGAGAGGAGAGAGTGAAGTTAATAAAGCCGTATATAAGAGTTATTGCATCGGGTAGGGGGAGCAAAATTACTTTAATCGCGGGCACACGACGTTGTTAAAGGGATTAATAAAAGGGCACCGTAACGTTTCACATGCATCGTCGTTGTCGGCGCGGTGCTCTGCTTTTTTTCGTCGCAATTGTCGTTCCTTTGGTTTCATTTTTTTCCTCGCTTACACGAGGAAGAATGTGACTCGTCATTAAGCGGTATTAAGTTGTTACGAAACGCAACCGAAAAATACGATCTTATAAGAGCAGTTATATACAATGTTAGGAAGCTGCTATCTCTGATTGTCGCGTGTGTCCTAATATGTGTGCAAGTTGTTTCTGCATTAAATAAGGCGTATTCTTGTAGTTATTGAGCTTCTTGTAGTATTTTTTATTTTATGGATTGAACATCGAATGTATCGCTGATGTTATTATTTAGCACTGTAAAATTTGATATAAAGTTTGTATAAAATTAATAAATTAATATCGATCCCGACTGGCTTTCTTTTATATAAAATTTCCAACATAAATAGTTTTAATTTTTAAAATCGAAACTACACACATTTTGGAATTAATTGTCAAAATATCAAATCTCAGCTAATTTTTAAAATTTTGATCGATAAAAGACAGATAAAAATACATGCGATTTGAATGGATCACATGAATAAATGAGTATTTTCAATATATGAGGAGATGGGCGATGCAATCTCGTATGCACTAAGTGCATCGCTGCAATCTATGTGGCATACTCATCGAATTGCGAGTGATATGTATGTCTGAGGGTATAATTAAGCTGTCAATGCATCATCGATTTAATCTTGGGCTAATCGGAATATTCTCATCCAATCTGCAATTATCATACTAGCGGTGATTTCTTTTCTACGAATTGCGAAATCATTTTTGCATTAAATCACTCAAATGAACGCGTATAATATATATGTAGATTAAAAGGATTAAACGAAGAGATGATGGTTTTATTTAAATATTTTATAACTGAAAAAAAGAATTTTAAATAGATAGAAAAGGCAAAAAATAAAGAGATATAAAATGTCTTATTCCTTGTTAAGCTAATTTATTATGTTTGTGATAGAAATATGACATGAGAAATTTCTAAATTGATTATATTCTCTTATCAATGAATTTATTAAAGAACTTTAAAATACTAATCAGAGATTGATTGTTATATATAAAGATATAGGGCAAAACTAAAATTATACGTTCTCTGTGCATCGTATTTATAAATACTACAAGTTATACTAATATTAAATTAATATTAATATTGATATTAATATTAAATTTTTATTTTTTAAAAAATTAATTTTATAGAAACTATATTAATTTTTAAACATGAAATATAATAATAAAAAATATATAAAGATAATTCAAAGTTAGTAATTAGTAACTAAAAATATAAAGAGTTTTCGAAGAAAGCTGCCGGATATTCTCTAATACACCGGAAATCTATGAAAGGAATCGTCCAGATATTTATTTACAATTTCTTCTCTTGCCGTTCGTGCTTGGTAAAACACAAAAGAAACCAAGAAAAATGTGTTACAATCGTTTCGGAGCGAGCGAACCAAATGACGGGACAATTTGGGTTGAGAAAATCACTGCGCGCGCTAAGAATGCATCGGTGTCATGCTCGCATGAAATGTGGGCCCTTAGGGCCTTTAGCAAAGGGTTCCTTGACCGCGGTAGGAAGCTCGTGAGAGATCTGTATCGCCACGGCTAAAAATATGGCGGGCGCAAGAGGGAACGCGAGGAACGCGCAAGAAGAAAAAAAAACAAAAAGGACGGTAGATCGAAGTTAAAAGGAAGTGGAATATCGGAGCTGTGTCTTTAACCCCGAGTGCATCGAACGTAAAACATTTTTGCGTGTTATATCTTGGCGGCCGATTATTTCGTCGCTGATTATATAACGAATCTTTTTTTCTTTTTTGCGATAGTCGAAGTTGTCAGCTGTGATGTGCCGGCCAACGGACGCATTCGTTAACGCCACTCTCTTACGGGATATTTAACGATACGATACTATCAATCGCAATCAATGATCTTGATTTACTAATTGCTTATTAAAATGTAACATAATTAGTGCAACTGCGAACGACGCGTGTCTCTTCAAAGGGTTCACCGACCGGACTTCGATGTTATTTGATGTTTCCTTTCGATTACCTGGTTCCTTAGAATTTCCTTTAGATTTCATGGGAAAGGACGATACATATTTTGGACAGAAAAGATATATTTTAGGAAATTCTAGTTTAACAATTTTTATCAAATTAAATTAAAATATATTTTATTTTTGCCCATTTTCATTAATTCCATCATTTTTATTTTAGAATTTTTTAAATTAAATGTAAAAGAAGACTTTTTTTCGTATCATATTTGCTCGTGTTTAACAAGTTGTTAATTTAAAAAAATTTATAAGATTTTTAAAAGCTATTCAAAATTATTCCCGACATTTTGTTAACGAAAAATTATTTTCATAATTCGAGATTATTGAAAAAGAATGTGGAATGATTATCACATTTTGCATACACATAGAGGACTGTATAAATACATATATATGCACACACACACACACACAAACTAATGAAAAAAAGAGCCAGCTGTTTCTAATAAATTCCGATATAACATTGTATACAAGACAGGAGCCATCAAGTCGAGCGAAGAGCGCGTTTCTCGTCATCCGCGAGTCTCGTAAAAATCAGCGCAATTAGTCCTACGGACGTCCCTTTCAACCCGTTGCTCAGAGTTCGCCGACCGATGGCGGCGGCGGCGGCGGCGGCGGGCTCCTTTTTCTTTCTCTCTTTTGTCCTTCCCTCTTCCTTTTCTCTCCGACTTTTTTTCTCATCCTACTCCCTGCCATGCTGTGCTTTGCGGAAGATCGGATTTGTCAGATACTCGAGAGCGAAGGGTGGAGGGGAACAGAGAGGGGAGCGAGTCTTAAGTGGAGGGCATCCGGCTGCCAAAGGGCCCCGAGGGCCCCGGCCGGTCGGAGCAGCTGTTTTCGGGTGCGATGACACTTGCCGCCCCGCTCTCAGGATGCCCGCAGCAACGACAACAGCAATGCAACGTCGGCGGGCGATGCGACCCATAGGGCCCCGCAAAAACCGCAGAAGGGCGAACCTCAATGGGGCACGTGCCCTTACGAGTCAATTCACTCGAGAGGTTTATTTTTGGATCTTCTCTCGCGTACTTCTACTCTCCCTCTCTCTCTCTTTCTTTCTCTTTCTTTTTTTTTTCTTTGTTTCCTTTATCGAGTTTGGATATACAAAGTGTGTAATCTCGACAAGTAATTTATTCGGATTTTTACATCCTTCGTGAAAAAAATACAATAAACAAGAATTTACGAAGTTGTTATTGAATTTGAGATTTCACAAAAATCTTGGATGAATTGATTTTTTAAATACTCAGCGTTACATAACATTACACTTCGAATTCTTATTAATTCGCATTAATCATATTTATGAAGTAATTTTTCTTCTTTTTTCCTGATTTTTACAAAATAAATACTCAGCAGAGATATAATATATTTTCATAAACTTAAATTTAAAGGCCATAAGAGCTAAACGCGGATGATAGTGCGTAAGTTCAACGAGAAAATAAGTTTTTCGTTGAAACTTATTTGTGTGCACAGGGCACAAATTTTCTTGGTACGATACCAAGCAAATTTAAATAATTCTCAATTCGAGAATTTATTTAATTATTATCCCTCTTTCCCCCCTGTAATATATTTTCAATTATATTTTAATTATATTTTCAATATAACGAGTATCATGGGCATGATTTTTACGGGAATATTAAGTATTTTTCGTTTCTTTTCATTTCATTTTATATTGTTTTGACGGAGCTTGCTCTTATTAACAAAAAGATTAAAATCTGTTATAAGAATTATTTAGAAATCTCGTAAATTATAATTTGTGTATAAAAATAATTTATTTTAATTAAAAAGGATAAAATCAAAATTGAAAAATGTTCCTGAAAAATTGTTGGATTTCACAAAAAGAGAGCCTTATATTATTCGAGTCGTCTATTTTGTAAACAAATATTGCGCATAAATAGAAATAAATATTTCGAGCGCGTCAAAAATAATTTAAAAGAGTACCAATTTGTACCAAAATTTTGATAAAATCATACTTTCGCAGAGAGAGGAATCACTTACATCGATATTCGCGTGAAATTGAAGCACGTGATATCTAACGAAACGACATTTTTATAACGATCGACATAACTTCCCGACGTGGTAGCTCGGCCCGAATGAATAATTCCCAGAATTTTCTCGCACGCAAGAACGTCGTCGCCGCCGCCGCCACCCCCGCGTTCGCGGGGGTTGTCTCATCCCCCACCTCCGCAATTTTTTACACAGTTCTCAGTGTCTTCGTGTATTGTACATCGGCCCCGACTGACGTTTTTATTTGCTCTGGGTGTCGTGTTACGCGCTCGTGCTCGCGCGCGAAAAACGCTACTTATCTTTACAGCTCCTACAGTACATATGATCGCACGTACGATCGCTTTTAGCCTTGTACGGTTGGCAGATCATTATCATTAGCGAGCCGACGCGAGTTACTCCTCTCCCGGTTAATCAGCGATGACCCACTTCATTATAACGCTGTTAAATAATTTTAATCGAATATACGAGTCGTCTGCCATCCTCTCTCTGCTTTCTTTTTTTCGGCCTGGCGCAAAGGGCCGCGCTTTTTTTCATGAACATGATTGGTTATCATTAGATGACTGAATTTTAAATTTTGAACCCTTTTTAAGCTTTTTAAGTAAATTTATATTTTCTCTCATTGTGTACTGAAAGCAAAAGACGGATGAGTGGTATTTATACGCTATTTAAATTGCTGGTTAATCAACAAGAATTAAAATAACGGGAAGGGAAAGAGAAAATCCGCAAGAGGTTTATTAGCTCACGATGTCACGTTTTTCATACCCGCGGGGGTATGTATCGGCTCGTTGAACAGCACGCAAGCTTGCAAATGAAACGCAAAATTTATGTATTCAAAGTAGCACGAGAAGAAAGATTCGAAGTAGCACGAGAAGATTATTATCGCTGGCGAAAACAGATGACAAATTCGAGAAGATATTTTCGTTGAATTGGAAGTGACAAGATTTGAAATAATAAAAACATAGATTTTTTTATATTATAATAGAAAAGATTCTCGTTCCTCGAAACATAAGAAGGACATAGGTATTTATTTGTGATTCGTATCTCTAATTTACTCGATATTTATTTGAATTTATTGTGATAAACATACTGAGAAAAATCGTTTGATTGCATCAACAAGACGTATCTGATAGAAGGCATTATGATTAAGCCAAGCAAAATTTCTGATTATCACGATAAGATTCGATTTTTTAATAATTAGACCGTTTAATAGATTTTTTTTACTATAATGACTTGGTTAGTATTTTCTAGTTGAATCTATAAAATTACTTGTTACATTAACTAAACATGGACACAGTGATGCCATTTTTTTATAAATTTAGTATTATATTAGTATAAATTTAATATTTTTTTATAATTCAGTATTATTTAGTATTATTTAATATTATTAATATTATTAAGAAAATTTGGTAAATTTAACAGCAAGAAATTAGTCATATTCATCTGGTAATTTCTAAAGAAATTTTATTTCGTCCATTTTCCAATAGACATACTGGTTGAATCTACCAGATTTCTAATTGATGCGACCAGATTTTTTTCTCAATGCAGATTTTTTGCATTATGATATTTTTCTAATATCTCGGATACATCCCAAAAGCATACAAATACACTTATGAACTCCTATTGTCGGTTGGCTTTGAATTACGCAGGATTACGAGGGTAAGGATTAGATATAGCTTTCTGGCTGCTACGCGCGGGTGCAAGGTCCCTACCAGGATCCGAGTAACCCAAACCTCGGCAGGTTTTTCGGGTGCAGGTGGTTTGCCAGCATGCGAACGTATGAATAGAAGACGAACGGGTGTGTATCCACTCATTGTGAACATGCAGGGGGGGGGGGGGGAAGTGCCTCTGCGCGCGTATATATTTACGAAGGCGACGCAGAGAGAAGGAGGGTTTTTGTTTTCGTACGTATGTCTGCAAAGGATATACATGGCGTGTTAGCAGAAGCGATGTCGAGAGAAAATATATTTCGTCCTTCCATCTAATTAGCAGTAGTTGATGAGAAAATGAGGACATAAATTACTATTTATTTATATAATACATGTATAAATAAATCGCATTATTAGGAATCTGAAAAATTAATTTTATTTTAAATTCATAGAATATAATCGAATTACGCAGGAGCAGCGTATAAGGTGCTACTCGCAGCTTGCAAAAAGTGTAAAAGAAGAATAAGCGACATCTGAGATACCCTATATAATAATTATGCTTATTCGATATTCCTTGCCTTGGTCGTCGCGGTAATCCTGTCGATTATTAACACATGCCTAGGATCAATATCTTACATATCCTCCTTCCTCTCCCTCGTGTGCACCGCGCCTTATGTCAGGGCCCGTCGTCGAGGGCCCGCGGGCCAACTGCTGCACTTCGAGGCTGCACTTTTGACCAATGCGGACGACTCGGCGGGAGCCACGCGCCGAGCCTTATGGGCCTCATGGGGTAATTAATACCCCAGACGGGGTGTAACCGATATCGTACGCCCCCGCCATCCGCATCCTCTCTCCTTTTCTTTCCTCTTTCCCTCCCCGTCAATCCTCTTTTTTCCCTTTTTTTTGTTGCGAATATTAGAGGCTCCTCTCTACGGAGGCCGTATGGGCCCCGTAATAATTGGCACGTGCAAAAAGGGGACGGGCCGACCTGCTAGCACGCTGCCTTATAATATTCGACATTAGGTCAGTGATGCGCAAAATTGATCCGGTAGATCGACACGTTAGATTAATTCGTCTATCCAGCAGGAGTGTTCAGGCGGCAGGTTATTAGTTTCCAAAAAAATTACAAGATGTGCTCGCCGATGGCGCATCAAGATTTGCGAACAAAAATTAGTGACTACTTGTACTAACAAAATCTTTATTCCCGCAATGTATGAAAAGTGACAATTATAAAAATTATCGTTTTAATTTGGCTTGGCCAATCGAGCAAAGATAATAAAAATAATTTGTTATAAAAATATTACATATGGAATAAATTAATATAAAAAATGCGAGTCTAAAAAATGCGTTAATTAAAATATTAAAAATAGTTTAAAATTGTTAATAGGAAACATCCTGATTTACAATTCCAGATATAGATATTTTTAAAAAGATACAAATATAGATAAGTATGAGAAAATAATTAGCATTCTTTTGTTAAAATAATATTATTAACTTACTTCATGTTCCTTTTTTAATATGAAAATAATATTATTGTGTTATTTAAAAGTATGAAAGAGTGGACTGAGAACCGCTGAAACGAGCAGCCACGAGAATTGAAGGCGAGGATTGAAGACTCGAAAGACGCTGAGGATATTATTAAACGGTGGTAATGGCGGTAATAAACACAATTACAATAATCTCGATGCTCATGAGGTAGTGGCTGACCTCAGTAGCAGAGGTATAAAGTGATTTAGGTATGATGCACCGCTCTTGAGAAACAATGTCTTCATTCAAGTTGCAAGAACTGCTCTCGAAATTTATGCGGAAAGAGACGAAGCTAGTTGTGAATATAATTAATCATTTAATTGTAATTTAGTAATATTCATGCCTTCTCACATCGACAAAGTAAGAGACAACCGCATAACATAAAAAGAACGCATTATATCACTAACCGAACAATTATACATAAGTAATATACAACAGATTTCTTCGATTTCATTCTACCCATAGGCGATCACGCGCAATTCGAAAGTCGCGCACGAGATTAATTGAGTCGATTAAGTCGAGCGTGTTAAAAAGAAAAAGAACGCGAAGATAACGTCAATCAATGAGGTCGAATGCATGCAGGCCTCGGCGATCCGGAAATATGCCCGAGTGCATTAAACGGTGCATTCTCGATTGCTGCCGCTCTTGTCCCTGACATTGTTGCTATAAACTTATCTGACGAATAACGGCGCCAGTTACTGTATTTATTAACTTCCGAAGTGTACCGAAAATTTCTGTGCGTTTCCCGAACATTGATTTGCAGTACATTTATCAGATATTATTGCTGATTTGTCTTGTGAATGTAATTAACTTCTGTGTATTATAAGTTATTTTATTTCTCAGCTCTCTTACAAGCATATTTCAAATAAATTAGAAAAAGATTTTGTAACTCATATAATTAATATGTTAAAATTTATATTTATATTTATGTTTATATTTATACTTATATTTATTTGCAATATATATATAAAACTATTATATAAAAATAACATCATATATATAATATTACTTTTATATTTTTTTATTATTTTTATATTAGTTATACTGTATATATGATGATTCGGTTCTAATAATGATAATGATAATTAACTTTAAAGAACGAGATATAATTTTGTGCCAGATTAATTTCTCCGAAACCACAATGCAGCTTGCAGTTTTTTGATCAAAATTTGACTTGCACAAAGAGTTTATTTTATTAATTAATTATTTTTACTCCTATCCCGGGCATTTGCGGCGGCAACAATAAGAACATTCGTGATTATCCGTTCACAATGCAATAATCGCGTGACTGACGGTGCAACCAAAGGTGGCGATGCAAAATGTGACACGCAGCCGCCGTTCTCTTGCGGAAGTCAAACGGTATCGAATCGATTTTAATCATCTGACTCGTACCGGAATGCTTTATCGGACAACATGTCACGACGAATAAAATCCAAACGATATTTCACAAGATTAATAAGACAGCATATACATTCGAATTACATTCGAATAATCGTCACCGGTACTGTCACATAGTACTGTCCCCTTAATGCAATGAGACAAGTATTAATAAAGATTGTTCAAAAATGATTCGGTGTTGATTGATAAACTCGCTTAAAAATACATATTTCATAAAGTATAAATTAATTGAAATATCAGAATCCTTATTTGGATATTAAAAATCTCTCTTTCTCTTTCTTTTTGATTTCTTATTAGTTGCTTTAAGATTAACGCGATGTTTGTACATATTAGTTTCTCGATATCTCATTCTTTATTCTAATCATTTTCGTGGTAAAAAGAATTAGAATCAGCAGCAAGAAAATTCGGAGAACATTTTCAATCTTATACAATAAATTTTTCATAATAAATCAATTTTACAGAATAAATTTTTCACAATAAATTCTTGAATAGTGTGTGGGGATTTTTCTCTTGATGAAATAATTTCAAACGCTTGCGCATATTTATGTTACCTATCTGTCTGCGGTTTTTACTTACAGTATCGTAATCGCGATGTATGCAAGAATTCTTTTCTATAGCCGGCGGACAATACGCGTTGCACCGGCGGCGATGGCCAATCAAGTATTATAATTCGTCGCTCGCCTCGAGGCGACGCATAATTTAATGCAAACAAGACCCTTAAGGATCCGGCCAGCAGCCGCTTTAAAAGTCACTGTTCACGCCTGTCACAATATTTTACGTACGAATGAACGCACGACCCTGCGGGGGTTGCCTTTTGTGTCGCCACGTCGTTCCTAATTTACGCTCTTTTAAATAGGGTGAACCCAGAGGGAGACGCGAGGGGGGTTGACTGTATATATAAGCATTAAAAAATCCACGGAAAATCGTTGAATGCGTTTATCTTCCTTTCTCTGGGCCCTCCTTCTCCCGAAACTTGTTACGGGTGTAAATCACATGTGACATTTCTTTCGTTCGCTTCGAGGGGTGGGAGCGAGCTCGATCGAGTGAAAATTAGGACAAGAATTATGCGGTTTCGCGCCTTGTCGGTGAGCATTCTCCGAGATCTTCGTCGAATTCAACCTTTTTCGAATAGATCCATTCGGTTTTACAGGACATAAAGTATTGTAAGTTGATAGGGGTTGGATTACGCGAATAAACATACTGAAGATTTAAATAACGTAAGGGAAAACTGGTGAGTTAAAAATCGTAAAATCATGAATTCAGAATTATGATGTATTTGCATCATATCTTTTTCGATGGATGTGGGATAGTTCATTACATGGAATTTAATACATGAAATTTAAATAAATCTTTAAGCCATAAGAATATATATTTAAGCTATTTTTTTACAACGCATCTTCAATTTATGTCTCTAAAGATTTTTAGTCGTAGAATTTTGAATCTGTGTTACTAGAAGAATTCGATTGTAATGTATGTACAGGGAGAGAGGGAAGAAAATAAATCATATTTTTATTCCCTCTAATATTTTATTTCGTGTTACCTGTCAAAAACTGTGCTCTCTTAATATTAAAAATTAGTTCATCACTGATTTACAGTGCTCTACTTATAACTGCTTGTAATCAGTGACTATTTACTGTTTTTCAGTGATAATACACTGATTACAGCAGTATAGTTATAAGTACAGCACTGTAAATCAGTGATAATACACTGATTCACTTTTAGAGAGTACGGTTATTACCAGACATCGGACAT
This sequence comes from Camponotus vicinus, assembly GCF_025532165.1. Taxonomy (NCBI): domain Eukaryota; kingdom Metazoa; phylum Arthropoda; class Insecta; order Hymenoptera; family Formicidae; genus Camponotus; species Camponotus vicinus. The sequence goes on along the minus strand of NW_028141956.1, from coordinate 2,930,844 downwards.
CTCTAAAGATTTTTAGTCATAGTATTTTGAATCTAATATTACTAACATTTTTCTACATAATTATCTGTGTAAAAGCATATACAGATTAGTATGTCACTCTAAGTTATTTTTCTTACATAATCTAAAAAACAGAGGAAGAGAAAACAAGTTACCAAGTTGAAGAAGCAGTTATATGGATTATATATTTTGTTTATTTTTTCTTTGTATTCTATTATTCCACATTTTTTATTATCAAGAATATTAAACATATTTATATTTTTTTAGCTGTAATTTGTGCATATACATGTAATTGCAAAAATGATTTGTCATACAGATATTATTTGCACATATATTTTATTAAACAGAAAGTTGTATTTTTTCGAAACGTTATCTTACCAATTTATCTCAATTATTTCTAGAAATGTGTTCAAATATATAAAAAATAATATATTATTATAAATTTAAAATATTGATTAAAAATTAATATATTAATATCAATTCTTTAATGAGATTTAATATTGCTCTAATTTATTGTCTCTTTATTAAGAGAAAATAAATCTGTATCCACATAAGCAATTAAAAAGAAATAATGCTGTTTTTATGTAACATTTTTTCACACTTAGCACGTATTTGAAGCTTTTTTTCACCTTTTTTTAAAAAGTAAGTTTTTAGAGATTTTAAACACACTCACACTCATTAATTATCCGCGATTATTATCCACATTTTAAATTTAGCTATTTGTAAATGCTCTCCTCTCGTGTTTTGCATAAGAGATTTGATATGGTTGATATCGAATTGGCTAATTGATTCATTTAATTATAGTCTGACGCACAATTAAATTCCGAATGTTATGGCTAAGAAATAATCGCGCGAAATAATTTTCACGCCGCCGATACCGTGATCTTGTGCACGTGTGTGTGTGTGTGTGTGTGTGTGTGTGTGTGTGTGTGTGTGTGTGTGTCGATGAATCCGGTAACGAGAGTCGGTAACAACCAAAATAAATGGTAATTACTATTGCCACAAACACGTGCCACGGTATATTATTTCTTCGTTTTTACAGATGCAATTAACCTTTTCGAAGGGAACAGATCGTAACACTCGCGATTATAAAAGATATATTACCACCATTTTGGAGTAAATATTCCAAAGCTAATGATGCTGACTTTCTTATCACTATATTAATATAGTAATTTGATTGCATCTTGTATTTTTTAATTAAGCGAGGTAATGTGTGTTTTCCTTTCGCAAAGATTGATGTTACGTTATAAATGTTGACTTAATTTAAGAAGCAAAAAAACATTAAATTGCTTCATAAATAAACAATTACATTTTTATTGTAAAATGAATAATTATCACCTTTGTAATATAAAAATAATATTGCATAATTAAATAATAATTGATTTAGATTGTTGTCTTAAAATTTGCATTAAATAGTAACTACATAAAAACTTTTATCGATAAAATAAATGACAAAAATAAATAACAAAAGTTTAATAAAAACACATTATTATGTAATTAATTATTTATCAATTATCAATTAACTATTAATTAATATATCTTATTTGTATACACTTTTGGATTCGGAATTAATTTGATCTAATACAACATAATATTACATTAGTCCAGATGCAAACACATATCATAATTAAATAAAGAATTTTACCAGAATCTCTTAAAAATAAAAAATGCGTTTAAAATCATATAAAATGCAGAATAGTATAATCATATCAAAATTATGCCAAATTGATGCACAAAAGTGAATCATGAATTTTTCAGTGGCGTTATAAAAGTGGAATTTTTAAGAGAAGCCGATAAGTTTTTTTCTCGCGTCAATGAGTTCAGTTTTTTGCATTTTGTTAAAACGGTAGCATACGTGATAAAAGATAAAGAGAGAGAGGGAGAGGGAAAGAAAGGGAGAGAGAGAGAGAGAGAGAGAGAAAGGGAAAGAGAGAGAGAGAAAAATGTCATACCAACACAGTACGTGATATCGAATCTCGTAAATTATCGCCGTTTATCTTCTCTTTTTCTGCAATATTTCTGATTGCTTGCACAGGATTCGCGCAACAGGTCGTCCGTGGACCGTTATCGAAATCATGCAATCGAAATTATACTTGTGAGAAACATCCGATCGAATAAAACTGGTTCCTTCGCGACAAAGTTTTGTGAGGTAAATATCGCAAGATTAAGGAGAAGAAACAATTATTTCAAACGCAATTTTACGTCATTTTTATTGCTATGTTAAAGACATTTAAATATTTATTTATAAATATTTTTTGAGATAAATACATGTGTTAAATATTTGAATCTTATGAATTTAATTTATTATATATGATTTTGCTTATTGTACACAACAATATATATAAATGAATCAAAAGAGATAAAATCAAGTTTATAAAATAGTTAGTTTATCAAATATAATTTAATTTTCTCTTACTCCTGTTGGTCAGAATTTGTGTACGGTCGCAGAAAGTTGTGTATCTGCTTTCTTATCGAAGATACGGATTTAATTTCGGTCAGAAACACTGATTTGATTACCATCGCTCGATAGACAATAGCAAATCACATTGTTCTTTCATGTTAACAATTGCAATTATTGCACTAATAAGTATGCACGTTAAAAAAAAAAAAAATATATATATATATATATATATATATATATATATATAACTTTTATAATTATCGTGCTTTTCAAGTAAAATGAATTCGATGATTTTAATGACGTCCGCGCGCATGCGTGTTAATATAGAATATTTTATTTTAAAGAGATTAAATATTTCATCGAATGACGTCATTTTTCAATAAAATAATGTTGCGATATATCAATATAATATAACGGTACAAACGATTTTTTGAATATAAAAGTAACATCATGCTATATTAACGAAGATAAAAAGCTTTCTTTTCTCGCTATATCTATAATTTTTCAATGCACGTGAATTGGGCAATGATAACGAAAGAGCGTAAATTTTAGTCGAACCTGTATTATAATTCTGAGAAATTGTATTCACATATGATACATTGCAATGAAAGGCACATAATTACAAATTATGATTAAAAGAAAACAATATTGATGAGAGCAAGAAAGAGAAAAAAAAAGAAAAATATTGAATGATCTCGTATATCTTAACATGTGAATGAATAATATTCGAGAAAGAAGAGGCAGCTAATAAATCATTGCAATTAGAGTGTTTTAATTTATATTATATACTAAAATTTAAATAAATAATAGATTTTATAAATGTTTGTGTAAATATATAATATCAAAAAGTATTGTGTGCATCACCTTTCTAAAATATAAAAAACGCAAGTAACTAGGTTTATATTTGTTTCTTATAGTTGTTTTATTCATATTCATAAAATTATTAAAGCATAAAATAATAGCAATAAAATATAATTTGGTAATATTTAGATAATTTTATTCGTTAAGCCCACGATTTATGCATATATATATGTATATCTATATTAATGAGAAGCAAATAGAGGAAAGGAAATCTATATAATAATTCGAGGATTCTTCTGAATGCGCGATATGTCATCGTGGCTGATTTTTTATTATAACAACGTGAGATTAATGTGGCGGCAAAATCGGAGCGAGACAGAGCGGCGTGAATGCGATGGTAGGTAATGAAGGTAATAAATGAGGGAAGCCAGAGAGTAAGAGGCAAGGGCAGGTGTGAGCGCGTGCTTCGTGATAAGGCGGATTCTTAGGAGCTACCAGCAAGAAAGGAACGTCGTCCGCGTGCGCCTCTTACATGCGTCGTGCAGAAGCACTATGTGCGTGTTCCGCTTTTTATTTTACAACCACATGTTGGTTCTTGTTACACATGTATGTCTTTAAGCAAATAATTTTAGAATCACGATATCCTATGAAGTTAAATCAACCGTATTTTATGAAATTATGCACGTTGCCTGCATCAGTATTAATTATAATATATTGCGATTAATTATAATTTTGTCTAATATCACATTTCAATTTTACAAATAAACTAAAATTAGATAATTGCTATAAACAATGTTAAAAAATAAGAGTTGCTAAAGTTTGTTTTGATTTAATTTTTTATATAAAGAAGAAATCAATGTTTTTTTTCTGTCTAGATCTTTTGCTAATGATTCTTCTTCTAACAATAAGAGATAATAAGATGTTTATACAGAAATTCAAAAGTTCTTATAAAGTGGCTTTAGTTTTTTTTTTAATGTTTCTCACATTAGCATAATCGTGCTACAGTTGAATTTAATAATGACATGATCGTGCTATTATTATTGAATTTAATTAATTTATTTCTTAAAATGAAATCATTTTTGATGTTTGGTATTTGTGATATTTTGGTTTTCGCAAAAATCCGCGAACAAATATGCTTAAAAAAATGTGTTTTGAAGAATAAAGATGCAACTTTCAATTGAGTTAAATCAAACTGATCAAAGATTACAAATTGAAAAGCGTAATAAATATTAGTATAATGCAATAATTATTAGTATTATGTATTAGATAAATAAAATTGAGCAAGAAATAAATTCATTTAAATTGCATATACGCAGATGTATTTAATACATGCATGGATAAATATGCTTTACACATATATTGCATGAAAAAGGAATTGGCGACAATTAATTACATCTTATTGCTCATTTCATTATAATTAAATGCAAGTGACTATACTTTTTTTCACAGAATAAAAAAAGAAACTTCCATTGACCGTCAGTAACAGATATCTTATGCTATATTTATTGTCCGTTGCGATAATTCTTCTCTTATTTTTTAGAAGAAAATAATTTTGTTCTCGTATACAGCAATCCAATTTTACCCATGAAAATGTTTCTTTGAAAAAGGGGACGAATTACACGCATCACGCGTCGCGAACAAAAAATCCATTCGAAAATCGACACACAGTATATACGTGCGATTTATTAAATTATACAGATCGAACGCGATGCACGCGCGAGATAAGGGCTGTGTGAGATTGTTGCTTCCCATCTTCTTTCTTCTCCGTTTATTCCGATGCGCGATCTCTGTTTGGCGTGGGCAAGTTTTGGCTGCCTCTTCATCCCCCGGCTGTCAGTGAGATGAGCGTTTATCGGGGTACGATCGACAAAAGAATCGTTCTACCTTGCGATTTTACGCTTCGATTTCACGAAACAGACGGCGGAAGTGGCGTTAATTATCAGTCGGCTTTCAAATTGAGACTCGCCCCCGAATCGGGATCGACGAGCGCCTCAATCTGAACACCCCAACCTCATCGTGCATTATTTTTAGTTACATACGTGTAGCATCGTTATTATTTAGCATCTTTGATTTTATTCCAAAACAAAGATATTCAAAAATAAAAATGCTTTATAAATTTTAACTTCAGCAATTCTTTGGCATCATTTGGCATTTAAGCGTTTTTCCATATGTGTGCAAAGTAGGCAAGATTTTATAACATATAGTTATAGTAATTTTTGTTAGATCCAGCCAAATAAAATTAATATATAATTATATTTTTTAGTTTTTATAAAGTTCAAGAGGCTTTACAAATATTTACATATGATAATATATTTAACTAAATTTACAAAATTATTTGCATACGAAGAAAGTAGATATATACAATATATATACACACGCATATTTACTTATATATAAATAAAATTAATTCAAAATTATTTTATTATTAATAAACAATGTTCACTCATGTTCACTTCATTGAATTGCCAATGATGACAAAATTCCTCTCATGCCAACCTCACGTGTCTCATTACTCCGAATGTCGGGAAATTGGCAGGTATTACCACGAAAGAGGGAATGGCACGACGTATCAATTTATGCCAACGATAGGGAAGAGTGCATAAATAAGCTCTTATTCGTTGTACCGATCGTCCGACCCGCACGTAAATAATCCGAAAACCTTTAAAGAGATACCTGCCTGAATCCCTTTCAGTTCCCTTCCTCTTTGATCGGAGCCCCGCGACGGTGCGCGGCCTTCTACAGGTGTTCCCTATCGACGTACCACTGTATACATATTTAATGCCGCGTGGATTTTGCACGCGCCTCGGATTGGAGCGCGTAATTTATTCGATGCTGCGTGCCTGCCGCTGAAAACCGTTTCGCCAGGTTCTTGCCCTCGTAGAAAGGGCTGCGGTTTGTTGTGAGTAGATTGACCAGTATACCTGAAGAATTATCGGACTGCTGAGAATTAAATGAAAATTGAAAATTTGAATACTTGAATTTTAATTATGTTCATATTTGACACAAACTTCGTAATAATTGCTTTAATATTCTGAAAATGTTAAAAAAATATCTTACAAGATTTTTAAAAAGCGATTTTCATAAAAAACTTTCATAATATGTTCTCTCTCTTTTTCTATCTCCGGAATTTTTATTATATTTTTAAATTGAATCTTTGGCTTTTAAATTGAATCTTCTTTTTATTTTATTTTTGTGTAAAATTTGGCGTAAGATTTTTATACGAGTATGATTTTGAAAAGATCAATTTTATTTTATAGAAGAATTCTACTTTATAATGTGAAAATTATTGTATATGAATTTTTCCAAGATCGCTCTCGTATTTATTTTGACATTATTTATTATGCTAATCATATTTGTGAAATCGACTTTAGAAATCTTTCACGTGATAATCGTTAAAAGTTAATAAGATATTATGAGTAAATCGGTCGCGTCGAGAAAATCGGTGCATGACTTTTGCTTTCGATAAGTGAAATGGTGAATGTATGTGATACTCGACAACCGAGAGAGATTATTTTTAAATTATCGGGGATATGCCTGTTTGACAACGAATTAAGAAAAAATAGAAATTTTAAATGGCAGAGGAAATTAACGACACTTGCGAAACGAATTATGATGTGATGTGTGTAAAACAATTTTTATCTGTTGAGTCAAAATATGCGTAGCCATTATCAAATGGAAATGAAATCGCGATCGTGTAAATGAAACCAAATTAAAAAGTTAATTATTATCAACCAACAAAATTGATATCGTATTTCAACGAGATGACAACAAAATAATCTTGTGCTTTTTTCATAAAAAGAAATTCCATCATTCTCTCTATCGTTCTTATCTCACTTAACTGCGAGATGAAATGGCTTAATTTATTCGCGCTCGTAAAAATTCTGCAGATGTCACGAGAGCGTAAAACATTGTTAATTGCACGTAAAATGCACTAGAATCCATTAATAGCGCTCATATTGATGCCATTATATATCCGTTTAGTGAAATTTAAAGAAAAAAAAGCAAAGAGAAAGAGAGAGAGAGAGACATACCAAAAGGAATGGCGGAAGAAAAGAGCGAGGAGAAGATGAAGAACGAGGCGAAAGAAGGAATGGGGGTTGTGAACGCTGACGGGAGAAGGATCACTTGGCGTCGCGGCTGCAAGCAGAATAATTTCCCGCATAAGCACCAGTTTAATTATCATCGGAAAGCGTCCCGCTTAATTATCGTGTTTTGCTTCCTTTAAATTACGAGCCGGCAGGTGAGCGGCGGCGGCGGCGGCGGCGGTCGCGCTCTTTAAGATGGCTGTTTTCTCGGAGATTTAGAAACCTTCGTGAGAGAGCGAGTTCATTAAAGTTTATGCGGACGGTAATGCGCGATAAATTACGTGTCCTTCTCGTTCTTCACGTGAACGGGGAATCCGGATAAAGGTTGGAGGCGTGCGCTACCAGTGGATAATATTGAAATTGCACACCCCGGTAAAATTTATTAACTCGCAGTATCTCGCACGAGTGAGTCAATTTCTTTTCACTTTACGAAAATATAATTGATTATAATATAGCCATGTTAGGTTGACTCATCGCGCATTTTTATTTTTTATAAATAATGTGTAAATTTTCTGATAGCTTATAAAAAGTTTGTTATCTACATTTAAAATATGCTTGATATTTTACTCTATTTTTTTTAATGAGATTTATAAAAGTGATGGATAAAGAGATTAAGAATAATGCACACGTAAAAAGTGCGATAATGCGATAAATGATCTTAACTGGTAAAGATTTTGAATACTATATATATATATATATAGTATTCAAAATCTTTACCAGTTAAGATCATTTATCGCATTATCGCACTTTTTACGTGTGCATTATTCTTAATCTCTTTATCCATCACTTTTATAAATCTCATTAAAAAAAATAGAGTAAAATATCAAGCATATTTTAAATGTAGATAACAAACTTTTTATAAGCTATATATATATATATATATATATATATATATATTGTATATATTGTATATATTGTATATATTGTATATATATATTATATATAATAATTGCTATAACTTGCAGATATTGGATTGATGTTTTCTTTTGAAATTCTGCACTACGTATTTAATATTAACGTAAAACAAATTAAACATATGTGTTTTCTATTACATAAATATATACATATATGCACGTTATATATTAATAGAAAAGATAAAAGTTGTCCTACGATGTTACTTTATAACATTCAAATTATTCTGACAATTCAAAGCAGATAAAGAAATAAAAATGTACGATGTAAAGGAAAAAAAGAAATGAGATGCAGTTCTAGCGATTTGTTCAGAATGATTTATTACCATCACAACAGCCAATCGAATCATTGGATTTGTATCATTTGGACCCTGTATCATTTGAATAGGAATGACGATCTTTTACATATCACTAGGCGATAGTGGATCGAATCTTCCTTCAGACGTGAGATGTTTTCGCCCGGTTGCTTCGAAATCTGCATAAAAAGCATTATGTTTCGGGGAAAAATTCTTTCTATACTAAGCAAGATACTGAATATAGTATACATGAATATAGTATACATTTGCTCTTGAAAAAACGAGCATAATGTGAATAATATCTCTTAAAAAATAATGTACAATGAATATTTTTAAATTAAGCTATATATGCAAAAAAAATATCCTATATAATCTAATTTACAATTTATTTCATTAATATTATTAATTTTATTATAGAAAGCTTATACATATTATATTTTATTATAGAAAATTTATATTATATTATATCGATTATATACAAACATTTTTTGTATGAATTATATGTTGAAAAAAATAATTCATAAATTAATTTCTTTGATAATTTATATAGAATTAATCTTATGCATATATTTTAGAAGTAGATTATGATTAGATAATTAATATATGATTAATATATGATTAAGATATGATTAAATAGTTATTATTTTTGTATTAGATTATTATTATTTTAGTATTATTTTCATATAAATATTTAAACTGTCCATTTCTTTCCGTTTCCATATCTTCGAAGAAGTTAATTTTTGCTTTATTTAGAATATTTAAGGGAAACGTCTGAGAGTCTGCATTAAACAAATACGCAAGATTCGATCTATTCTTTCACGGCTATCAGATCTTTATGCTGCTAACAATGGCATAACACTTTTGAATCGGACGATGGTCTACAATACATCTCGTTAAGCATGGAAATTTAAATTATTCACGAAAGGGACGTTAAGTTTCTCTCCCTCTCCTCTCTCTCTCCCTCCCTCTTTTGCGGATGATATATCTTTTTTAATAAATAAAATATTCCGATCGATGTATCAATCGATGGAACTGATGAATCCGATTCAAAATTGAGTAAAAGAATATTGATGATATAATAAGGATAGAAATGAAAATTTCTTTACTTTTCTCATTTAATATATTTCTTTACTTTTTTCATTTAATATATATGTTAATAAATAATTGTGTTGCATGTGTGTGCGTAACTTATGAATAAAATAATTTCTAATAATAAAAGATACAGGTTTACAGAAAAGTAATGTCCCCAAGGATATGGGCTGATGTGCTATTCTACATTTGTTGTAATAATACATCGGAGCGTGACGGTTTTGTTTTCTCGTGGGGGACGAATTAATCGTTCGCATAATCGTAACCATTGCGCATTGCGTTATACTTTATAAAAGCCCGACGGGATATTTATGCTCGTGGGATGCGTTTGTCGTCGGATCATATCTCGACTCTGACACGTCACAATATTTATCAAACTCCAGTCCCTTGCAAAATATTTAATGTACAATTCCTTTCCGCTGAATGATATTAAATGCATAAATTAATAATCAGATATGATGTTCGAGAATTGTTTGAGAGATGTTTGCAAAAGCAGCACACTTATGTGTAATATTATATAAAATAAATTCTAAAGTATAATATTATAAAGTTTTGAAAAGGCTGTTATAATCATAACATTCAAATAAAAGTGATAGAGAATGCAAATTGAGCGATATATATAATAAATAATAATAAAAAAGATAAATATTTTAACGTGAAAATAGGAAATATAAATAATAAGAATGAATAATATAAAAATTAATTATAATAAAATACATAAACATTTTAAAATTCAAGATGCACATACACACATATATATACATTTAAAAATGAATTATATTACTAAACAATATACTAAACTTATACTAAAAATATTATAAAAATATTATAAAATATACTAAACTTATAATACTTACTAAAAATATTACTAAAAGCTTTAACGATTTAATTCAATCAGAAGATAATAGAATAATAATGTGTTAGACTTTATGATTATATTTATCGATCTAATTTGTATCATCTCAATTGAATATATTTAATTGACGATTTTTTTCTAGTTGAAATCGATCGAAATAACATGGAAAAGACACACACATACGCGGGAATATTCCGCCCAGAAATATTCATAATATTATCCACCGCGGAATCATAAAGTTAATGTCATTGAAATATTTATGAATGCTTTGCGATCGATATTTCAGATTGGGATTTGATCTTTCAAAACCATATCTTTATACATATTTTCATCATAGAAAGATTGTAACTATATACATTAATGCGGAAAGAAAATGTCTAGATATTTAATTAATTAAAACTGTTTAAAAATATTTAATGTTAATTATATATATATTTTTTTCAATATAAAATTTTATTAAACAATACACACATATTTTATACATAAGAAGCAAGGAGAATTCGTGTTAATAAAGCAAACTCGCACATATAGATTTAAAAATCAACATATTCGTGCAATTTTGAAACGTGCAATGAACAATATTGACAATCAAAACAGGCAATATATATAAAGTTATATATAATATAAATTTGTAATAATTTTGTATAAAAAATAAAAGTAAAATATACATATTATGTATAAACTATAAATATGTATAAACTATAGATAATAATTATATAAAAAATAGAAATAAAATTTGAAAACTAATCTCTAAATAGAAACAATCTTTATCTATAAATCAAAGAATTAAAGATATTAACAAAGACGTGATTAATTACTAGCGAGTAATAGAAGATAGATTTTTTTTACAAAAGACAGCCATTCGCAGAAGCATATCCGTTATGCATCAGGAAGTAATCCAATCAAACTACACATAAAATACATGTAATGATACGATATATAATGATTCAAGCGGAAAGTGCAGTTGAGCAGTGATGCGAGGGAAACGTTGGGTTTTTAAACGCCTGCGTTGTGTAGGACGGATTTACTGTCCATTCATAATTAGCGGTAATAAACTCAGAGATGTGGAAAAACCAGAGCAAAGTATCAAGCAACAATATCGAAATATATTCTCGAGAGCATAGTAATAAACATATTCATGAACCGGATACGATTTTCTAATAGTGAATCCAATTTAATTGACGGTATTGCATACGTAAACTATTCAAAATTCTATATAATAATAATAATAATAATAAAAGCATTAAAAATATTTATTTATTATTAAAATTTTTCTAAAAGGAAGCTATATATTACGCAAAGAATATCTACGAATTTCAATTAACTCCAATTAAAATTCAAATTCAAATAAGTCGTGAATTATATTAGGTAAATCTTCCCAAGATTGAGTGAAAAATGAGAAAGCGAGGAGATTGTAACACTACTTTTATGAAAAATATTGATACGATAATCGGTATAGACAGCTTGGCTTCTTTTATTTTCTTCTGTATATAATATGCGAGAGTGATCACGTTAATTTATGAACTGATGTAAATACGCTATTAAATTACCGTGCAGAATACGAGTAGAAGGAAAGCGTCGGCCTCCTGCTCGATTTTGATTAATTTGCAATCGCGTTCGATTTACGCGGTTTACCGCGTGAAGAATTTCAATTTCAGCGCCCCAAACGTGTCATCGACTAATGACTCGATTGCCGATGATTACAATGTATAGGCTCATAAAGAGCCTGCACACAAAGTTGCAGCCAATCGCAGCCGATTACGACAAATTTTCCATTTGCGGTTGACGCGATCCGCGGCTTTACTGAGTGGCGAGAAGTTAATTAAGGACTAATGACGGTTAAAATATTGCTTTAAGCCCAATATTGCTTTAAGTACAATATATATTATGTTCCCACGACGATAAAGCGAAAACGAAGAAAGTTAAATGATAGGTTTTCGAGGATCAGATAGCTACCTGCTAAAATTAACGGTTTTTATATACTTATTGAGTAAAGATAAATCATATCCTCCTATATTATCATCAGGTACTTACTGATATGTATTACAAAAAAATATTTAATTAATGATCGTAAAAATTTTCGTTAAGAAATCATTCGCATTTAATATAGATTCTATAGTATCATTAAAATGTATTTTTTATAATTTTTATATTATGATGGAAGTGTATATAGTTTTTGTTATAGTTTTTGAAACTTCAAGAATTCATTAATAGGGTCACGTCTATGTGATTACACAAGGTCACAGGTCGCTGTAAATAAATAGCGTTGTAAGATCGGCACGTTGTGTTGATATAATGTCGAGCGCGATCATCGTCCTTTTAGTTCACGCGAGAAAGCTCAACGAGCAAGTAGTAGTACGAATCGTTCCGTATGTCGCTAAAATATGACCGTAATAAATCAAGAGTTGCTAAAACGAGATCACTCTCTACGCAATTAATACAATTAGCGAAAATCAATTCTCGCGACTAATTATTTTCCGAGATTGACGATTCGTATTAAAACAAGGATTATATCGAGAAGCAGATACATATTTCATGCGACTTATTCATTTAACATAAGGTTCGAAACAATGAAGGAAAAAAATTACAAATTGTTTTGGATATTACATTTTTGCGAGGGCAGTAATTACTTCTTTAAAGATATTTAGCTTCGACATGTGTGCTTTAAATATTTTTTGCAAATTTAAGGATAACTTGCCAAACATTTCCAAATTAAGAGTAATATATAAATCGTAGTAAAAATCAAGTAATAAAAAATCATGACAAATCAATCACATATTTAGTAATTATTAATTTAAGAGAATATTCATTTAATAGATTATTTTGCATGAATTTACTTTGTAATAATACGTTAGTACATATATATAGTACATATTTTCAATGACGTTAATTTATCAATCGGTATTTAGCACTCGTCCTTGAGAGGTATACACGCGCTTCTCTTATTATTCACGCAACGAGACTCGACAAACAGGTACTGGTGTGAACTGCTTCGTCGTATTGTATCTCGAAATAGGCATCGTGACAGATGTAATTAGCGAACTCGCACGATTAATTAATTCTGGCAATTCGTAAGCGTGTCGAAGTTATTAAATTAATTATTTATCAAAGCGCGCAGATATTTCGCATCATTACTTATTAAGTCGATTTAAAGATAATTTATATCTTACTTTCTTTCTCAAAAACATGAAATAACATACAAATTTATTTAATCAAATTTAATGTAATGGAAAACCATGATATAATTTATTAGTTTATTAATAATATATTCATTTCGCGCAGGATTTAACATTTTCAAAGTATGTACATCAGGTATACAATGATTGAATTTTGATTGTAAATCTTCATACGATTTACATCATGTCTTAACTAATTTTTGCACGATAAAACGAGATTATTAATATCTCTTTTACGATTATTAATGTCGCGGATGTTTGATTAATTAGTATAATCATTAGTAATTCTTAATATTTGTTAATAGCATACATTCATCATGTTATCACAATACATACCATAATAAAATTTGTTACAACATACATATTATATAATTTATTCAGTTGATATTTATCACATGCAATAAAACAATTTATAATTCTTGTTTATATCATTTAAAATTCTATGTCAAATGAATAAGTCATACAAAATATCTGCTTCGATACATACAGACATTGTTTTAATAGTATTAAAAATAATTAATCTCAAAAAATAATTAATCATGCTAGTTGATTATTGCTAATTACAATAATCGCGTAAAATCAAAATTTACTATTCCATATGCAATATATTTCGAGAATACTAAATGAAATAAAAATATTATTAATGAACGGATATATATTATAGTTTGCTGCTACTTGAATTATTCATAATTAAAATTCATAAAATATAATAGTGTCTTGTCAAAATATAATAAAGTGCGTGTCATGTGCAATCATTTCAGAAGTGCCGTGTAAAGTGCCGTGTGTAATTAACTGTATTCTTGCGAGTGACTGTTTTGAGTGTCATAAAGGAACAGCAAAAAATGAGCCAGAGAAGAAGAGGAGACATCGGGCGACGGCGGAGCAACCGTAAGGTAAGTAAATTATAAAATTTAATTTTTTATTATATATATATATATATATATATATGTAGTGATTTTTATAGGATATTTGATTAGATTCTAATTAAGTCTCAGAATTTTTTCTATGCGTCATAGGGGATACGCGTATCACTTCTACGCTGAATATTCAACCAGAATTTAACCAGAAATGAACGTAGACACGATTGACCTCCTCCCTCACATACACCCTATCTTTACTACCGAAAATGCGCATAGGCTAACGATTCGCTATATTGAAAATAAAAATCTTGTTGTTTCATTTTATTAAATCTCTATCGACATTGGATTTCTATTAGCGCGATGAATGAAATAGGTTGAAACTATTAACTTTTGTTGACTTTCTTCGTCCTTGAAATTCATCATTCATTGTATCATATTCGGACGTGTAACATATTCCGTATCACGCGTGACTTTTGTAATGTTTTAAAAAAAAATTCGACACGCAGTTGATTAGAAACTTTATATTGAGCATTCGGTAGAATCTTGGAAAAGTTTAAAGAAGAATATATTTTGCGATGCGAATTTCTGACATGCAAGCTCTCTTTGCTATATAAATAGAATTTGTTTGTCAGATCTTTCGTAAAATCGATCTTGATTCCGTAAACGCACATGATGATGTCGTTCGTATATTTCGTGAGGAGATCTTTCATTTCGATATCGCTTTTATCCGTTGGCAATGTCGATAGAGATTTAATAAAATTCATAGCATGATCTGTGATATCAATGCAAACATGGGCTTGATCTTGCTGGATGAAAAGCAGAAACTCAATAAATTTATTATACTCCGCCATTTTTCTCCGTAAAGAATGAATAGATTCTGTAGAATTAAGAATTCATTCGAATCGATAAAAGTGAAACGACAAGAAATATGATTCAAAATTCTTAACAAAAAGGTTTTTAATGATCCCCAAATCGCGAAGCAAGATGGTCAGATTTATCATGGCGTAAAATCCAAGGTACATCCGGATTAAAATTATACATCTTGCGGATAGAACGAATCATATTCGATGAAATATAACTGATGCCATAATGCCCAATATTGGAACAAGCGGTATTTGAATGACACCGTATCTTTGAAAAAAATTGCAATTTCTATAGAGATAATGCCAAAAATTCCAATCGTCACCGACAACAAAAAAAGCTGTATTTAATTGCAATATATTTATAATTGCAAGAAGAATCTTATGAAGTGAAAAGAAAATTTATACAACATGCGAATATCCTGCATATGTCAGATGATGAGACATGGAGAGTGGATACCGTTAATTAAGAAATATATTCTAAATCTCTCTCTCTCTTTCTCTCTGTCTGATCAACTTATAATAAACCATGGAGAATCAGTCTATATTAATAAATATGTTAGTAATGTATATTTGGAAGAATGTCTGTGTTTGTGCACATATATAAATCCTGCTAAAAAAACTCACAAAAATAAAAAAATACTCCAAAAAAAATGATAAAAATGAGAAATTTGAAAAATTGATATGAGATCAATATAATAGAGATTTTTTAAAAACATTTTTTATTTACTTAGCGTATTCTTTTACCTTTATAAGATTTTTTTAGTGGGATTTATTATGTATTTTGTGCATGCTTATGCAAGAGATAAGAGAGTTAAACTTTGGAAGAAGTCATCAGCGCGTCGATCGGGCGCCGTCTCACCATAGAATAAATTATCAACGATCGTTCCTCGCTACGCAAAGAAACCGACAAAGAAAAAAGGTTTCGTGAGGTAAATGAGAAAGATGATGAGAACAAAAACTAAATTGATTATCCGTATCTAACAGGATAATTTGTTTTCGCCTTCGTGTGAGATAGGACTTCTTCTTCGAATTATCATCTGAACACATCACTATATCGATAAACAGTGACTGAAAAAGTAAACGATGTATTTAAATCTCGTTAATTTATTAATTTTTTATATACGATTAACGTTACAAAGCATATTGATACATTAAAATTAAAATAATCAGTTAAAATCAAGTTAAAATTAAGATAACACACTTTGTGAAAAAAAATATATATGTATGTATGTATATTTTTTTTCTTCTTGAAAACAAAATAATTTTGATTATTTTAATTCTCCAAAATATTAACAATCTGATATCAGTATTCAATAAAAAATAAATGCCGATGAGAAAGAGATTTTATAAGAGGTGAATTCTCTTCTTATATTTCCCATGAAGATTCACTCAATGAAGAATATCTTCAAATTGGTTATTATTTTTGCTTTCGTTTTCTTCTTCACATATGTGAGATTACTCGAATTTAACAAAATTGTTTATTTTTGTCTAGAAGTCTCTCTAATCTTTCGTCAATTTTATGATTTCCTAAATTATTAAAAATGTCTTTTTGCAATGTTTAACAATAGAAAAATATGATAAAAATTCAAGAGGAGAAATTGTGAATCTTGATAATAAAATATGAATTA
The DNA here is from genome assembly GCF_025532165.1 of Camponotus vicinus. Classification (NCBI taxonomy): domain Eukaryota; kingdom Metazoa; phylum Arthropoda; class Insecta; order Hymenoptera; family Formicidae; genus Camponotus; species Camponotus vicinus. The sequence continues at coordinate 2,913,881 of NW_028141956.1, read as the reverse complement.
ACAATAAAGAAAAGTATTCCAATTAATGCGTATCTTAGAAATAATTATGAAATTATTTCGCGGAATAACTATTTTTTTTCAAATAATGAAAGAGCGATATATAAATATTTAGAATGCAATACACAAAAGGAGAAATCGCGCGTACGATTTAAACAAAAAAATTTCTCAACCCGTAGCACGCGTTCGGTCGAAACTGCGCATCAAATTCACGCAGGTGAATCGATGAGAAAGCAAGCGGAGAATCTTATAGGGTAAAGATGACGGCTTATCGTCTCGATCGTATAAATTGCCGCATTCCGATAGAAATCGGGCAGTGCTCCGATTATCTCGCTTCCTACGTTATCGCGCAAATCGCGGTTCAGCCCTTCGCTCCGGATCGCGAAATTCAAATTAGGTAATTACGTGAGCAACACGTACACGTCGATTTAACTCGTTTTTTAGGTTTCTCAATTTACTATGAGACGTATGTTTAACTCTTGAAAATATATAGAAAAATAATGGGTGATTTTTTATTTTAATAATAAGATTGTTTATAAAAGTGGGATATATATAAAAAGAAAAATATTTTATAAAATTTTACAGAATATTTTTATAAAAAAAAAACATTTTTTATAAAATTATTATAGAAAATAGGTTCTTTTCATATTTCTTCTTTGAGATTTATTAAGAATTTTTGAGAATTAAAATTGTTGCTCCTTTGTATTTATATTTAACATCAAATTTTCTTTAAATTATGTGCTGCTCTTATTATTTATTTTGTTCCCGCTATTAAAATATATTATATATTATATAACATTACATTAAAATATTATATTATATTACATTAAAATATTATAAAATATTATATTTTATATTCACATATACATTTATACATTAAATTGAACAATTATTTTATAACTACATGAATTATTCACATACTTAAATAATTGTAGTGCAATATATATAACATTGCACTATATACAGGAAATTCTTAAATAAGGAGCACAATTTGGTTTATCTTATTTGTTACATTTATCATTAATTTGGCAAGAAATATATTAGAATAATATATGTTTGAAAGCATTATAATATATGTTTGAAAGAATTATAAACATTGATACTATAATCCATTATAATTAGGATACATTTGAGTTGATTCTTTTTCGATAATTGCATTTTGCACGAATGATATCGAATTCAAGTGCAAGTTCTTAGTATTTTTTAATTTGTTCTCGATGAAATCCATGATAATATAACAATATTATACATCTGTCTGTTGTGCAACAAATATTATTATGTGCTCTAATTAGATAATAACTGGTATCATGGATAATTGACTAAAATTATTACGAAAGAAAATGTAAAGATAAGATATTATCAATAGTTAATAATTTATTGAATTATTAGATCAAACATACAATAATTGTATCTGCGATGTAATTGATCAATTATATGAAATATTAATAATTATGGCGATGTCATCCGTAGAAAGTACTTTTTTATGTAAGTTAATCATATATTAAGATAAATTATATTGATTCTATTTTCTCCAATGGGGTTCATTCCGGGAATAACTGAAGTCTTCCACAAACGACTATACCGTTAATTGCTCGAGCAAACGTAACAAAATTATCTTATCATGATAATAGCCGACCTTCGACTTGGAAGGAAAAATGTAAACGGGAGATTGTGTTAGCAAGAAACCGACGATATGTAAAAATAGAAGTACAAATTTTGCATGCAAAGCAAAATTATGCATTTTACAGCTCAGATATTTATATTAAAAAATAATGTATATAAAAGAATAATTTTTTTCTGCTTTGAAATGCATTTAATCGTAATTATTAAAAATATCGCATATAAAATACATATATACAAGTATTTAAAAAAATAGATGCGGTAGTGTACTGAAGAGGATTTATGTAAAAATGGAAAAATTAAATAATACAGGGAATTATAAGAAAAACAATTTATTCGATCAATATTCTCTTCATCAATAATAAACATATTTTTGGTTTTACCGATTAACACGAATCGCTCACTCGTGCTCGCAAAATCTCTCTTATCACTATCGTATTCTCTTACTTTTCTCTCTTTCTCTCTCAGACATATTTACGCGCGCATTTTCCATGCTAATATGGACATCTACACAAACATGTTAAAAGATTTCTACTTACTGATCTATCGATCACGATATCTACATATAAGTTTATATAATCTTAATACATACAGCACAAAATTGCTCAACCCGCGAGTTTAGTGTTGAACACGTGTCGCACTACAATATTCGCTAATTAATTATCCCGAGAAGACAATGTCTCTGCTCGTCGGTCCGTAATCTTCATCGCGAAACCTTCATTGGAAATACATTATATCGTTAACGATACGTCATAATCAGACGATTAGTCTAAACGCACTTAACTAGCTAATTCTAATGGTATGTTACAATCGAAGGACCAGGATCTCTGATAAGTTATGAGTTTTCGCGAATTATCTCGTCGTTTTATGCCTGACGATATAACTCGTTTCTGTTTTGTAGATTTTACAGAAAAGGAAACTCGATTACGCTATCAATCGATCAGGTCCGGCTTATGATATCTTTGGTCCTCTAGCCGCTATGATTGCCGGATATGCGAATTTCGTGCGAAAATTTTATCTTTGTCGCTTTTCGCGATTTTTTTTTTACTATCGTTCACACAGAGACGGATAATCTTTTGGAGATTTTTGAGAAATCGAATATATCTATTTGCACATAAAACTTTCGCAAGAACTTAAAACTTATTCCGTTGTGCGAAATTATGTATTTCGTTTCGTACATGGATCTCCAATCATATAGTGTAACATCGATTTTGTTTTTCTGTGCAGATAAAGTACAGCGTGCTTTTCATTGAGCTACATATTTTGTTTCCTCTCGCTTTCTTTAGCGTTAATACAAAAATAATCGCTTCCACTCATGCTTTTCTTTCACAGCGATGACTTCCCCCCTCGGAAGTATACTTTGATTTTTGATCATTAAATGTCGGTAAAAAGTATGTCCGTCAAGCTAATATATTCATATACATATACCAATAATTACAAAAATATAATAAGTGCGAAAGCAAGACATGAAGATATTAGATTCACAAGTAATGTTTAATAGAGTTTGAAAAAATATTTGATTAAATTAATAATAACATTATTAATTAATAATATTGATTCATAATTTGGCATAGAATATCATTGTTTTTCTCTTATTTTTCTTTCTCACTCTCTCTATTTCTTCTCTTTCTAAATGATTTTTTTCTGAATAATTTACGATTAAAAAACATGGATATATATATGTGTGTGTGGGTGTGTGTGCATGAAAACTTTGGCTTCGGTGGACTATGATACATAATAGACAAATAGTATTCACAATTAACTCAAAAAAGAAAGAGAAAAATAGAGCAAGATCTACAGTAGTATATTTTGTTTATATTTTATTTTGTCACATTAAGATCAGATATACTTTTCGATTGTAGAATAGAAATAACACATAAAAAAGTAGATTTGCAACAATTATAATTGATAATCTCAAATCAACTATTTTTCACTTTATTAATTGTTTCATGCGTTTTATGTTGATACTTTCCTGTTGTCACTGCCAAAATTCCTAAATTTACTTAAAACCGCATTTAATGCAATTTGTATTAAAGCTGACAATTAATCGTTGATATTAGAATTTTTTATTTTAAAAGTAAAATGTTCATAAAATTTGTAAAACGCGTAAAAAATGCATATAAATTAAAAGAATATTAAAAATAATTATTGTTATAGAGTTTAATACATCAAATATACGAGTGCTATTTACGTTTTTAAACGTAACTGCTTTAATATACAGTGATATTCAATAAATATGATATATAATGACACATCGAAAGAAAGGCACATTCAGGCATTATTAATATCGCACTTTACTTATCGTAATCTCACGTCGAGCGAATTGAATTTTTTCGTAACGATAAAAGAAATTAGTAATGCAAAAAAAAATCTTCCATTTCGATTTCATATTTTTTAATATACCGAGATAATTGTGTACTTTAATAAATATTATTTGAATATTTTTTATACATATAGTATGCACAAAGGGATTTCAAAAATATTTTTGCGAAATAATTTTCAATTAATGTAAATCTTATATAATAAATTTATTATTTTTAATTAAAAATCGTCTATTGGTAGACATTATTTTTGATAAAGACTGTGCAATTATTTTTTTGAAAAATAATAAATAATAAAATTGTAAAAGCGGCAATGTACAAATACGCATATATATATGCGATATCTTGCGTAGACAAGAAATATAATACATATGTGTGCGTTCAGAGATATATACACAGTGTTCTTTGTTTACCCTAAATTTCAGAGATATGCCTTAATAAATTTGAAATATTTTGGCTTAATTATAATAATTCTAATTGCGTCAGAAATATTTACTCTCAAGGCACTGTATATGTAGATTTTGATTAAACGTAACGAGAGAGAGATTGTCGGATTGACTGATTTATACAAATATCCGCACAGTGTGTATGTGTGTGTGTGTGATCGTGTGCTTTACACGCCATAATTATATACCCGAAGAAAAGATATCGGTGGTGATTTCAATGAAAAATATTTACAATTCTGTTTCTCTCACCTGAGAATAAGCGAGACTGGCTTGTAGAGAGACAGTGACCTTCAATGTGGCAGACGATCCCGAATTACCGTACACCTTGAATCTGTATCATGTAATCATGCGTGCAGTTGCGGCTGTGTGTATTTACATGTCATCGTTTTTCGCGATAAGACAAACCTATGTTAGCTTCATGATATGTTGGTTTCTTTCGTTTCGTTCTCTCAAAATGTATCCTACTTTGATGTGTGCGTGTGAGAAAGATTCTCGCTATTTTTATCAATTATCTCAATATCTATATATCATGTTCGATTTTGATACATCTTTCAAGATATTACAACACGTTGCTAGAGTTATAACTATTGAAATACAGCTCGTTAATATTTAAACTATTTATAAAACAAAAGGAATAATGCGAGATAATATCGCGTCTTAAGAAATTTATATTTGGTCTGATGAATATAATAATATAACATTTTGACATACATGATATTTTGACAGATAACAATGATATTTTGACATATCACGTGTGTTGTCTGAAGAAAGTAATCGGTATTTAGCGTTACATATGTAATATCAGGCCACAAAGTAAACGTAGAATCACTATAACAAGAGCGAAGTACTACGTTTTAAAGCGATTCCCATTGATACACGTGAACCACGTGTCAGTCATTCATCGATGTACATACATACAATGTGCGTGCAGCATTTCAATATATTAATCGCGGATGCACACGTGTCTTCACGTTACCTCGAAACGATGCACTTGTGATGGGATTCGTTGATCGCAACGAGTAAGTGCCATCTCCAATAATCCGCTTCGACGTATCGTGCATCATGATGTATATTATCACAATATCACAACAGTATCATCTGGACCAAAGATGACCAGTAATATGCATACAATTACAATTAGTCACAAAAGTTGAAAATGAACTGATCATTAATTTCTGGGATTTTGATTTTAAAATTATATATATTTATTTTTTATTAAAAATATAAAATATAAATATAATATAATATAAAATTATATATATTTATTTTTTATTAAATATAATATTTTATTAAATATATATAATATTGATGAAATAATAAAAATCCTTTTTTATGAAATTTCTTTCCTTTTTTTTTTACATTTGAGGAGAATTTTTAAAAATTAAATCTCTTTGGTGACTAACATAAGTGTACACGCATATTTGTTTTCGACGTATACCGTGAGGTATTCACGACGTAAAGCGAAGTTGAACATATTAGCGAGAATAAAATTGATTATTTCCATTTTCCACCGAATGTTTATAGCAGCAGAATCTTCTTTCCCCGAGATGTTATGAGAAGCTATCATTGTAAATTCAATCTTTTATCTTACTCGCGCATTAAAACACGCTCGCGTTACGTCCACCGATGCACTTGAGATACATTAGTCCTTCCAACGAAACGTCGGATTAAATCTACGCATGAAATCTCGCTTCTCCGGCGACCGATCTCACACAGCACGTATTTACCTTCGATGGGCCACGACGCGATGATGCTGATACGTATCGTGCAGGCGAGGGGGACGAGGGGGATGATCCGGTTCGAGGCACCGCCGCGTTCACGGACGAGACGTTCGTCTGTCAGGTGAAGGAGTCTCAGCTGCTGCCGGGTATCATACGATAAGCCGTCGAATGCGGCGGTACCGGCGATGAACGCCGGTTGCTGCCGTTCGGCTGCTGCTGAGGCGGTATCTGCAGAGAGCGATAGTCGAGCGCCGGCGCCGCCGGATGCTGACCCTCCCGGTGCCTTCGCAGATCGACCTTTCTCTGGAACGCCTTGTCGCACAGGCCGCACTGAAACGGCTTGTAGCCGGTGTGCTTACGCATGTGCGTGATCAGGTTGCTGCTCTGGGAGAACGCCTTGCCGCACACCACGCACTTGTGCGGTTTCTCACCTGTAACACGAAATCCAAGGAGATATCCGGGTCAGTGCGCTGTGCATTGCATTTCTCAGTATTTTAATTTGGGATATATATATATGTATAATTATTTAAAAAATACCGTGTATTTTTTAAATATAATTTTTAAGAGAGGGAAAGAGCGTATCTCGTAACTCTAAAAAGATCTAAAATAGTACTACTTATATGCATCAACAAAATTCACACGTTAATTTTTTGAAAATAAAATTGTTACTAAATATTTAATAAATATTATTTTAATATATTTATTACTTTAAATATATTTTCTGAAATAAAATTGCTGTTAATATATTATTAATAAATAGATATATACGTATAATTTTTTTAAAAATACCGTTGTAATTTTTAATATAATTTTCTAAAATAAAATTATTATTATATATATTAAATATATTACTTTAATATATTCTATATATTAATTTTAAAATAAAATTGCTACTAAATATATATTATTTCAATATATATTTATTATTTTAAATATATTTTCTGAAATAAGATTGCTACTAATATATTATTAATAAATACATACATACATATAATATATTATTAAGTATATACTTCTATTTATAGATTTAATTAATGCGTGCAATAATTTTTTCAATTTAATGTATTGTTATTAATACATATAAAATTGAATGTACCATCAATTATATGAAATGATGAAAACAATATTTCTGGAAGATTTTGCAATGTGTCTCGTTGACAGCGAGAAATATTGCAAAATCTTCCAGAAATATTGTTACGTTTCACCTAGTTATGAGTATTGTAGGCCGATTAATTAAGCATTTGCATTGATTGTCACAACGCACTGTAATTCGCGGATGGCATAATAAATTCTGGTCGAACGAAAGACGTGAATTACGAATGCGCGCGTTGCAAATTCGATTATCACCGAAGAAGACAACAGTCCGCAGTCTTGAATAATGAACCAAGGTTAACCAAACGCAACTGAATCAACCAATAAATCGTGACCAGTCGTGTGCGTGTCAATCGACGGTAACTAAAGCCTTTGTGGTTGATCTCGCCGAAGACTTACAACCAGATATTACAAACATAAAATACCTTGTTCAACAATTCGCTCAAGCACAATGTGCAATTAGTAATTATTCTATATGTAAAATAATCAATTAATAAAGCAACGTGCTGATAAATAATAAAAAAATACATCTGATGCAATCTTTAACAAAAATAAGTAGAGGAAGTCAATAAAAAGAACCATGAAATGTCATGTACAGTAGAAGATAATCGATTGCCTGCTATATATGTCGGATATACTATAACCTGTGATTTTTTTTTCAAACAATTTATAAATAAAATTCCCCGCATGCAAATGTTAGCAACGATACGTTATAATAATAATAACTAATCGCGCTATTAGAATTAATGATTTCATTAGTAAAAGCAGAAAATATCCGGTTAAATATGGTTTCGTTAGTAAAAGCGGAAAATGTCACGAGTGGCTATCATTTATTAACGTCAGCCGCATAATCTTGTACGTATCTTGCAATTGCTCTCGCGATATCGTTACACGAGAAAAAAAATCAACAACTTCTCTGTTAATCGCTCCCGCGAATCTTGACGTTCAAGAACGATCATCCTGCACGCAGATCGCGGCCTCGTACTAGACAGCAATAATAATAATAATAATAATAATAATAATAAAGAGAGTGACCCCACACACGCGCTTGTAAATTCTTGTCACGATCTTCTAAAAGTCCATCGTCGGTCGTATAACGACGATCGATCGACGGTGATAGTACCGAGCAAACAGCTGTTCTGTAGAGACGACGCTTCTCTTTCCCTCTCACTCGAAATTCCGAGCAAACAATTTTACGATTGTAAAGCGACGATAAAAGTGTACGGACGCCTTCGAATGTTGTAACGCGACGGAAGGCGCCGTTAAGATTCTATCGAAAAGAAATTAATTCTACTCGCGGACACGTTGAGTGCGCGAGCGATATCTCTTTCCTTTCCTCTCTTTCGAATGAGCGTGCGGAAAAAAGAATATTCAGGGATATGGAAAGGGGCGAGAAAAAAAATAAACGAATTATTCGCATAAGTAGAAAATTTTTATAGTGTCATCGTGTGAAACGCGACGAGTAATTGCTGGGTATTTAATGTTCGTGGAAAGAGATAAAATCGGTGACGAAAACGGTTTGAATTTATGTTCGATTTAAATTGTAATGGCAGAAAAAGAAATGAAATGTCGAAAATGTTTTTATGGAATAATATAACAACGTTAAGTAACTTGTCATATGCCCTCTTTTATAAATTGAGATAAGTTACTTTCAGCCAGCAGATATTCGCAGAAATTCGAAAATGCCATGAATGTTCATAAGTTGTTAGAAAATTAATTGTTAAATGTAATATTCTAATATTTTTTGGCGGATAGGATAACATTGCAAATATTAAAAGTCCATTTCTAAATTTTCGAAGAATATAATTATTCATTAAATGAAAAAAAATAGTTTAAATTTTATTACTCTATATTATATTTCAACAGTACCTGTAAATTTTAATTTTACATCATCTCTTTATTACGGGAAGTAAAGAGGTAAGATACGGTCCGATCTTTAATATCGGGTATGAATTATCATTCTTTTTGTTACACAAAAGAAAGAGAGATCGATTTCTTGTATCTTGTCCGATATAAAGAAACTTTTCTTTCTTGATGTGATTTTGATTCAGCGACGATGTCAAAAATATTTCATAAATTATTAGGAAACTAATTGTAAAACATATTCTAAAATTTTTGAGAATGGCATAATATTAAAATTAGCATTTAAGCAACATTAAATGTTCATTTTTAAATTTTCGAAGAATATAATTATTCATTAAGTGAAAAAAAATAGTTTAAATTTTATTACTCTATATTATATTTCAACAGTATCTGTAAATTTTAATTTTACATCATTTCTTTATTACGGGGAGTGAAGAGATAAGGTACGGTCCGATCTTTAATATCGGATATGAATTATCATTCTTCTTGTTACAAAGAAAGAGAGATCGATTTCTTGTATCTTGTCCGATATAAAGAAACTTTTCTTTCTTGATGCGGTTCTGACTCATCGGCAACCGTCGACGTATGTAAACATTCTTTTCTTTAAATTAAATTTACTGACGTTTTATTTCGATATATTATCGTCAGAATTATTGTCCACAGTATGGATATGTACAATGGCGGAGTAGATGACAGTATTGCTTTGTTGAAGCAGGCACGCCGTTTCACTCTTACCATCCTTCACGACTACACGAAGGAAAATACAATTATCGTAATTGTCCCACCTACGATTCAATTTTTATATCGTATTGCTTGACGCAGAGAAAAAAGTGCAATCATACCGCGTGCTCTAGAGCGAACGCATCAATATATGCTTCGTATTTTATAATAAATTTTCTGTATCTTTAGCAATGAATAAGACAATTGTAAACTTGCAAATGTTCGTATTGTAATTGCACAGTAAAAAAGGACATTCTTGTTTTGAAAATATATTTAGTTTTAACATAGAAATCTTGAAATGAGATTATATTGCGTTAATTAAAGAAAAATATAATTGCTTGAATAATTGCTTACTTGAATGAAGCCATTTTATACGGTTCAATCAAGAAAAATATATTCTTATGATTTAAGATTCAATTTTCTTGAGTAGAAAAGAAACAATGTTAGATAGAAAATAACATTTTTAAATCAAAGATTATAATTTTCTTAAAGTAGAATTAAATAATTATATATTCTTGACAATTACAATATTAAAATAAGACTATAATATTGTTAAAATTTAAAATTATTAAATTTTTCTAAGAAGATTATAAATTGTTGCGTATATATGAAACAATGAATGCGTTAGTTTAAGTATATAAATTTTGATTTGACACTTATTTTTTTTCTGTGTGCAATGTAATTAATAAATAAATCAATTACATCAATGTATGCAATTGGAATTTTATTCAGTAGTCTATGCGATTGTCACGAATATTTTTTTACCGGCTTTTTTTTGCGAGATGATGTGTTTTTTTTTCGCATATAACGATCGAAATAAAGGATGCGAAAAGTACAACTATATAATTTCAAGAATGGCAAAATAAGAGAATATACAAGGTTTCATTAAGGAATCTATTAGAAGAATTTCGCACTCGCATAATTCGGAAGCTTCCGTGGCCCATACGATCTTGTTGTGACTTGGTGAACACATTGCGGAATTAATACTAACAAAAGTTGACGAAAAAACGATAAAAGTACCATTACGTGGCTAAGGACCTTAGGCGCTTAAAACGCAATACAATCGTAATATTTAGTTAATTCATTCGAAGAAGGGACTAATATCGGATCGAAACGGCGATTAAATCACACTTGCCATCTTCGTCGACTCGGCCTTTCGAAACTAACGTAATGAAGCACATTTTTATATCGTCGGGTGGAAAGGGTGACTCGCGGAAAAAGAGGAGAAAAGTATGACAGGCCGATGTTTGCCTTAGACTTTTTAATTCCTCCGCGACGATATCATCTCTCTCGCACACGAACGCACGGGAAGAAAGGTACGATTCGCGCGGCTTATTCGCTGGACAATATTTATCGAGAGTGTCAGCGACCCATACGTACGTGCGTATACACCTCATCCTACGTACTACGCCTATCGATCCATCTCGACTCTCATTACCGGCCCCTTACCGGTCGACTTAAATATTTACCGGCTGAAACGTTTGCTTCGCGGCCGATTATAATGATAGGAGCGAATAGCGCGCCTCTGTGTACGTGTGTGTGTGTGTGTGTGTGTGTGTGTGTGTGTGTGTGTGTGTGTGTGTGTGTGTGTGTGTGTGTGTGTGTGTGTGTGTGTGTGTGTGTGTGTATGTGTGTGAGCGCATACGCATCCATGTGTTACGCACACAGTCGCGGAACAAGTCCTCTTAATTATGCAGGTCTCTTTTAACGAACATGATGTAATAGCGGCGGTATCGACTATGATGACAGAGAAGGAAAGAAAGAGAGAGAGAAGGATGAAGAATCGAGTTCGTGTGGATTTTTCGCGTTGGTGAAGCACTCGAGGCCCATCAAAGGTCCCCAATAGTCTAGATTCTAGGTAAAGCGTCATACCCCTAATCCGTCTGAACTGTCTGTCTCAATTGCAATTTTTCTGATACGATAATTTCTCATATATGAAATATGTCTTAATATAAAATAAAATATAAATAATATTATATAAATATTATATAAATATTACAATATTATATAAATACTATATAAATATTATATAAATATTATATTATATAAATATTATATAAATATTATATAAATATTATATAAATATTACATAAATAAAATATAAATAATATTATAAATATAATTTCGCTTTCTTTAACATTGAAATAACTCGATTTTTCACCGGCGAGGGATAAAATCTTGGGTACAATAAAGGTAGATAAATCTATATATATATATATATATATATATATATATATATATATATATATATATATATATATATAAGAATGATACGAGTTTTGTCAAAACCCATCGAACGCCCCCTTCTTTGTTTTCCCGCTCGCCCAGGGCTCGATGATGCGGCGCGAGAATCATAGCGTTTGCCAGCACAATTTGCAGGACACAACATACCATTTCGCTTGATACCCGCGCATTCGACACGATTACTCTTTCAGAGCGCTCAAGACGGTTGTTTGAACGAATGATGAGGTACAGAATACACACTATATACGCTCGGCGAGCATTATCCGTGGGATGCCTGCATAGGCGAAAGTTCGTGTCCGGAAACATGCGGTCGGCGAGCGACCGGGTATATTTTTCCCTGCCAATTGCTGCCTGGCATGCGGAAAAAGTTGTTTCTCCAGGTCGATCGCCGGAAGCGATCATCGCAATCCGACTTATTCCCGTATTCTCCTCTTTTCTTGACCCTTCCGACTAAGCTAAGGGTGAACGAGGGACCCTGTCGCGCGATCGATCCGTTCGACGGGAAAAGTCCGGCGGGCGAATCTAAATTGCCGGGTAAAAGTGTGCTTTTGATAATGGCAAAAGTGCGCGCAAAGTGTCGTGAGCGGGAGGTAACATTCTCTATTTTTTTTTCTTTTCTTTTTTTTCGTCAATGACCGTCATCGTGGCCCGATTACGTCGATACGCGTTGCATTATTTACGACGGGGTTGCATCCCCGCGCGATGAATAATTTTGTTGCGATGATACAAAGTGCATTATGCAAGTATACCTCTGCGCTGCGTCTCTGTCATTGCACTCGGACGTCTCAGAGTGAATCATTGACGATGATCAATGCGCGCGATCCGCCGATCAACCGATCGCGCGATGATAATTGATCGATCAATAAGTATCTCATCGCATAAATGAGTGTCATTATTGTCGAACTTTTTCCGTAGTTACTTCTTAGTAGAATATATTCGAAGAAAATCAAGCATTGAACGTCAGTAATGCTTAGGAGAAAAGTACAATGATAATCACCGATCCATAATTTTTCAATTAAATTATCGACTCTATTTCTTGGGATTTTAAGTGTTTAAGAAATGTTTCTCTCCGAATCTCAAAAACATTTAATGGACTAGTGAAGTTTCAACTTATTAAATCGAAACTGGTTCATCAAGATGCTAACAATTCGAAACAATTGATATTTAAGAGTATTCCTAAGAGATTTGCGGAAAAATGAAAGCTATGTTTCTCGACGCTTTAACATTCAATCGATTATCGAACCAAACTATTGTGCAGTCTCGATGAAACCCTGTATCTTCGACATAGTTTATATTTTTCTTACATTTTGCGCGAAATATACCCGTGCCTGGAGTAATCGTGATAAGTGGTCGTCAATTATGCAAGAAATCAAATTGTAACGGCGACATCGCTACCCTACGAAAGACACTGTCTGATAGTGACAATGAGACCCTCGGCGTGTATTCCACGTCTAGGAATTATTTATTAGGATACGCTTTCGTCACGGGAAACTTTGTTGGAATATCATTGAATCTTTATTCTTCGGATGAGAGATATTATTTCGCCGCACATTAAGAGAGATCATAGAGGCATTACACTTGGAAAAATTGAAGCTATAGAGTGTATTTTTTCTTCCAAGAACGTCTTGTCGAACATTTATCGAAACTTCATTGAAATATCTTTGAATCTTTATTTCCTGGACAAAAGATACCTTTGTAATGATATATATTAGGTGGGACTATGGAAGCGTTGCTCTTAAAATGATTGAAGCTATAGAGCGTTTGCTCTCTAAAAAAAGCTTTAATGATAAGACAATGTTCTCTTCCATGAGAGAGAAAAAATAGAAAAGAATTTTCACGCACACATAAATATTATCACTAGCGACTACAGCAAATAGTTTAAAGACAACGAAATTTTGAACATTTCTGCGTCATTTTCTTCCCATTTACTTTTGATGTCTGTGTTATTTTTTCGCATTTACTTTTATTCAACTGTAGCATGGAAGGAAATTTTTTTTTCAAGCAATTTTACTGATTACATAATCTATACAATATTTCTAACATTACTATAATTATTGAACATTAAATGTACTTTTGACTATTTGTGTGAGTCATGTTAAATTACACTTTTGTCCATTTAAACCATAAATTGCATCTTTAATAACCTTATTATCTCTTGCAATTACATTTCAAGGAAGTTGCTTAATGACGCATTAAGAAATACACGTGAACTTTTCTGAAAAATTTTTATTATAAATATCGGTAATTCTTCCATATTGGAGGTCTTTAAATTTTGAAATATGTTATATAAAAATTCATAAATGTGTTAATATATATACGATATCTTCCTATACGTTATATGCGGAAACGCATATACGTAGTGATTAGTTTACCTCCATACTTTAATTTTGAACAGTTGAATAACGCTGATTGAATTTAGAAAGAGAAATGCATACAATGGCGAGATGATGATCAAAAAATTACCAATAAAAAACAAATTACCAATAAAATGACCATTATAAGATAAATTCTTGCAAATTATTAAACAATTTATTAAATCGCAAAATTTATCAACTCGATAAAAGCGATGTATTGTAACTTGAATTGCCACGAGTTTGCAATTCTAACTTTTAAATTATTTACACAAAGTGGCTTCTATTATTATTTATTTATTTGACTAAATGTGAGTAGTTCAATATTAACTTGCGTTTGTTAAAATTAATGCAAAATTAAATCTCGATTATTTCGATTGATTGTTGGTCGTGATATCGCGATGCGAGTGAGCGAAATTGATAGTGAAAAATTGCCGCTTAGGAAGGATCGATTAAATTCGCATTACGATCACCCCTCGTGAAAAGACATAGAAAGCACAAAGTGGCTAGAGCGAGTTCCTCGAGGGCACTACACTCCCTTTCTCCTGTAACTCCTAACCCACGACGACGACGGCGGCTTATTCCCTTAGCTGCTAATTAGCGCGGGACACGCACGACCCACAACGACTCGTGTCGGGCACGTGTCGTGCCGGAAACTCGCTTAGCGCGCGACAAACAGACCGTTTCCCATCGTACATGCGCTCCTTCCGGTCGTTTCCACGAGAAAACGTGGCCGAGGCAGCTGATTAAATCGCTATTAAAACATGCTCCTATCGTTCCCCATCGGCGCTTTCTTTCATCCTTCCCGCTTTTATTACGGGATGGTTTAAGAAAAACGCGATTGGATATATGCAATACACACTGGAAATGGAGCAGCCACACGTCACTTGATATTATGCATATTTGCGTGCGATTTGATTTACTGGATGGCTTAATGTGTGTATTCAATCGCCGAAGTATCACCCATGTTAATTACTTCTTTATTAAGATTATTGTTTTAGTGAAATATATTTTTTAATAAAATTTATTTGTAAAAATTTAAATTAAAATTACTTTAAATTAAAAATTAAAAATTAAATTAATTACGAATTGTACGAGTATTAAATAATTTATATTTTTAATAATAACAAGCATGACATATCTAGACGTTATATACAATGTAATTTGATCATGCTTATAGTTTTCATTTATTTTCTCTTATTTATATTATTCTAGCTAGGAAATACACATACACTGCTATGCACGATTTCAAATATTGAAATATACGCTAAGAATTCTCAGTTTCTTCGTGGTAACGTTATCGGACAAACAGAATGTTATAGAAAAATAGAATGCACATTTCGTTTTATGAATATTTCACAGCCCCAGGCAACTATTTTAGCAAGAAATCTACATTTCTCTGTGAAAAAATTGTTTTAAGATTTAGCAAATACAGTTATTTTCTTTTTAAAAAATAATAAACTGCTCTGAAAATCGTACTGCGATTGTGGATGTTAGGTGCACTCGGTAGTTATGCGGGGATTTATGCAATCATTTTTTAATGCACAGCAGAGAAAGAGAGAAATGCATTTCTCGTCTAGATTATTTTTTTATCGTATATCGGAACAATTCATCACATTCAGAAGCCACTCTTAATGTTGCGAAAGATGAGCAAAATAGATTAATTTTGTGTCATTTTATAATCTTGCGTCGCGTTCAAAAAAATCAAGAACTGACTCATTAAATACATATTAAATTTTTATATAATTATGTTAAATTAATTTTTTTCATTATGCATAATTTAAAAAGAACGTAAACTTTGCATCAAAATAAAAAAAATATTATTTCGGAATAATTTTATTGTATTGATATTTTTATTGATATTATTAATGAGATTCAAGAGACATAACAATATTTCGAATATTTAAATGCTTCTTAAAAATTACGATTTAAAGTAATTATACGAGAATTAAAGAACAACAATAATTTTAAGGTAATTACGTTGTTAATAATTAGCAGCGATTTTTACCATTTATTATATGGCGGGCAAATTTCTGCTTCTGAACGATTCTCTATGGTGAAAGAAAGAAAAATAACCATTTGCGTGTGCGTGACGAGACGCGATTTCCATACAAAATAGCCTGATGATCTGCCGATATATTTATTGTGGGCAATGTGCGTGTTCGCATTTGGGTTTCTCGCGGCGACAAACCTCGAATGAATCAAATCCGGAGCTAATCTGATTGCATGCCAATCCACTTTTTTCTAGCTTATATTGTGAAAGGATAATTGTCATCACTATCGCGAACGAAACATTTTGCTGATTTTGCGTATTTAGATGTCTACGACTGATCTTCTTCATATTATTTGAAACAGTATTTCTGTTTATCGCGAACTTTCGTGATAAAAAAGTTGAAACTATATAACAGTGCTTTATTTTTATAAAATAAAGTGTTATAAACATTATAAATATAAGATAATTACAACAAACAAGATTCCTTAGGAATCAATTTAAGATTTCATTTGAGAAACTTTGTTAGGCGTATCAAAATATGTTAAAAGCTTTAGATTTACACACACTATTTCTCTTGTCTATTTCCCCTTCCTATCGAAAGTGTACGATGGCGTGATATCGATTCCTGGTGTCGCGTACATGCCCTCTGCGTGATTCTTTCATATGCGAAAAGGGTCAGTCGCATAGAGACGTGGGTGCGACATTCATGGAGACACCCTATTGAAGATGCACCGCAGGTGCAGGTCGCGTTTAAATGCATACATCGATATAAAGGTGCGGTCACAAGTCTCTCTCCGTCCTCTGTCATGTTGAATTGAATAAATGCGCACTACAACGTAATCTCATTTATGCGATAACGCGCATCAAGCAAATGCAACTTTTTATAAATCCACTCTGCGAATAACGCACGAGGCTTATTATGTTTAATGAATCATGTGACATTAATGATGTCTTGAAATATTAATTAAATTAGTACCTTAATTTACAAAGTGTGGAAGACATATTTAATTGGCATTTATTAAAATATTTACGGAGGGGAGGAGGTAAAATATTTTTGTATACTAACAAATGTATATTGTTACAATATGACGACTTCCAAAATCGATACATTATGTAGATATTAACAAGTTTAATTTTATTAGGGTTGTATCTCATCAATATCGATCTTATTTTATGAAATTATTAGGTTTATGAATATAATTAAAATTATGATAAATATAATGAAGCTTATTATGAATAACATGAGATTATTTGTTGCTTCTCGAGCACATTATTTTCAAAATTTTAGTGAGACATTAAAATAATAGGCTCCAGGCATAAAATTGTCGAACTCCATGAACCTTGTTCGTCATTTCTCAGAAACTATAAAAGAATAAATTCTTCCTATCTTTTGGACGATTCACGATGCGCGACTTGTGTTCGAACATTTCGATCAGAGGACACCAATAGCCTGAATAATACACAAACTAACTTACTACGATGGTAACAAGATACAGAGCCTTTATAAATAATTCTGAAACCACCCGTCAAAGACTCGATCGCGCATTTTTATTCCAAGTGTTATGAAGAACAGTTGGAGATAGATGACAAAATATGAGAAAGAATGATATCAAACTCAAGGGTAACTAAATTTAACTCTTTGCACTTGTATATTTGCCCTTGGTTGTCTAGATTGTCACTAGGTTCAAATTATTACGAATGCAAAGAGTTAAAGCATTTTATATATAGAATTTTATAATAACAATTACAATTATTTTATGATCTGTCTTCGAAAATATTGTCTAACAAAGACAGAACTCGAGAAAACATTTACGTTACGTATAAAGAACATAGTGTTGGAAGTTGATTAACCATTTCAATCGTTTAATATCGCGCTATCCTGTTATCGAATCTATTTTTAACTGCTCGCTTGGGTCTTCCGTTCGGGTGTAGAGACTAAGGAGAGAAGCTCGTTACTAACAATTGTAGTTATCGATCGGCGATATGCAACATTTGGTCGAGGAGAAAGAAGAAGTTTAAGGGAGAACACGCGACAAGCTGTAATTCCGAGGACAAAACTTGAATTGCACGAGTATAGCCGTAACGTAAAAATTAGATATACATAAGTGAAGGCTTGTTACCGACGATTGCAATTATCGATATACACGCAACAGTCTCGTATGCCGAAACTTCGTCATATGGTCTGCCCGTCTTTGTCCGGTTAGCGCATTACAATCTCTTTCCAAAGAGGTCCGAAAGTGATGACAAAGAGATCGGAGAACATTCGTATTTCTGAGACTTTATATATCAAATATTTAGGAACCACATAAACCTCCGTTTCACTTTGCAATTGAAATTATTTGCTTAAATATATGCGATTATTTTATTATAAAATTATTTTTTACTTAAATTTTTTAAATAAAATATTACTTAAATGTTTAAATCAATTTTTTAAATAAAATTTATATTATTATATTATATTATTTTATTGGAAAATTTTATATACATATATATGATATTTAATTTTTTCACGAACTTAGTTTGAAAATAGAAAATGATTATTTTAATTATTACGTATTTAAAATATAAAAGTATAGTGCCGATTATATTCATATTCAATTCTTTTTAGTGTATTTTTTAAGCACTTTGTGCATTAATGAATCATATTAGTGACCCAATATGAACAATTAATTTCTGCTTTTGAAATTAAATGTAGAATCTCTTTTATAGTGAATATAATTCATTTTATATAAGCATTTATCTATCGAATATTAATGTATGCAACGATGACTTCTTCCCATTTCCTGCATGTGTATAATATGTAATATGTGACATCGTATATAAAAAGCATTCTAATAAATTTATAAACGTGCGCGTGTGAACTAGGATTTTCATAATTATATCAACGCGAGCCACGAGACAAGAAATGAAAAAAGGAAATTCTCGTAATGAAATTATTCAAATAATAATAATAAAGAATTTATAATTTGATTGTCACATGATTAATTATGATTAGAAGAATTAATTTTCTCTTTTAACATATTGGAAATTGAATCGATGAATTGCTGACTCACCGGTATGGATGTACGTGTGTTTCTTCATGTCTGACTTCTGATGAAACCTCTTGCCACAATATTGACAGGGATAAGGCCTCGTGTCAGAGTGGATCAGCAAGTGAGTGCTGAGTGTGCTTGACCGTTTGAAGGCTTTACCACACTGTTTACACTATTATAACAAACAAAAAGCAAATGGTTTACATATACAGCTTATTGTATATCTTATCTAATTGATAAAGAAATATATATGTTTTGATATTTATTAATTATATTTTTAATTTTTCATTTTTAATTTTACCGATTTCGTGAGTCTAGTAAAGTAGAGTGATTTTCATTTTGTTATTAAATAGACATTTTCTTTTGCTGATAAATCACCATCGCCTAACTATTAAGCCGCTAAGTAGCTAATTTATCAATTCCTTCTGGACAGCTCATGTTCCCGCGCATCACACGCGATATTGATTATATCCCTCTCAAGAAAATTCTTTCTGCAATTATGCCTTCTCAACCTTGCGACCATGAAAACAAGCTATAAAGCATATTGCAAATATTATATCGTACACTAAGAATTTGTTTAATGAAGTCCATTAATGTTGTTTTAACTATCATATTTATTCAAAAGTTTGCTAAAGTTTATTTATTATAAAATTATAGAAATATCTTAAATTCAACATATTGCATAACAATAATAATTTATGTGTACGCTAAATTTTTTTCGTTTCCTCAAATTTTCGTTCCTCGTTCCTTGAATTTTCTTCTCACATTTACAGCGATTATTATAATCGTCGTAAAACATATTACGAGTCTTCATGGCTTCTCCAACGCCATAAAGTCTCCCGTTTTTCAATCGCGGACGCGTAAGAAGGGAAAATGCGGACGATGAGGGAGACGGAAGGTGCGCTCTTGGACGTCGGGACGCCAGGCACACCTGTGTTCACGAAGCGTTGTGTATTTCTCTCTTTTTCCACCTCTCTTTCTCTTTCTTCTCTAGCTCATTGTCACATGGGCGCCAGTCGTTACAATGTCCCGGCGGCGCGGTTCAATGCGTGTCCAGGCTGACAATATATATGGCATATGAATATATACGGAATATTATTACTCGCGACTGCAAGTACGCATGATTCACGATGCGCCACGATCAATATGAGGAAGAGCGACCTATCTTCACGAGCGACATTGGGCAATAGTCGTGCGCGAATTTTAATTTTCGTCATCGGACGAAAATGATGAGATTGAAAGCAAAATTGATAATCTAGAAATATAATCGCGGTTAATCGCAATTATTATTACAGTATTATGCGTTTGCCCCTCTAAGGATTGCCAAATGTGGACGTTTAGCATTTAAAATTAATTTTTGTAAATATCGATCAAGGAATATAATCTTCCGCGTAATTTAAAAACCCAGGATAAGTTAAAGAAAATTATGAGATTGAAAGCAAAATTGATAATCTAAAAATATAATCGCGGTTAATCGCGATTATTATTACAGTATTATGCGTTTACTGCTATAAAGAATTGCCAAATGTGGACGTTTAGCATTAAAAATTAATTTTTGTAAATATCGTTCAAGGAATAACCTTCCGCGTAATTAAAAAACCCAGGATAAGTTAAGCGACGGAGGAATATATTTAAAAGCCCTAAGCCATTTAACTGTAATTAAAGCAGTATAGTCTCGTCACACATGGTCGCACCAGTCACGACAGTAACGACTCCCACGCGTAACAATTGTCACCCTTAATTGCTCCCCGTCGTCCACCTGGCAAGATGCTCTCAACGCGTCATCCCATTCGCGGATTCTGGGAAAAGGAGAGCAAATGGCGCGGAGGGGGTGGTGTTTTTTCGTTAATAAGCACCGGCGGAACGTCCATTGAGAGAGATCGCGAAGGAAACACGGCGTATTGTGACAAGCTACGGGAGAGTCGAGACGAGCGGAGACGACGAGGCGGTCCCGCTATTGTCACCGCACGAAAGCGTCTGCTTCCGGTACGGCTCGGAAACAAAGCCGCGAGAGAGTTCCGCGTGTTCCTCCGCATTCTCAGTTTCTCGGGTCCGTCTTTTAGTCTCTGCGCTCCTCGCGATTCGCGACGCTTGAAATCGCGTAATTACCGTTAATCACTTGCCGTGCTCCTTTGTCCGACTCCTTTTTCTCCCGATACCACGTCGTCGTCGACATCATCGTCGTTGTCGTCGGAACATCTGCCGGTTTGTCGGCGAAGGCGTGGATTAAGTAAAGGAGATCGTAGCTTCCCACGGGTGAATTATTTATATACCGCAGAAAAATTGCGATAATTATACAAGAGGATAGGATATTCTTAAGCGTTGCTTAAGATGTTTTTCCAAATTTAAGCATAACTCTTATGGAAAGAGGACTTAGAAGAGTCTAAAAAATCTGCTTAGGAAAACGATGCGCATGTGTGAGATCTGTTATCTAGATGAATTTGGAAAATAATGAGAAAAAAATCTTTTTAATTTATGAAGAATCACATACTTAATTTTGAGACTTCAATAAAAATTACAAATGAAATGAGAAGACATCATATTTGTCAAAGTAACTTTGAAAATGAATAACGAAAATTAGCATTCGATGAAATTGACGATTTTTATGATTTGCTCCAAGGAAACTTGTATTAGAAGTAACATTACAAAATAAATACTAGAAGCGAATATATATATATATATATATATATATATATATTTATTATTATATATATTTTATATATATATATATATATATATATATATATATATATAATATAAATTTATATTATCGATAAATATTAGAAGCAAAGTCGTAATAAATATTTGAAATAGAAAGTATGAATCAATAATAGAACAAATAACTCATTTCGCAAATTCTCTTTGCTTGTTTTCAAAACTAAAAAAAACTTTTTTTTATATATATAAAATATATATTATAAATTTTATTAAATATTATTATTAATATTATGTAAAATATTATATATAATATATATTTTATGTATATAAAAAAGTCTTTTAATTTTGAAGACAAAATATTTAGATAATCGTATTTGCTCCTTCCAAAATACATATGTATATATGATTGGTTTATTTTAATATTTTATCTTGAAGGACTTTAAATTGCTGAACACACAGTAACTAAATTTAGTTGGAAGTGTAATGACAATAAAAAGATCAAGTAGAGAGAGTAGCAGGAATTTAATGTCCTTTCCACACAAAAACCTCATACGTATGTACGTGCGCGCGCTCGTACATATACGCGGCCTACATACCCTAATATGTCGGGTTACGGTTACGTGTCGTGGACGTAAAACCACGGCCGAGGCGAGTTTCTCTACTTCCATTCAATCACACGTAATTGCGGCGAGGTCTTTTGTATCGAGGTCCCCCGATATTCGTCAAACGTTTGACCCGTTTCCTCGCCCCGATGTACTTAAGGGTACTTACGCGCCCCGAAGAAATTCGTATCGCGTGACTCCGCGTATATCGCTCCGTGTGATTTTTTTCTGGAACGGAGATCGACCGGTTTTCACTCGATTTGTATGTAAAACATCGCTCGTTTCTCTCTCTCTCTCTTCTTTTTCTGCGCGTACCGAGAGGAAATGTCACGACATCGCGTCGTGATGAAGTAGGCTGAAGCAGTTTTTCTCTTCCGATAACTCGTTCGTCGAGATTACTTCGTTATGTTAATTAGAATGTGCTTACATTGTAACAGATGCGGAATGGTTAATGATGACATCTCATATTTGAGCGTAAGCATTTAACGCCGACAATATTTTCTTTACAGCAGCTGGAGGATGACATGCATTGGGTCTTTTCCATGATAATGATATATTTTATGGACGCTCTATATATAGTATCAAATATATATACTTTCGTGAGAATATTTCTATAAAATGATTACTTTTTGTTAGAATATTTTTACAAAATGATTACTTTTTGTCAATGTTCATAGAAGAGATTGTAAAAGTGCTAACGATTTAAATGTAACAATCATTAAACGATACATCGCGACATCAAATACATAAAATAAAAGGAAATTAGCCGTGCGATTGTATTGACATGTTTCTAAGAGAAAATGTGATTATTCCCTGCCATTAATTTTAGCTATTATCAATTAGTGATTAACTTTCACTTTGTAACGATTCGTACGTGTTAAATTAAAGCGACGGTTATTTAGCCAAGTAAATATATCACGTGACTTATTCATTTTAAATTGAAGTTGCGGAAATGAGAGTTTTAATTTATTGTGCCATGAAGTAAAAACGGCAATTATTTCTTCAATAGTACTTATTGACTCGAATATGCCACGTACACTTTAAATTTCTCTCGCCGATAATTTATTATCATTATTATTTCCGGGTTAAATGAGTAGGATAATATATCGAATAATTCGGATCGAATAATTCAAGTAACGGAAAACAATTAATGTATAGAATAATGAATAAAAAAATAATTGAATGCTGAGATAGAAAAATCTATATTGATATATAGTAAATATATAAATATATAAAAATATTGAAAAAAAAATATATATATCGAATATTTAGAATTTGTGGCACGAATAACTAGCTCAAATGATTTAAATAGTGAAAAGCCGTGATGTATCAATTTATTACTAATCAATTCGAGAAATGAGAGGAATAGATTATATTTGGCGTGGAAAAAAAATATTTCATAAAACATTAAATATTTGGTATAAAATAATGGCAATATTGGAGCATAATTATAATATTGAATTTTTAGTTTTTCGCCGACAAAATCCTTCCTTGAACACACCTTGACTAATGGACAACTTGATTAATGGGAGAGCTCAGTACCCAAAAGATTCACCCTGAAGGGAAAACCAAGTATCCAAAGTTTTAATAATAATTTTTTAAAGAACTTGGATTTTTATCTTTTTAATAAATTCATTTAAAATTTTAACAAATTTTCTTTGAATAAATTTATGTATAAATATATATTTCAATTCTATAAATTACATTTACATGTTATGATTATTGAAAATAAAATTATATTTTGATAATTCGATAGCTTCTGCTGTAAATATTATTAATCATATTTATAAAAAAATATTTGTTGTTTTGTGATTGATAAAAAGAAAGAAAGACTCTTAATCTCATATATAATTAAATGTTTTATTTAATTCTTATCGATATGTGTATCGCATTATTTTTAAATATCCTTCCACGAAAATCTATTGGATGCTGGATAAAATATTCATAGAATATATTGTGTATATGTTATTTGAATTATTATATAATAATCTAGTAGAACTTTCTTTTTTTGCTGTGTAGAATACATCAGTTATTTGCTTATTGTTAGATATATGAGTATATATTATTATGCAAGATATAAAGTTAGAAAATTTATCAAATTGATCGTAATAATTGGAATTGTACAAACTGCGAATTTGGAAAGTAAATATAATAGATGTAATGCACTCAGTAAAAAAAATGTTAACATTTGTCTGAAATAAATCGCTTCTTCTGTTTGCAGTAAAAAAATATCGATTTTGGTGACCATCAGATTGGCACTTTCTCGCTGACTCGTAAAAAAAAAAAAAAAACGTAGCTCCACATATATCATCGGCGACCTTTTTCGAAAGCTGTCACGTTCTGAGAAGCTTAGCTCGTAAACTATTAATCCGATCGAGAATAATGTCCTTGTCTTCACTTATAGAAAAATCACATAGTAGGCAAATTATCTACGAGGCACTGACTAAAAATGTGATTGATAAAAAGAAAAAAAAGACTTAATCTCATATATGATTAAATATTTTATTTAATCCTTATCGAGATGTGTAAAGCATTATTTTTAAATATTCGTAACAATACTTTTTATCGTAATATTTGCATATCTAAGAATTAATTATAAAAGCAAAATAATCAAATTTCTTATTTTTCATATCAATTATTTCATTTGAAAAAATCTAGTCTTTTTATTAAACATTAAATTTTTATAGGACAATGTTATATAAAGGCTATGTCTACTGTATATATACAAGTTATGTTCTTTAATATAATGAAATAATTTATTAAAAAATGGCGTGATAGAAATAAATCCATATCAAACCGATATCTGTTTTGTTTATTAATATCAATTAGACTTTTAAAATCAATCAGAGTTAAGATTATAGATTATTTAAAATATCGTATCATTAGATCCTCAGAAATAGATAGATTGCATCAAGACTTCGAAATATATAAAAGAAAAACAAAGGAAAGAGTCGCTAAAACGAGATCAATTACTATCGGTAAATGATTTTATGCATTATTTAGAGGTCATCGATCGATGCAAGCGTGGGCGGAAATCGAAGATTCTTTACGAAATCAGAATATTGGGTTGAAGTTCGAGTCAAAAGTATTTATCCACCTCGTAAAATCTCTCGATCCACTTGTCGATAAAATGAATATCGTGGAAAAATCGCGGATCTGGAAGCTATTACTTCTCGAAAGCTTGTCGAGCATCTTTTAAAGCATCAGTTGATTTTCTAGAGAACCGCACATAAAAATACTTCTTTACGATTCTCAAATTAAGTAATTGAATTTTTATGTAGAATTTTTTCCCATCTTATTAATTGTGAGTCGATTGAGATAGAGAGGGATAAAGTTTTGCCGTGAAACACTTCGATAATAATTTTCCGAACAGAATTCTGTTGTATTATCACGCAACGTTAAAAATCATGATCAACTACGTTGCGTTTGGATTATTTTAAGTGTTATTTCATGTTACACGCAACATTGAATCACTCGTTCTCGGAATAAACAACTTTAGCGGTTCTGGTTCGAGAGATAAAACGAAAGAGAATAAGAAGATATACAATATATTAACACTCACTTGAAAAGTCCTTTCCGTCGAGGAGGGCGGAGTAAGCGGTGAATGATGAATTTGCCGCGTAATTATAGGGGTCGAGGACGGACTCCTGGAGGACGGTGCTCTCGTTTCCCTGGCCTCCCTCTCGCACACCGAGCCCGGTGACCAGATTTCACTTTTCCTGTTGCCGATACTCGACGAGACATCGCTCGGTTTCGTGCTAAGGTTCAATGGCACCTCCTCTTCTGAAACAAAAAGCCGTCCGTCTATTCCGTCATTCATCAAACGCTTGTTTCTCATATTGAACTGACACAGTTTTTTGTTTGAAATTATGCAAAGGGATAAATTTTTTGTTCATATGTAAAAAAGGAAATTATAAAAATCTTTGGTTATTGCATGTATTAAATAGTCTAGTTTACACATTCCAGATTTAATAGAAAAATAAAATTTATAAACAATGCAATCTAATCGAATATGTATCAAATATATATCGAAATAAACCGGTGCATATAAATATTTTTTTATAAGTTGAATATAATTTATAATAGACAGACACATATAAAGTGTCAAAAAATTCCGTATTATTACTCAAATATTACGATATCAAAAAAATAATAATTTTTGATTTTAAAGAAGGGAAAATTTTATAATAGTTTTTGCACGCATATATAGACGTATAGATAGAAATTAATTAGTTGTAATTAATATCCATGCAGCAAAATCAAGCGATGGCTATAAATGAAGTCCCGTGTGACAATGTTGATCGATCGACAGCACCCACTTACCGATAATTACTCGTTAATCGCTCTAAAAAGTTTATAAAAAAAACAGATAAAGATAATTATCGAAATAATTTTATTGATCCTTCTAAAAATTTAACCGTCATCAATGGAAGGTGCTCGATTATTTAACTAATACATTCGTCTTTTTTTCTTTGCACTTATTAAAATTACATATTCAATATTAATCTAATTGTCTCACATAATATATTAAAGAATCAAAGAATTTTTAATTGATGCAATATCCAATTTAATATATCGCAAGAAGAACATTATAAATTATTATTCAAAAAACTATTTAAAAATAGTTAAAAATGATATATTAAATGCGTTTTGTATGATCAGTGTAGCCAATTAAGTAATTGAAAATCATTCTTAGGTATCATTCATTCAGTAAGAGAGGTTTTTTTTGGTCATATGAATTTTTAATTGATGTACTAGAGAGAGATTGACTTAAAAAAACATTCAAATCTCACCGAATTTGGCTTTCTCCGGCGTGCATCTTCGCGGTGATCCGGGACGTGCCGGACTAAGAGGTTCGGAATGAATGGGCGAACAATTTGTAACTGGTGTTGTCTGTTGGGACGGGATTCTTGTAGGTGGGAGCAAAGAATGTGGCAGCAGTAGGCCCATGTGACGAGCCCACCAGGCACCCCCGGATGCTCCGTAACCGCCGTACATCAGTCCACACCGCATATCTGAGACAATAAAGATAACTATATTAAGGAAATGAGTCATAATCCTCGAGTGTAACATTAAATTTACAAATTATGTCATCTTAGAGATTTATTTTGTGATTTGGGGAAGAAAATAGATGATTAATTTAGACAATATTTAAAATGGATCTCATGAGATTCACACACACATTCACAGAAATGATAGATGCATAATTAGGTAAGTAATATTCGATATATTTCTTTTTCATATTTTCCCCCATCGTACTTAAATATAATTTACGCCCTTATAACTCTATTTCCTATTCCTATTTCCTATTCCGTTGTAGTTTTGGCGAATTTGCAAGGTAACGAATTTCGCGGCTTACCTCGCGCGGTGGAGCTGAGTGGTAGATTTTGCAGTCTCAAATCGGGGTTGTAATTTGAGACGAGGGTGAAAGCGCTGAAACGATCGGGGACGGGTTGACAAATGCCCGAAGGTGCATTAACGGAGGCAATGGTGCTCGAACTGCTCCCCGGTACACCTGGGCTCCAAGGTGAGGATGGCAGCGTGATTATGCTTGGACTACCCGGTGGCGAGAGGGTGGCCGGGGGTGACAAGGCGCCCGCCGGAACTCCAACGGGATTGCAATGAAGTTCCGGTTTCATGTGCCAAGTTCGAGGTACCGCTTCTATTACGAGAGAGTAAAAAGCATGGCTTATTATTCGTACCAAAAAACGCACAGGCATAAGATACAAGTGTAATGCGTATGAATAGCAAAATTGATAATTGCAAATTATTGAAAATAACACTTTTTTAGTATATATACTCAAAATACACATATGACGTTTAAAATAATTAAAGCATTTTATATTAGATATAAATTAACAGCGATTTATCGTGATAATTTTTATCACATTTTTTTTCTAAAAACTATTCGAATTCTCATGATCTTTAATAAGTATTAAAAGACTTTCAGGAAATAAATACATTGAATATGAAGATTTTCATTTAATAAATTTGTGTCATTTTAATTTTAATGAATTTATTTATGTGTTACAGATAAAAATTACATAGATAAAAACGAAGAGATGTAAGACAAAAGATACTTAAAATAAAATGGATATCTTTTATTGTTTTTATATAAAATCTCTCTCTTTTATTAAATTTAATAATTATATATAATATTGATTCTTTAAAAAAGTGCCAATGAAATTTAAGATATATGTAAAATTACAATAAACATTATTTTTTTTTAAGTTTTTAACAATTATTTTTAATTATTTACGTCACTTATATTCTTCATTAATTATAAATTAGCCTTTTTATTTCTATTTAATGTCGTTAATTATCGTGAAGCTATAAAAACCCCGCGAAATCTAAAATACGAGCTATAATTAATGTACAAACATGTCCACAGTTGCATTTCGTGAATGCGTTTATTATATACATGAAACATGTTCGTTAACAGAGAAATAAATAATACATGGAGCCTTGGAGTGGATTCTTTCGTGACGTATAAAATCCGATGATGCCAAGCGTCGTGAGCGACGCGATCGAAATTGTTTCGTGCGTACTTGAATGGAAAATGAAAACAGGCTAAATCATGATCTTGATTCTGGTTGTGTTTCAATTAACATATTGAAAGAGTTGCGAAATGATAAGCGCATTACATAACATAAATGTGTGTCTTCCAAATCTATTTTGCATCTTGGAGATATGTAAATACATAATATTTCAAATTGAACGCGCAAATGTGTTCTTGTTTTTATTATTTGTAATGAAAAAAATTGTTACGTTAAAACACTCACAAAACATAATTTTAAAAATTTAAAATGCATAAATTAAAATATCAAAGTTAAAATACTAATTTACTTGTGCAAAATAAGCACGCGAGTAAATTAACGTTTCAACTTTGAATAAAGAAAAATTTAATAAAATAAAAATAGCAATTATGAATCAGCATGATTATAAAAATTTCATAAATAAAAAATTATCATCGATATGATCTTTTCTACATGTGCTTCTGATATACATACGTATATCAGACTTATCGCGATTTAAATATGCTTCATTCGTTTCGTTTTAAAAATTGATTGTGACCCAAGTATCGTAATAATTAAAGGATAATTAATAATAATTATGATACGCGATCTGCGCATATCAAAATTAAAAAGATCATTTATCACAGAAAATTTACACATCTCTCTCCTGAAAATTGAAAGATGCCACGAGTAATTTTCCAAATTACGAGCTCATTGTACGTTATATTCATCTCGTCCTGCTTGATAATAGAGAAAATGGGAAAAAGTACTAGCGGTTATAAAATGAATATTCATAACAGTCACCCAGCCGGGAGATTATTTAAACCGTAATACTGTGGTTTCCGTATCGCACGAAAATCTCGCGCACCGATAAATATACGGGATGTTTATGCTAGTCGCATTTAACGCGAGCTTGTCGGCTTGTTTAATGCATCGTCGGCGGTCGTCGCCGCGTTTCACGTGTATCAGATTCGCGGCGGCAGGGAAAAAAAGCGCGGAAGGGCAGCCGGGAAAGAAATCACAAACGCGGATTGTCGGTCGGTGAAATGAATTATAAATCGTGCGTGCGCGACTCGAACGAACGGACGGACAGACGGACGGACGGAAGAATCGAGAGGCAAGATCTTAATCGCGAGATCAGGCAGATGCGATTGCTTGACAGCTTCGCTCGCGACGAATCGCAATAAAATGCCGCGGCAATCGTTCGGTAGCGCAAACTTGACAGAATAAGGCTTTTGAAAGCGAGCGCCGATTAGCGATCAGATGATCTTGCTGCGGCATGCATTGTACAGAGGTTGCTCTTTGCCATTATATTACAATTATATTACAATTATATTACGTAATGACATTGAGCTTTTTTGATTTTTGCTCAGATGACACACTCAAAGAATTTTTTTTTTTGGTCACGGCATTTTGATGAATTTAGTGTGCATTTTTCAGAAGAAATTATATGCTCTCTAAAAGTGAATCAGTGTATTATCACTGTAATCAGTGCTGTACTTATAACTGCTTGTAATCAGTGAGTATTTACTGTTTTTCAGTGATAATACACTGATTCAGTCTAGTGAAAGTAGTATATATACTACTTTCACTAGACTGAATCAGTGTATTATCACTGAAAAACAGGAAATACTCATTGATTACAAGCAGTTATAACTTAATCAGTGCTGTACTTATTAGTGATAATACACTGATTCACTTTTAGAGAGTGTAATTTGAGATTATTATTAAATATTCTAATTTTTATGAAACGCGTTAATTTCTTAATTTGTTTTTAATTTCAGAAACAAATACATAATAATATATATAATAATTATTATATACGTAATATTATAATTATTATAAATATAATTATAATTATAATTATAACAGATAATAATTATAATATAAAATCTCTCTTATGTTATATAATCTTGTTATATAATTTTATAAATGGAGATTTTATAAAATTCTTTAATAGAAAATAATAATTAATATAAAAACTTACATATATATCATAATAAAAAGGAATTCTCTTCCAACTCTAACAAATTACAATTCAAATAATCTGACAAACTAAAAAAAAAACGATTGCAGTTGCAACAAAGTGCAATTTCTTGTTAGCGCAGATAATTTGTAAACCACGCGATGCGTGAGCGAAAATAGAAATGCATAGCCATTTTGCGTGAAACGATGCGTCGGAAAGCGTTGATAATCCACGAGGTAAATCACTGGCTCCAAGGTTCCACTGCATTGATAAGAATCGCGTCCGCATAAACTACGACTAATAACCGCTACTCGTTGTTTGAATAAATCTGTAATGCGTTCGTACGAGCCGCATTCCTACATAATTCATGCGCCGGCAGCGAAAAATATTTATTACTCGCGTTACGTTACCATAGATATAACAGCGCGCGATGCAATTTTCTGCCAATCATCGACGAATGTTTATTACAAATGTGTTATTTTATCGAGCTTTTTGGTGAGCGAATTAAAAAGGGAAACGAGCATGAAGCAGTCCATATATGAAAAAAAGCACTCAGCCGATAAAGATCATAATTTTTTAATAAACGCATTAAATGATGATGTAATAAAATAAGAAAAAAAATGCGTAAGAAGCAGATTAATCGAAAGTCATCAATCTTCATCTCGAATCTATTAAGTTATAAAAAAAATTAGAAAAAATTAATGTAAACGATAAATATATGAATATTTCATTTATTAGATCATATGTATTGTATTCTAGAAAAATAATTGAGAAATATATTTATATAAATTATCAATAAGGTCTATTTCCAAATTGATTTGTTAGTTTCATGTGAGTGTGTATACATGTATATATGTGAAAGATAAATTAAAAATTGAATTATATTGTAATATTATAATATTAATATTATAATTGAATTATATTATAATAGAAATAAAAATTGAAATTGCAAGATGCAAATAATGTATGATTTGAAGGCCAATTGCAAAGAGAAAATCATATACATAGAATGATGCTGAAGAGATTTTGCACAGAAATAAGGAAAAATGCAGGCTCGAAATCCCACGACTTTTTTCGCTACAGGAAGTTTTCAATGATTTGTGTCGAAAATTCGAGAGATTCGGATTAGACGGATATATTTTAACAAGTGAGAATAATTTAACGATACATTACGCTCCGCATTTATAGATTGTTATCATCCATGAATCATGTTGTCCACAAATAAGAGCTGCCCTGTTTGTTGCTCGCGTGTGAGAATAAATCATAAATGTCGCGAATAGCCGATTTCCTACTAACATTTTCAACTATGTGGCAATCAATAAAGTATAAAAAACAATGTCAAGCACAAGCATTAAAAATATTATTCTCGTAAAATCCCCCAACCAATATAACTGCAACGTATAATATATGTGCGTAACAATTGTATTTTTTATAGATATAATAGTCGATGATTTATCGCAATTAATTATTATTAATTAGGCAGTATAAATAAAGAAAAAAAGAGAAAGAAAAAATAAATGTATATCCATGAGAAATATAAATATATCAGATGATTACAAATATTTTTTCGAGTGTTAGCATTCAATCATCGTTGAATTTGCAGATACAACAAATATCTTTAAAAGCGAATGATAACTGATGGTATTTTCACAAGCTTCAATACCTAAGAAATTTGAGAGAAATAATAATAACGAACTGCACTGACAATATGCGATAATCGGTGCAATAATAAAAATCTTCGATTAATGATGAAGATTGATCGATTCAACGCTCGGTCCCACTTGTGGAAATACCTGTCGCTTTGACGAATTCGATACATTAACTGCGTCATTTCTTAATTTCACACTTAAGATTTAACGCATCCATGCAAAGTAAATTCCGAGTCAATGAGTCGTTCGTTTTCTTATCACCGTAATCAGTAAGAATGAGAAGAAATTCTTCTAATTATGAATTCATCACTTCTCTCTGATTCGTAATATTTTCGTAAATGCGGAAAGAGAGAGAGAGAGAGTTTTCACACGAATTTCTGAATCCCGAAATTTTCATTTATAGTGAACATAATTACTTTGATAGACTTTCTCTTTTCCTCTTTTTCTCTTGTTTTTCATAAATTTGCACATAATAATAGTTACATCAGATCCAGTAATAGATAATGAAAATATATCCGCTAATCACACACAAACCAATTAATTAATTAATGATAACCTAGTATTTTAAGCTTTACAAGAGGCCAATCCTGTTTGCTCGTTAATTACGAAAATAACTTTCGTCGCAGCTACTTGTACGAAATCTCGAAAAATAATCATGAATATTTACGCGAAGCCTTGATTAAAAGAACTGTATGAACAAGTGTCAGATGTTCTTCTCCGAATCTCTTAAAGACGGATTTTTGTCAGCTAATAACAAGTTATACATGAGTGTGTTGTCGCTTCATCTTTGAACAGAGATATAAGCACCTAATTTTTACTTTCAAAATTAATAAATTCCAATTTTAATAACTACTCATTCTTCGATAGTATGATTCGATTGATATTGTAATGAATCCAATGTAATATATGAATTCAATAAATCCATTAATGTAAATTTAAATTTAAAATTAAAATTTAAAAAATCTATCTATATGTTTCTATTAAAAAAGATGACAAATAGAATAACTATAACATTTGCATTTAATTAAATAATTATTTGATTATTAATGTTATATGTCTTCTAGTTTTAAGTAAATTGTTTACAATCGAGCTTAGAAATATTCAACACACATGTACTAAAGAAACCTCTCAAAATGTCGAATTTTTATTTAACATAATTAAAAAATTATTTATATTTCCTGCAAAAGAGAGTAATTATGTTAATGTTTTATATATTTTTTAACATAGTAAATAGCTGCGTGTATATTAGCCATGATTTTTTATGCAAGGAGTCAAAGTTCAATGATGTTTTGGAAATTTACACGTGTTTTTAACAGTAATATTTGCATTCAATTAGGTGTTTAAAATACAGCTATTCTAAGTAATGCATCGTGCTTTGGTTATCACCGTTCGGCTTATCCAGTGTAGCCTTTTCGCTTTCGTGATTACGAATGATGTACGCGCGTCGCAAAAATCTTTCATTTATTTAAGAAAATGTTTGTAGCTTCCATAAACTTGCATCTAATTTTAATCTTAAATATCAGATTAGGAAATAGAGATACGTAAGTGGAATAAATATAATTTTATAGTATATATCTAAGATGGCAACGTACATAAAATATTCGGTAACAAAGCTGCTTGAAATTAGCACATGATATTTTCTGAAATAATTCTTCGCTTGTAAAAATGTCAAAAAAGTCAGTAGTTTTTATGCGTGATAAAATTAAAAAAGATTTATTCTTCGGAATAAAATGTTTATTGCGTGTTTTTAAAAATCTACAAAATGAGTCAACTAATATTCTGAAATTAGAATCGCAGTGTTTGCTTTTCGAACACGCACACAAAAAGACAAAAATCGAGAATCCAAGTCGTTAGAACAGATTGTGCAAATATACGTAATCTGTGTATTTCTTATGAAAAAGTTACACAAAATTTTATTAAGACCGATATATATATGTATGACATTTGCAGATGTGATTTAACGGCGAAAATATGTCGCGACGAAAATGCAATGAATGATTTTGACACTTCTTAAATATTGAAAATAAATCACTCATGAAACATGCGACGATAAAATGCATACGAGATAAGGTAAACACAAAAGCCAACTGAAAATTTTTAAATGCATGCGATAAATCAGCTCTTATTCATTGAATAAACACGATAATACGAATTGAGACAAAACGCATAAACGGATTTCAATTATTATAACAAGTATTATTACATGATAAAAATGCAAATGTATTTGTTTATGTGCTTCGCGTTATTTAAAATGTTAAATACGAAAATAGTCGGTTCAAAATATTATGACGAAGAGAAGAGAAATTCACACGGAGAGGACTGTAATATTTAAAAAAAATATAAGATCAGGTGCAAATTAGCGAAAAGAGACACAAGTGATTACTTCTGATAAGAGTTGCGATTGACGTCGTGGAAAGTTACGCGAAAAGTTAATCTTCCTTAATTCTTTAAATCAGCATCATGATACGATGTCAATGTCAGAAATCGAATTCATATCATTTTGAACAAAAAAGTATTAATGATTAATGAGATACATATATTATGAGATACACATGCCACTCTCTTATAGTATCGATGTATTCATTTCGTACAAATAAATATAAATTTCTTATTATGATCGTTAATGTTTTTTACTTGAATAACTGATTAGCAAATTTGAATAAATCGACCAGCATTAAATGAAAAATTTTCGACATACAATTCAAGTTTTTCCATCTGGAAATTATATGTATGTCAAATTTCAATAAAATTTTGTGAATCGCGAAACGTGAAACATCTGAAGATGTTAATATCACAAAATTTTTCGTATTATTACTAAAAATTTAATTCTGCTCCTTTAATGCTTACATACAAATTTGACAATTGATTATAAATTAGGTATATTATCTACAAAATAAATATAAACTAGCTCTCGATAAATCAATATACGCGCAAGAAAATATACGATAAACAAGATCATTGTGTTGACCAAAATGTACCAGCGACTAAGTTAATCAACGAGTGTGCCACATGTTAATACGTCGGTTTGACCTGGTTAGATGGTTTCAATCAACATTCGCTGTATTTGGACATATCAATCAAACCCTGTACTCACCACACATCACGTTCAGGTGTCGTGACAAGAGCGATGCGCTAAAATTCTACGGCGTTCATATGGAGGATCGCACACTATATCGGTTCCCCTGATGCGTGTCCGACGCGTATCACACAAATTTTCCTCCAGCAAACGTCAAACTTCCGACACACGTCGTTTTCGCACAGATACCGGTCGCGGAAACACGCGTGCGCTCGAAAAACGCGGAATCGAGTCTCTCGAACGACGTTGAAACAGGTCCCGCTCGGGCAGCCGAGTCTTCTCCTTCCAGAAGTGATCCACGTGGTTCATCAAGGTCGACCGTGGCGAATGTAAACCACCCGGATCCCAATCTTTCTTCTCCGCTACTTCGACTTCCCTCGATCGTAACTTCAAAGAAGATGCGAGAGACTTTAAAAAATCCCTTTGCAGAATCCCTCTAATGTCAATGATGAGGTTCAGCTGATTCCTCTTCTTGCTTTTCGCGGCTGTCGGGGCGACCGCGTATGATTCAAGTCAAGCGACGAGACCAGCGACTAGGTAGCGACTACGATTGCAGGTAACCGTGGATGTCTGAGCGAAGGAGCTTTTTCCCTCTCGGAGCGTCCTGAATAAGAGCAGGACCCCGACTGACCCCGGTGTGGCCGAGGAGGGCACGCACGGTCTCTCGCGTGCGTGCGTTGTGCGTTGCCTGTCGGCTGTGGCTGGCCTGTAGAGGCTTCCCCTTACCTGGCCTCTCTCCGGGTTTCACTCTTCTCTCACCTGCGCATCGGCCTCGTGTGCTACCTGGAGGCCACGCCCACCGGCGTCTCCGTGGTAGGGACACGAAGGGGATGATGATGACGCGCGCGCGCATCTTCCCCCGTCATGTCCGAGAATCGCGCATATTCCGGTGAAGAAACACAATGTACAGGTAAGAATCTCCCCACCAGCTCGCGATAGAACGCGAGATGCGCTCTAAGCATCGGCGATGGGCGGTGGTTTCCTTCCCCGCGGAACAGGAAGGGGGTTCGGGATGCGAGTGTTTCGTTTTGTATCAGTGTCAGGACGATATGTTTAATAGCGGATTAATTCCTCTCCGAGGAGGGGGCGATACTGGAATTAACGTCACGATGGATGTATACGATACTTGCGTACTTCCGTTGGAATGTGACGCGATCATTTCGCGCGACACGTGTCGTATAGATCATTGGATGGATAATTAGCGGTCTCTACATCCCACGCATAAACGATTGAATGTCGCGGTTTGTTCTTCAATTCAAATTGTTCTCCGCTTACTTTGCAATTGAAATTTCGCAACGTATGTTCGATTTATGCCGCAATAGTACGTGATAGATTCGAGCATAGTCTGTGTGATATGTATGTGTATGTATTTTGATTGCACAAGATTATATATTTTATATAAATTATATAAGCTAATTATATCAAATATATAATATATTTATATCAAATATATAATATATTTTCGTGTATTTTTACATATTAATTGCAATAATTTAATTAACGTATCAAATATACAGAGAATTAAATCATTATCGTTATAAATAGCGACAATTGAGATTTGGAAGCAATAGTTTGCATATGTATATCGATAAATCCGTCAATCAAATCTAATATTTAACTCCAAATTGATTAATAAAGGATCGTTCAATAATTTAATTTATTATAATCTATCGTTTCTGCTGAGTATAAAAAATATGCCATATTTAAAATATTCTTCTAGACCGCATATTTTTCACAGCAATCGCTATTTTTTATGTATTTTATTTTATCTCATTAAAAACAATATATTACAAATATGCGATATTATTGTCAATATAAATCGAATTTTACCTCTATATTTGGATATCTTCCGTTATTAAATTCGTGAATTATGCTCCTGGTTATCTTAAATATTATCTAGTGTCACGACATTAAATTGCAAGACATATTCGAATAACTAGATATTGAATAAAATACATTAGTTTGAAATAAAATATATTATGCTGCTATCAGGATGATGCTGATATATATATATATATATATATATATATATATATATATATGTATTTCTTTTTTTTCATTAAGAAATAATGCTCTGCAATTAGGCGTGAATTATAAAAAAATCCTATAAACATATATCATTAATATACTTAATTATATATTTAATTTTCATAATTTTTCGAGGGGTAAACCGCTGATCAAAATTATGTACACTAATGCCTACTAATGCCCAATTCCTGGGCATTACTGCTAAATTTTTAAAATTTAATAATTTAAATTTTAATAAATTTAAAATTATTATTTGGAAAAAAAGACTTAATGATACTTTAATAACGTCCATAATACGCATTAATACTTCAATAAAACCTAATAATGCCCAAGTAATGCCCAAGCAATGCCCAGTAATGCCTCAAATTTGTACACCGCAATGCCCTCAGCGGTTTACCCCTCGTAATTTTTATAATATATTTAATATTCAATGATTTCATCGGATCTTATCTTATAATCATTTAATATTTTTATGCTCGAAATGACAAGTAAAATCGATTAACTGGAAAACTCAGGCTCTCTCATTGATATCCCATATAGTGTCCTAGATACTCTTGCCTAATTACATCGAAATAAATAAATACTCGTGCTGGAGTAATATTGGAAGAAAATAAAAGAGTGATCCGGAAAATATTTGTCATATTGACAGAGTGCACGGTCCATGATCTAAAATCCCATCGTCCATCTTAACTCGAGGCATGAATGCAGATGCGACTTCATCACGCCAATAGGCATCCTCCGGAGCAGCTGTGCGCGCGCACAAGATATTCTCTGTTAGATTTCATTCGGCAAGCCACCTCACCTAGAGTAGGAGAGAAACCGAGTGCGTCGGCGCCGTTTGTCGGCATCACTTTATTGGCTGCTCTCCTAGGAGAGAGGCGAGTAGCATGGCGTTGCTCGAATCTACCTAGATGAAGAGGGGCGCTATGCCAATGCGCGTGATAACCTTGGGATTTTCAATATATCGCGATGCGCTGAGAAGTGACAGCTGCCAACTCGAAACTGTCGGATCTAGGTCAAGATTGTGTACCACTCGTCAATTGACACCCTGGGCTTTTGCACATGCTTATTTTATGTAATAGTTGAATAGATATTGAGATGAAGATCCTCAAATCAGATATTACATCGAAAATCGCAATCAAAATCATTTTTGACATCAACATTAAATATAGCTCGTATGGGTCTTAGGAGCGGAAGAAAATAGGTTTAATTATCATATATTTTTGACCATGTGTATAATATGTTGATTTATTCGCAAAATGCAACTAGGAATATTTTGTAACTATTTTATATATATTTGATATATATTTATATTTTTATATTATAATATATTATAATATAAATATAAATATATTATATTATAATTGTTATAATAATTATTATAATTACATATATTATATATTATAATATATTATTTATATTTTTATATTATAATATATTTATATTTATATATTATAATATATATATATATATATATATATATTTATATATATATAATATATTATATATATATTATATATATATTTTTTTATGCAAATATAAACGTAAATCAAATTAGAACAAGAAAAGACTTAGGACCGTGGCGTAAGGTGACAGTACGGAATGACAATTCAAAAAATTAATAATTCTAAGACAGAACCACGTATGTTAAAAAATAAATTTAATAAGGAAAAATGTCTGTCAGAGAAAATATTTTTCCTTATTAAATTTATTTTTTAACATACGTGGTTCTGTCTTAGAATTATTATTTTTGTGAAATATTATTTTTTGAATTGTCATTCCGTACTGTCACCCTACGCCACGGTCCTAAGCCTTTTCTTGTTCTAATTTGAGTTATTATCATACGGACTGTTAACTCTTATTTGTTTTTTGTTTTTATAAACGTAAATATTTCTCCATAACAAAAAAATTAAACTACTTTAAACGATAAATGGTGTGACAGTGACATAATAATCGCTATAGAAGGCTCTAGGTCACTAAAAAGCGGACATGTGTGTGATATGGGATATCGCGGAACACAAGAGATTAGTAGACATAATGATCGGGAACGGAAAATGCGCAACCCAGGGTAGTTTAATTACTTACTCGGTAATGAAGGAAAAATTCTATAATTGCCACGCTGTTATCTGAACGCAATTTTACTTAATGGAAAAATACAATGGTTTCGAAAAGTGGACCGATTACTTTTGTGATGCAAGACGTTGACGATTCACATTTGCTCGAGCGACGCAGTAATATTCCTTTCTTGTTCATTTCGAGTCGAATCTTGATTAAGCTTTAAATCCCTTTAAATATCTTAAAAATATATATCTTGACGATATAACGATATAACTCCTCGATATAACTTGACACTTTGAATTCAAAAAGATAATGCTATATTTTAGAGATAGATTTTATTTCTCTTGGCCTCTTTATTTTATTTGCCTCACAATATTGTTCTACGAAGATGAGTGAAATATTTTTGCGATACATGTTGCCTATGTTTGTCCGGCATATATATATTGTCGGAAACGGTTAAAATATTACACATCTTGCGGAAGTAATGTTTGCCATTAGTTTGCGGCGGGTTTTCAAATAAGCGCAGTTAATCACGTGCATTCATTGCGTAAAGTCTCATTAACCGGCGTTATCATCACCTTCACCTGGTTATTAGCCGGACAGATAACCCTCAGTAATTTGTGGCATAAGAAATATAAAATTGAAAAGAAAAAGGCTTAAAGAGTATAACTTGCGATTCGTTTTACGAATCGCCGATTTAACAAATCTAAATAACATAGCAATTTATTGCAATAAATAAATGCTTTTTTAGAGACTTTAATTCATCTTCGTAGAAAAATATTA
Source organism: Camponotus vicinus (assembly GCF_025532165.1). NCBI lineage: Eukaryota > Metazoa > Arthropoda > Insecta > Hymenoptera > Formicidae > Camponotus > Camponotus vicinus. The sequence goes on along the minus strand of NW_028141956.1, from coordinate 2,873,146 downwards.
CGAAGTAAAAGAATTGACAAAATATAAGAAAAAAATACAATTGACAATTAGAAAAAAATGTCTTTGAATGCAATTTAACATATTGTCCCTCAAAATTGAAAGTATCAAATTATATTGAAGACTCTTCTTAAGACGTTGGAATTTAAAGAAGAGTTGTATATAAATTTTAATGATAGTTATGTAACGTATTATCTAAAAATTAGCATTTCATAAAAAATTGCATCGATAAAGGAATGTATAAATTTCGAAAGTAATCTTTTTTAATCGTAAAAACAAAAGCAGCCACGTTACGTTTCGATTTGACAATTAAGTACCTATTGTCTTGCATATTAATGCGAGGCTAATTTGCTTGTGACGCGAATCGTCGCATGTATCACGATCGAAGAGAAGCATCCTTCTTTATCGTCGTATCTTCCCCTTGCGTCTCAACCCATCGCGACGCGCGATGAATGCACGTGTGTATCGATGTACAATACAGACGGAATTAGCATTGGCGCTGTTGGAAAACTGGGTAAACAGCTGTGCGAACACAATGCGACCGCCTATTTCCTTTACCTTGCCTCTCCACCTCGTTGCTCTGCCCTTTTCATCTTCCTCGCTTCATTCACGCTTCTCCTGGAGATATCGCGTGCATTAAAATGCAGGGCGAGAATTGCATCGAGATTAATCGGTTTTAAATTAATTAGTTTAGTCCTAAAATAAGTAAGTTAAAGAAATTGCAATAGATTTGCTTACAATCAAGCGCATTTTTAGAAAGATTTTCCATGTAAATTATTATATAATAGGTTTGAGAAAGCAAATGTTGAATTAATGTATAATATAAAAACAATATTTAGATGCAACAATTAATAATTTGTTCAAATTTTATAGATATTATTTTATCCATAAAAGTATACTATGAAAGCATATATAACATTTGACTTGCTGGATTTCATCGTTACAGCATTCACACATGTTTATGAATCATTCCGTATAGGTATCGATGTATTAATTAAATATTAAATTAATAAATTGAATACAATTATAGTGATACACATTAAATAGATACTATGATCTTCTTAGTAGACATTTTTTAAAAGGACTGGGTTATTACGAAAAAATAAAATATCATGTAATACGATGGATAAAATACTAATTATTGCGAAATAGCACAATTAGTAAAAAAGTATTAATAAAAGTTATGATATGCAAAAACAAAAACTTTTGCAATTGCAGATAGCACCACAAATAGAATCAAAGCAAAACATAAATAAAAAGGTATAATTATTTTATTAATTTTTTCTTAAAAATTAGTTTTCTTTCTAAATTAAAGCATTTTGCAATTTAATACGTTAAAAACCTTGCTGAGATAAAAGAATGAATTAGTTTTAACATATTATTTATTTTTTAATTTATAATTTTTTATTGGATCTTTCTTTCTCTCTCTCTTTCTCTCGATTTACTAAACATTTTTGATTAAACAATTTGTGTTGATTAAAGCAAGCACTGGTGCAATTCGATTTTCATTTCAATCTCACTTTGCAAACGTTAACGAAACAATTTTGTCACACATTGTTGTTGAAGTTATTTTAAGCTCACATTGATATGAAACAAGTGTCTTCAAGAAAAAAATTGCGTGAGTGCTTACTATTAATAATTACCATTATAATCGCTACGATATAGCTATTGCAGCAAATGGAAATCGTCTCGTAAATAAAGTCCTTCTTGGACATCTAATTATAAGCTTATATGGGAAATCGCGATCGATTCCGATATCACATTCATGCAAGGACATTGACATTGCGAAGGGACTTTTTGAAATGAGTCGCAATAAGTTCTGCTAATTACAATCTGCGTTATTCACATATTCAGATACGACTTAATTTGGCGTATAAAATTTATGATTTCCCCGGAATTGAAATAATATCGATAAATTCGCAGAAATTAACATTGTGCATCAAATGCACTGTTTTATGCTCCGAAACAAGAAAGGCAATTACAAATAATACTATTATAATTGCAATGTTAGAAGTAGTTGTTTTTTTATATCTTGTAGTTGTTTTTTTATATCTTATAACAGAAGAGGTTTGCTGCTTTCAACTTTCTAGTATTTATGCAAATGAGTACGAGTATCGAAAATGCGGGTAGTTTTGAAAATAAGCAATGCTAATTTAGTCATAGCACGTAAAATAAAGTGTATGGTGGGCTTATAAAGAGTAATAATTTTTATTTTTGGGAAAGAATATGAGTTTCACCCAATGAGTGTAAAATAATTTGTTGATTATTGTAAGAAAAAAATTGCGTGAGTGCTTACTATTAATAATTACCATTATAATCGCTACGATATAGCTATTGCAGCAAATGGAAATGTCTCGTAAATGAAGTCCTTCTTGGACATCTAATTATAAGCTTATATGGAAAATCGCGATCGATTCCGATATCACATTCATGCAAGGACATTGACGTTGCGAAGGGACTTTTTGAAATGAGTCGCAACAAGTTCCGCTAATTACAATCTGCGTTATTCACGTATTCAGATATGACTTAATTTGGCGTATAAAATTTATGATTTCCCGGAAATTGAAATAATATCGATAAATTCGCAGAAATTAACATTGTGCACCAAATGCACCAAATGCACCAATTACCACGCGGTGAAATTAAATGCGAAAATTAAAATAATTTCACGAATAAAACAATTAATAAGTTTAAAAATCTTATTTTTGATGGGCTCTATAATGTATTAAGGTGAATGGAGAAAATATGATTACATAAAAATTTTCTTTCATTCTCCTGTATGACTTCTATATACATATTAAAAGATTTTACAATTTACAAATATATTTTTTGTAAATTATTATACATAATATTTTCTGAAATATAAATAGAATTTTTTTTCTTTTTAAAAGCCTTATAATTTATGTAACATTTGAAAAAAATAATTATTAAGATTTATTTACAATTATTAATACTCAATATAAACAAAGAAAGAGTTCCATAAAAAAGAGAAAAGTATTATTTTTTAAATCCGGTAGCTACATAAAAGCTTCACTCATCTTTGCAAGAAAGAAATCGATTTTGTATTATTCGTCAGGAAAAGAGAACAGGAGAGATCTGTTTGCGGTTATGTACACAGAAGGGCACAGAAAGAATGGTAAAGAAGCGTAGTTTCCAAATAATACGTTAAACTAATATAAGACTTTTTTTACATTATATAAAATGTATTATTATATTATTTGTTGTGTGTGTGTATGTATCAGTGTATTTTCCAAAATGTCTTATATATTTAATGAAAGTTTCAATAAGATTTTACTGAACGCTAGTTAAACATACACATAATATTTACTTAAATATTACAATATTCACTTTTAACTTATATAAAATCCTTTTTATTAAATATTCCTATATGTGTATTAGAATTAATTTTTAAATATATATAAATAAAATGTTAGTAAAATTTCGGATACTTTCTTTACCGAATAATTTTGTAATATAAAAAAAATTTATATAAAACGCACAAAACCTACTTAATTAAAAAAACTAATTGAAAAATATACAATATTTCACAAAACAAATAAGCGAGATTACAAGTATTTATTCACATAATTATTGCTACATCGTCCGCTGCTTCTGCTATGCAAATTATTAAAGTATCTATCGAAGTTTAAAGTACAAATAATGAAGAACATCGGAAAAGGAAGAGAGAGCATGTCGAAATAGCGAATGTCACACACATTGACGTTAGGCGGACAGATAACGGTCGTCGATTTCGGAATTTTTGTTCGCACGGTCTTTCATCCCGTTATCGCGAAGTTCTTATTTCGGGACGCTTACACAATGTATCGTTCGCCATTCATGTCTGCGAAGTGATAACTACCGCGAACGGAGTTCGGAAGGAAGAAGGCGTTCCCCGATGGAAAGTATCGGCAAGAAGAAGCGGCAGAAAGTGACGTCGGGACGAGCCGCGGGAAATTTCAGGAGACGCCTACCTCAAAGAGAAACGAAAAGGAAGAAAATAGAAATAACACGTCCGTTACGTGTTTACCGTTTCGGTAGGACGCTCCGCTTTGTGAGCCGACGCCAGGAAGCATGAATGAGCGTTCATGCCGCAGACTTTCCCGCCATATCGGTCGATGAGGATGCGCGAAATCTCTCTCCTCGAAAACCTCGACAGAAATCGAGGCGAAAGAGGGCAAAATTGCACGCGATCCTTTGAGCGGGTACAGTGAATTGAAAAAGTCTAGAGTATCGTCATAACAAATGGATGTTATAAGCGGATTTTAAGTAAGTCTAATTCTTTTAATTGATATTTTTTCAATACAAATTGCTACGCAAAATTATATGATTTATTTGATTCTGCAAATCGAGATTAAAAATTCAAAATGTAATAGACAAAAAAGTGACATATAATTGACATTGTTGATTAATTTCTTTTTATATAAATCTATAAATATATATAAATATACTTTACGATTGCTGATATTTAAGAAATGATTGATTAAAGTAGCAGTCTAGATTTTTAAGCTTTGATTGAAACTTTTATATTCCCCTATCATATCTCTTTTCCTAGATAAATTTTTACACAAAATGATTCTTTTTTTTTAAATTAATGATAATTTTATATTTATATTTTGTATACAAATTATTTATAATTATAATTTTTGTATAAAAATTATTTATAATTATACATAATATATATAAGCATCGCAATCAAATCTTTCTTACAAAATCTACGACCTTCATTTATTGAAAATAAATTCATTTATTATAAAATATATTAAGAGAGATATAATACATTTGAGATCAGGGACGATCTTAGGCCGGAGTGTACACGATTGTATTTTCCAACCATACGAGGACATCCTTTGTTGCGGGTAAGTGTGCAAGTACTTGCGGCCGATGCGTGATGTGCGGTGGTTCTTCTTCTTCTTTATGTACCATAACTCGCGGCTGCAGCGGATCACAGCGATGCGATTCCGCCGTCGCTTTCGCAACTCACGGGAAGTTTCGCAATTCTACCCATTTGGCCGGGTGGCCCGAGACGATTCAAGCTATCGTGCCAATTCCGGATGCCCTCGTTTCCCGGACTTGTGTGACCGGAAATCAGTCGAGAGGGCCGTCGCTTCTCTCCTCTCTCCCGAGATGAGATATCTCGGGCGGAGGGGACGGCATGCACAATTGTTCGTCCCGTGTGGTCAATTTTATACATTTGTGTGGCTTGCTTCCCAAAAGATTTCCGAAAGACCAATACAAAGTTTTACGCGAATTAGGTTATTCAGACAAAAAATTCACCGCTGGTCTTTTTTTTATATCAAAAGAGAAGGAGAGTATTATAAATTATTTAAAAAATATATATATTTAATGTATTATATTCAAATATAAAATATATTTTTTCTAAAATATATTTTATATTTAGATATAATATATTAAAAAATATATATATAATATAAAAAAAATATTAATTCTTTTAAGACAAAGTTACAAATAATATTTTATTTACTTTTTAATTGTAAACATTGGAAATTTTGACATATCTATATAACTATGGCAGGGATTTCGAATGAAACAATGTCTCGTTGCAAAGATGAGTTTATCAGAAATTTTTTAATGATGGATTATTAATGTTGAAGCCTCGAAAGCACAGTTGTGGAAAGAAGGGCAACAAACAGTAAAATGAGGAACGCAATTTCGATGATAACTGCCGCTCGTTAACGTAGCGGCACCCAGTAATAAACCTTCGTGGCTCGGCGTACGATCGAGATTTGTCTCGGATTGTAGCCCTTAATCTCTCATCGCGATCCCTGGATCGCTCTGGAACGAAACTCTCGTTGCAGGTGCAAGCGGGAATGGCTAATAAGTCCGGATGGCATTGGCGGCAAAGGGAAAAGGAATACCAAGTCGCAATAAGAGGAATAATTAATAATAAGTGCGGTTTAATTATTGATCGCGCGGGATGAATGATTCATTCGTGAAGTCCATTTTTCATTTTTAATTAATTTAATCTGACGTATCGCAGTATGCCCTAAGAATTGTCGTCCTTATCACGACAATGCCTAATTATAAATATGCAGATGACGATGTAATATGAAATCCGTGAAAGAATTTAAACCATGGAATAAATTATGGAGTTTGGAAAATTTGCTTATTTTTTAAACTGTATATATTATATAAATTATATATTTAAAAATCTCTTCCGTAAAAAATTTGTTTTCAATAATCAGAAACATAAATAGATAAATAGATAACATGAATAGAATTTTTATAACAATTCTATAATAAATTCATGTTATTGTAATAATATTGCAATTTTAAAATCATGTATCTCATGGCGCTAAATTAAAGATATACTCTCTAAAAGTGAATCAGTGTATTATCACTGAAAAACAGTAAATAGTCACTAATTACAGCAGTTATAAGTACAGCACTGTAAATCAGTGATATTTTATTGAAATAATTAGTTAATAATTTTGACTGTTTCAATCAGTAATAATATTTCTTTTGTTATTGTCAGTAATATTAAACTACAATTCATCTCTCTATCTATTTCATATAAAATTAAAAATTTTATTTATATTTACTAAATATTTATTATATTAAAAATTTTATTTTATTTATAATATTACATACATATTGAACTTGCTATTTTAAATAGATAACGAACGAATAATTTTCATTAAGTCGCAGGACATTTATTTGTCCGACTCATAAGATCGATTTAATATCTGAAATTAAATCGAAGTAATATTTTTAATTTTATCTGTCGCTCTTTGCAAACTTTATATAATTCTTATGACTAAAACTAAATACGAGAGAGATAGCGATCGTAGCGGTAAACAAACGAACTAGCGATTACTGGTTTTACAGTGAAATTTACTGGTTTTACAGTGAATTTTATTTTAACTGACCATAATCAGTGAGATATAAGATAAAATAACAAAAAAATAAGCGTTTCCACTGAAAATCAGTAAAATACTCACTGATTCTCAGTGAAATCTTATTTTACTGTTTAAATTAGTGATATTTTCACTGATTCACATTTTTAGAGAGTACATTTATTTAATTTTGTAAACAAAATTTATATAATATAATAATATGCAATTTTTTTTAAATTTATATAATTAATAATATGCAAATATTGTATAAAATTTATGCAACATTATATTGTATAAATCTGCAATATTACAATATTGTATAATATAATTGCATATAATATAATGATATTGCAATCTTATAATATTTATACGATATAATAATATTGCAATTTTATACTATTATATAATTGTGTATGTTATTATATATATAATATACAATATACAATATTATAATATAATAATAAATAATATAATAATATAATAATATTGTAATTTTATAATATTATATAATATTTGTACAATATAATAATATTGCAATTTTATAATATTGCATAATATTTATCTCATGGCGCTAAATTAAAGATATACATTTATTTAATTTTGCAAATAAAATTCTACGGAAACGTAATAATTAAATATCAATGTACGATTAAATTTCTGAGATACACTTTATCGGGTAACATAGTTGCGGTGTGCCGAAATGACAAATAAATATTTATCACTGCCTTTTTCTGGCATATTAATTTACAAAGAGCAAGAAGCATAATAACCGTCTTTAATGACCGGTTTCCCGTTCGGCCGGAGACGCTGCCGTCGAACTTTAATTCTTATCTGCATCGAGCAAAGCTCCCCGATGTCGCGGCACAAATTACATTCCCGCCTTATCTCTTCGGCGTTATATATTTACTATAAACAGGAAGGGGGTACAAAGCACTCTCGATCGTGTAGCAGGTGTAAGCTATATCGTCGCGCGGAGCCAGTAGGAGATTTAAGGGTGTAGCGGGGGCGCGAATGTACGGGTGAGGCAATAATTAACCGGTACGAATAATTACGAGGATGCGCCAAAACGTTCGCCGAACGTTCCGCAGAAAGAAGGGGGAGGGGAGGGCAGGGAGAGGGGAGGGGGAAGGGTTGAGAGAGGGGAAAGAATGTTGACATGTCGAGAGCGCATGAGGATAACATGTTGAAAATCCGGTCGCCTCGTCGATTCCCGTTAACTTCCAGGACTCGAGAGTCAATCCAAACTCGTCGCGCCACTTGTCGCGTGCCTCTCGCGCTTACGCATGTACGCGCAAATACCTTGCGAGCGGCTGCAGATTTCACGTGTCCGTCTGACAAACTCTTTCCGACAAGGAGCTGCTGCGCGCGATGCTAATGTATACGAGCGCATATACGAGGAGCAGGTTTCATTTCTCCCCCCCCTTCTCCCCCTCCCCCTCTTTCGGCGTTATCGACATTGCAGCCTCCGCTGAGTTATGGAATTATTCGCTCTTAAGACCGATTGCGTCCGCCGAGCCCGGAAGTCACGCGTGATCCATGAATGTTATGTAATTAGAATGAAAGCTTAATTTTTTTAGCATTAAATCGCAGGAAATTGAAAAGAAATCTGTGAGAATCATGTGATTTTTAGTCCACTAAAATTATAAGACACATAATTTTAATCCACTTCTAAGAAAAAACTTATATTGCAGTTTTTTTTTATAATCGCCGTTAAATTTTCTATTTAAATGACGTTAAGCAATTCGGAATTATGTATTATTTTTTCATGAGTGTTGCAAATAATATACAATCGAAAAATCATTAATGTGAAGAAAATTGAAATGGTTATAATATATAATAGAAAAAGAGATTTTTTTTTCTTTTTTTTCTTATAAATTTTTTTAAGAAAAAACATAAACATATGAAAACTAATTGATATTATCTACATGTATAGCATTATTTACATGTACTATTTCTTAAACATAATACATCTTGTTGTACGACTAATTTTAATTTCTTGTATGTTGTTTCAATTTTTCTCACATAGTCTATCGATCGTGTATCATTTGTCGCACTCACATAAAGAAGAACATTATATCTCCAAATTGCCTGATAAAAGATAGCGTCATTTAAATACGGGATTTAATGGCGATTATAAATAACAAGTCCAGCATAAGCTGTACGTCTGGAACACGAGCATTTCACGGAGGTGGGCGAATTGCATTCGTTGCACGCGAAATGCCTCCCTTCCTCATTTGAATTTGTAATCTTTTATTCGCGCATGAGGCCTCTCGGCCAGCGAAGGCTAACCACCTGCGCTCATCTTTCCTTGCTAAAATTAAGTAAGTAGTTTCGTTAATGCTCAAAGGGCTGCGGCAACATCAACATTTTTCGGAAGGCGCATTTTTCAAAATCATATCTGTTTTACTTCATTATGCGGTTATACATTTCACTTGTTCGTTGTTAATTTTTTATTGATAAGGAAAAAACAGTAGCAGATGCGATTTTATTGTAACACATAAAAATTATGTAAATTAGATTGAATAGTTTTCATCTTCTTTTGTTCTTTTTAAACTTATCATACGTATATATTTACAAGTTATTGATATATATGTATTCATATATATAATTTTTTGTATATCTTAATTTTTAATTGGCATCCTATTATCATTTTTTTCTAAAATAGAATTGATAATTTAAATAAAATTTTCCTTTAAAGAGGAAGAGAAAAGAGAATCCATTTAAAAAAAATGTTCCTTGTGTGATCCAGCTCTTGTATAATAAAATATAAATATTTAAAATAAAGTTGCCTGATCCGCACACAACCGTTAATTAAATGTAGTACACTACCGTATCGCGATTTTGTATCAAATTAAAAATCTAGATAAGGAAGAATTAATGAAAAAAGTTTACTTTATTAATTATAAAGCTTGTACGCGTAGAGAAGAATTGATCTGATCGATCAGTGTCCTCGAGAAAGATGCGTTCGAGTTGTTTCTTTCTTTCTCTCTCGGACATGTTACCTAAAATCCACCAGTCACGCTCGGTCAAAGACGCGTGCACGAAGGATGCACCCAAGGATGCACCAACCGGAACGGGCACCCGACACGCGTTCGCGCTCACAACCGACTTCCCTTCCCCCAGGTAGAAAAAAAATGTAAGCGGATCCATCATTGGCGTACGTATTAATATTTTTTGGGCAACAATAAAAACAATGTATATAAATTATAAGAGAAAGTCGCGACAAGCAATTTTTTACTCTCAAAAATTTTTTATATATTTATGTAATTTTATATATATATATATTTTTCTTTTTCCTTTTTTAAAAATATTTGTTAAAAAAAATACATGTTGCAAATAAATTTTGAAATTTTATAAATAAAACAAAACTTTATATATGTGCATATATTTTTTTTATCAGATATTCTTACAAAAGGGAAAATAATATTATGTAGAAGAAAGATTTTTAATATGCTTATAGAATATTATTTAAAAATTACATTATTTAATAAAATTACAAAGCTATTATCTATAAGAAAAAATCTTTAAAAGTATTTAACATAAAATGCTTATTTTGTTGTTATTATGAATATAGAAAATTGTTTCCGATGAAAGATAAAATGTTAGTTCATTATTGATTTCTTATATTATTTCTTCGACGGTTTTTATAGACGAAAAAATTGCTTTCGATAGGAAATCTTAGGTGCGTATCGAAATGGACAGTCATTACGCCAATGCTTGGTGAGCACGTGACTCGGGCACACGCCGGCACGCGCCACGTTTCTCACGGAGAGCACGCGCCTCTCGCTTATTCCGTGTCTCGTTCCCTTTCTCAATCTCTTACCCCCGCGTTTCGTTTCTCCCATCTCTATCTCCCTCTTGCTACATTTTCTTCTTCCTATCTCCTTTTCTATCTCTTTTTTATTTGTATCAAATCAGACTCGAATACAATCCGCCCTCATTTCCTCCAATTTCGCATTTTTTACTTTTTCTATTTTGTCACTTTATCTCTTTCTTTTCGCGTATCTTATGGTCTTATTTTTTCTTGCAACGGTTATTAGCTTTGCATTCTTCATCTTTTGTCTCACGATATACATTATATTGTTTCTATTTATGATTGTTATTTTTTTCTCTTTCTCTCTTTTTCTCTCTTTCTCATTCTTTTCTGTGCCTGTTTTATCAATCAATGCATAATTTGTTTTTCTGCATTCATATTTTTTTATCCTCTGCATAATATCTTTATTTGCATCTTATACTTCTTCATGCCCCGCATAAAATACTTCTCACCGATTTGAATTTATTGTATGAATTCGATATTGAATATGCAATTTGTCGATTACACAAGCGTACAAATATTTAAAAAAAAACGTGTATTTTTACCGCGTCTAATTATGTAGATATATTGCACATATATTATAACATTAATTCATCTGATCGATATTACATAACTTGAAGAAAATAATTTTCTTAACTTTTTTATTTTTAATTTTCATTTTAAAGTTAAATAATGTGCATCCAAATTACTTATCGATAAAAAGTCATGCATTTTTTATTTATAATGTTTGCAAATTTGAAATTCTTGTACCAAAAATGATTAAATTGAATGATAATTTCATGCGTCATTACGTTGACTGTAGCTGCAAAAATGATAATTAAAATTTTTGGAAGTAAATATGAACTATTGCATGTGTACAGAATTTTAAGGAAATATTTTCAATGTTTTGTATATAGATCTATATAATAGACTAATAGATCTATTTATGATATAATAATACTTCCAATTTCTTTCTTTACATTAATAATTCTGGAAACTCATACACGTATTTATTCTGTCCACTAATAATTATATACATATACATATATCTATATGTACATATATATATATATATATATATATATATATATATATATATCATTTTTTAAATTAATATAAATACGATATATTTATAAATATAAATAAGCTTCATAAAAATTGATAATCATATTTCATAATCATATTTTTTAATTAAATCTAATATATTTTAATAATAAGCGGTCTGTAATAAATAATAAACGAAAATCCTTTTATTAGAAAAAATATATATATATATATATATATATATATATATATATATATATAATTTTAGTTTACAAATTAATAATTACTAAATACTATATTATATAAATTAATATAATATATACTAAAAGAAAACAATTATATACACTAAGAAAATAACAATAACATATACAGCTATAAGGAAACAATTTCACGTAATATTATTATTATTATAAATTTCTTATAATAAATTATTAGAATTATGAAGATGAGTGCTAGCATGACGGTTAAAATTTAGATAAACTCCAATTTTTAGCGAGTTTCTATATAGAATGGTACCGCTTTTTTAACGTCACGACACGCGTACACGCACGTGTGCGTGTGCGAAGCGAAGGAGCAGCTGCACAAGCCAACGGTCATATACGCCCGCACACGCTTCGCGGAGAATGGCGATTAAATAAAACGAAGAGAACGGAAAACGAGAAAGAGCCGCGTACGTGTGAAGACGGGTTAATGTCTCGCTAGTAGCCCGGAAGCTCTCTAACGATGCTAGGAACAAACGATCTTACGATTCGATTCCAAGTATATATTCTGATGCTTTATTTGCGAGCATTGACACTTGAGCTATTGGCCATAATGTTATTTATTGCAAGGCTAAATATTACAACATGCATCGTTATAAATTTGAGATTGCTAAAAAAAAACAGGTGAGTGCCTCTGTCTTGATATAAAACATTTTGAATAATTATTATTTCTGACAAAGCATACTACTTTACATGTCTCTTGTGAGAAATTATTTTGGTGTGAATTTTTTCTAATATCATAAATTAGGAAACGCATATTTCTTTTTCGTGACATATGTCATAGAATCGCAAAAATAACCGAAAATATACTTGACGTCTATCGAGTTAAAATTTACACCGGCGACGAAAGCCGGTTAAAAGCCAGGAACACCTGGTTCGAAGACTGCCGTAGAGGCGGTGTATGGTGGTCGTTCATCTCCTGCAGGATGATTAAATGAAGCATCACGATTCATGAAGGAAGCCAACTGTGAAACGTTGGTTGCGCCCCGATATTAGAAACTCTAGACAAAGGTTGTTCGGATCAAGAAGTCAATCGCCCGAGCTTGATGCCATCCAACTTGTCACTTAAAAACGAATATCCTATTAATATGCTAATATTTTGCATCTCTCCGATTGACAATAATTATAATCAACCTTAAATTTATGTGATAAGTAATGAGGAATCATCAGAAAATTTCGAGATTATAAAAGATAAAAGATAAAAAAAGGATTAAATAATTTAAAAATTAGTGAGATCTTATACACACATAAATAAATACAAAATATAAATTATTAAATAATTATTAAATTATTAATATTAATATTAATAATTATTATTAATATTATTAATATTATTATCGATATTAATAATTATTAAATTATTAAATACAAAATATAAATTATTATATATAATTATATTTAATACATTATTATGTAATTTGAATTATTATATAACAATAGATGATATCGAACAAACAAATAAAATATGACAATATCAAGGACTTTCAACACATCAATAAAAAGCTTAATAAATAGATGTTTAAATTACACGTATGTGTATATGTACATATATATGGAAATATCAAAGATCTATGCGAGAGCTATAATAGTTATCGCGATGCCAGCATTATACTTTCGCCTGTTTGGTGGAGTACTCCTTATACATATATGTCATCACTTTATAGCCAGTTACTGAAATATGATATTATCTTTACATTTGTTCACTGATGGCCTAGCACTGTTTTATTGCCGCTAAAAACGCCAGTCTCGAGGAACAATAATATAGTGTACGCACATCGAGATGATTTGTGCGCCCCGTCGTAAACTGTATACACTTAACATTTACACCTGTGTCTAGTCGACATCTACATTCTAGATCTACATTCGTTAAATCAAGCTCATTTAGGGTTGAATGGCAAAATATGGCGTAATGATTTTCCCCAACAGTAAAATTAATATCTTTAATATCATTCAGAAACGCAACTATTATTCTTTAATTCTTATATATACTTTTCAGATATTAATTATTGTAAAGGTATTTTATAGATATTAATTTTATCAATGAAAATTTGACGCATTTATCCATAAAAATCTTAATTAAATCTTATCTTATTTGATTTATTTTATAAAATCGCATAAAAAAGTCGTATTGTTGAATTGCTCTGAATTGCCATCATTTCTCCAAAATCACGCAAAACTTTTCACAGTGTGTAGATTCCATTCACGTGCACACTTGCATGACAATAAAAAAGATGATTCGCTTGAAATAAATTCACTTTGAAATAAATCAATCCATCGCGTGAGAAAAACGGAGCGAGAGAGGAAGAGAAGCGAGAAAGAGATCTGTCCTCACTCGATCATAAGCCGCTTTCTCGATACACGGAGATACCGTAATTGCCGTTTAATAAAGCAATGACACGAGGGATATTCGGACCGCATGATATATATTCGCGTCTTACACGTACGCAAGGATACACGAATACGGATCTTGTCTCATATTTATGATGTGCTGTCAGCAGATCGCGAGAAAAAATTAGTGGTGCCTACCCGTCGATGAGACACATGTTTTTAATTGATAATTAATGTTCTTTGCATTTTTTTGCAATTTTTATCCTCATTCCTCTCCTTCTCTCTCTCTTTCTCTTTCTCTCTCGTATGCTTCGCTTTTATAATCTAGTTACGTGATACATCGGAGGTAAATTAATGCATCGACACAGCAATAAATTACTTATGCCGTTAACTTAAAATATTGTTCTAATTAACGAAAGCATCTGTCAAAATCAGGAGAGGCTTTTCAAAATCAAAATTAGTGAGAGTTTTTGTTAATTTATATTGTTACTTCTAAATTTTAATTCTTAATTTTGTTGGGGAAAGAATGAAGATTCTTTTTGCATAGTTAAGTATGTTAGCTAAGAATTTTATCTATAAACTAAAATAAAAATGTGTTATTATTTTATTTTGCAGCCGCTTCAGTTTTTCCATTTAATAAAAGACCATTATAAAAAATCAAAGAGAAGAGATTGATTAATGTCAGTATGAAAATTGAGATTAAAAAAATAGTTTGAATTAAGTAAATATAAATAAATAAAAATTGAGATTAAGAGAATAGTTTAAGAAAAGTGTGTGTGAAAATTGGGATTAAAAAAATAGTTTGAATTAAGTAAAATATAAATATATATAAATAAATACAAACTGAGATTAAGAGAATAATTTAAGAAAAATGTGTATGAAAATTGAGATATAAGAGATTAATTTGTGTATAAAATTTGTGTATATATAGTTGATTTTTATATAAATTTATATAAAATATATCTTATTTTATTGCATTGAAATTGAGTGGCGCACGTCAAACTTAATATCGCGTAGGATAATAACGGTTAGAGATTAATCGGGAAAATCCCGGAAGGACGAATCCCGGAATACCCATCAGAGGCACGCGACTGGCACACGACGCCCAGCGAGGGTGCGCATAAGGTGCCCTTTTTTTGGACCGCCCTTCGCGTATGCGAGTTTGTCTGTGTTTGTCTGCGCACGCTGTGCTCGAGGAACCGTGGTGGATCTAGAGTGGTTACTCGGTGTCATCTGGCAAGCAGAGGAGCCCGCAAACCCTGAAACACATGGGTGTTTTGTGTCGTCGTGTGCACTCCTACTTATAGCGCGAGTTTGTGCGCGTCGACATAACGGTCGAATCAGCCGATTCGAACCGAATGCCGGTATGCGTAACGTACAATATGCGAGAAAGAGAGAAAAACATTGTGAAAGGCACGAAAAAAATCCGTTTATATTAATTTAATTTTAATTCACGAAAATTATAAATTTTATTTGATGTGTCCTCTCGTCAATTTAGCGAGAAATTAATTTAAAATTTTTGCCGATGCATTATCGATGAAATTAACGTATTGAAAAACTCTGAAACCTGAAGCGAGAATTTTTTAAATATTATTTGTATCAGATTTTAGATAAAGTTCCGCTTTACTAATAATTTCATTTCATTTCATACACTTAAAGAAATAAGGAAACTTGAAGATTTGTGATATAATTAAATTTAAGAGAAAGAAGAATACTTTTTATATATGTATAATAATTATTATAAAAATTTTTATTAATTTATTAAATTATTATAAATTATTATTAATACCTCTTGTTAATTGTTATAAATTTTAATTATTATAATCTATCATGTGTGTAATGTTTCAAAAATTAAAAAGTGTCAGAAAAAAATTATGTTTAATTAAAAACTCGAAATTATATATCTCTCCTTTTTTCGTGTTACTTTTTAAGAACGTCACTTATCATTGTCACCTATCATTGAGGTGGTGTACTGTACATTCTCGCAGTACGATCCGCTTCGCTGATCTGGAGCGGTTAATCAGTTAGCCACACACACACATATACTATGAGCACACATACATGCACGCGACAAACCGATGCGATATGCCCGATGATTTTTAATGCCCTAATTGAAAGAGGCTGAGGAGTCACGGACACTCTTGATCGAAGATTTGGGATAATCGTATAACCTGCTGGACCCGATGAAAAAGATACAAATGGGGAAACGGAATGGCTGGCACCTCATTTCATTTGACTGTGCATTCGATTTAATTTTTAATTAACATTGCCATATGTTGTACTTTGATTCGAATATGCGTGTTGGTTGCGATTTTAGGACATATGCAGGGAACATATGCTATTTAAAATAGTTTTTAAAGCATATTTCTAGAATACATTTTCATAGTACATAAGTATTTATAATCTATGCTATTATAAAATTAATTTAGATTTAAAGGAAAAAGAAAGAATGCATATATCTATGTATATGTGAGCTAAAGAAAATTTTTAAAAGTTAAATATCAAATTATATATATATTGAATATATATTACACAAAATCTCAGTTGTATTAATATAATAATATAATATATTGTTATATTCATATAAGAAAATATGAATAATCGTGTTCCTCGAAGAAAAAATATTTTTATATTAAATGTTTTTTTTATAAGTAAGATTAAATAATAGGATGTGAGAGAATAAATAATAGCCTTATGTGAATAAATAATAGGATTGAACAAAATCAAAATCAATTACACATATTGATAACAATCAATATGGAAAGAATAAGACAAGGTTTTATAGCCCGGGAGAAAGAAACTGAGAAGATGTATGTCGATATAAACACAGAGGTCCGACGATATCGCTCAGGAAACGATATTAACGATTCGATTATGCTTTCTCTATCTCTCTTTTCTTCTTTCGCCGTCTTGTTGCGTCGTGGGTGGTGATCGCAACTTCTACGCGATACATATGTATATGAACGTGACCAGCAATACACTTTACATGCACACATATATGTTTCACAAGATAGTCTTTCAGCCACATATTCTTCGACCATTTTCAAGACGACTTTGATTCAAGGAAAATTCAAGTTATTTATTAATTTCTGACACTTTTATCTTAATTCATCCAATATACATTGAATTTTTATTTAAGAAAAATATATTATAAGAAAAATATATTAAAAATATATTAAGAAAAATATATTAATATATTAAAATAATAAAAAAATAAGATTTTGCAGCTTATTTGCTTTATAATATATAAACAAACGCAATTTTTAATATCTCATGTTATTTATAAAAAATTCTAAGACGAAATCGATAAAAGCGAAAGAAACTTCATCTATAATTTCTTAATTAATGCTCTAGAACCTTTGTTGCATAAACTAAAATAAATAGTACATGCAAGCAGCTTTAGAAACTTATATTTATAAAATATGACAACAATTACAAAAAATTATATTGAAGACCAGTTTTTCACCAGCGTGACTTTCATGAGCTTGACTTGATTGAGTGCGGTTTGTTCTTTCCGCAAAAAAGTTTCTTTGTCAGACGCGTTTTAATTGGACGCAATCTTTTTTGGGTTGCAACGGTTAATGAGCACACGGATTAAAGGAAACACGCGCGCGCTGCATTTCAAGTGTAATAATTCAGACAATAAAGTCGAATCATCTTCACATGTCCATTTCGATGAAGCTTTCATTCAGCGTCATTGTCGGAATTAAAGATGAAGATATGCGAAAAAGTTTACTATCTTTATTAATCTCGATATTAATTTTGACGATTTTTTTGTCTATTCTACAAGAATATATGTTAATAATAGTAATATTTACTAATTTTTAAATTTTCAAAATTTTACCTAACATAATTAATGCATTTATTGTTGTAATAATAAAACGATTATAAAAAGAATTGTTATTATATAAAATTTATTTCTGCAAATAAACTTTCTTGTTTTTTATTGTCTCGACAATAATTGTTTGTAGAATTAAAAATTAAGAGGTTTCATTATATTATAGCACATTTTGATACATTTATATATACAATATATGTATAAACTCTAAATATTTTAATTTAAATAAAAAAATTTTTTTAACAACGTAAATGTGACATAATTAGCATATAACACAAAGTGATTAAAACAATTAATGGAATAATTGATTTTATTACAATAGACACGCAAATACGATTATATTATTTAACGTGTATTATTACGTATGCGTAAGATCGTCGTTTATCATCTCTTCGCAGCACCTGCTATATGCTATTTATACATGTAGCATAATAATCCCCATCCATTACAATACCATCCGGTATGACGTTCGCTTTATTTGACCGTAAATTAGCGAAAAAAAGTGAAAGGACAGCGATCAAGAGAACGATCTTGTCATGCAAATCGTGCTCGCGCCGCCGCTTTTAACGTGACATCTGCGCAAAATTAAATGGAGACATCTCGATAACAACATCATCTCGCTTCCATGTATTGAGATGGTTGCGGGGATCGAGAGAAAGATTTATGTGCTTAAAAGTGCGTAATTTCGCATAAAATGATATTTTCTGCCAATTCGCATTTCTTCCAATTGGGAACGCTAATCATGAGTTATTATTATATTACAATATTTTTATATGCGCATAAATATGATTACCTGCTTCTCTTAACCCTCGGACACCGAATGGCGTAACAGGCGCATACACAACGAGCGCTGGGTCAATTTTGATTCATAGCAAAATTGTTTTCATACGTATTACAGGAAATTTTATAATGTATTTTATTTTTATATAAAACTAATATTTATTGCAATGAATCGAGCCTCTTTTGATTTTGTATTGTATGTAAAATTAATATTTCTTAGAAAATTTTATTCTGCAATATATATGAAAAATTACATATAATTTAGAATATATATATATATGTATATATATTCTAAAATATTTTTCTCTTTTAAAAAATACTATAAAATATAAGGTAATTAGAAGAAAGAAATATTATTGATATTTCTGTACAATATGCATGAATTATTTGTTTCAATTATTGCACGAATTTTATAAAATATCTTTGATATGAGTCAAATAAGACATATACAGAGAATTAATAATATATCTAGTCTGTGATATATTTCCTTTCTTTTTTCTTTATTTTTTATATTATAATACTATTTATGACATAAATAGAAAAATAAAGTTTTTCTCAGCTATTCGTTCTGTTCGCGGACACATTGTATCGCGCGACAATGCATCGAGTGTACGATATGCATATATACACAAGAACGTAAAGAGCGAAATTATTATATCTTGGGTCAGCTTTCGCGATTGCGTATATGCGAGCCGGGCTTCTCTCGGCCAAGTGAGAGAGTACGCGAGACATACGGTTGAAATTATGAAAATTGGCCGGCATGCCATGCATCGTTGTGTGCAACCGCGCCGATGGCGGGCACGACGGGGATCGAAGCCCCCGCGCGGAGAGAAGCAACGTATATGGGGACCACACCAGGTATCATTTGCCATTTCGGTGCCATTATGTCGGCCGAAAACGCGGAACCGCGTTTCACGGACGTCTACTTAAGTGATTTCACTGGCGATTAAAGCCACGTCTGTTCGGTCAATTTGCTCTGGATAAAACCGCGTCGTCGTCATCACCAGAAGCGAAATTAGGCCCCAGATTCGTGGTCTGTCGAGAAATATAACTTGCTACGCGGGTGAGAAAGGCTTCTCCTCTTGTTGAGATTTTTTTCTTGAACTTATATGTCGATATTGTTAAAATATCAGTTACAAGTTTGTGTCACATATTCCCGAGATAAAAATACTTAATTAAGCCAGTAAGGCTTAATTAGATAATTTAATTTATTTTGCATTGAGAAATATGCTTTGATTTATTTAATTACACTAGTATTTTCGTGTTATGTATACATTTTGGACCAAATCTGGATCTTTTCCCTTATCGCAAGATATAAAATGCACATAAATGCGCAATATTATTCTTATTAGACATGGTTTAAGCTATAATTAATTAGCTATAAATAATCATTCATTAATTATTAATTCTGTATATTTATAATTTTAGTATCTTATATCTATATTTATATCTATTTACTTATAATTGATTACAAATCACAAATTTAGACACCGGACTTATTCGGAGATATAGAAATTCTTTGGAAATTCTTCAAAAATTATGTCAAACTAATTAAATTATTTTTTATGAAAAGCGCGAAAAAGTCCAAATTCTTTCTCGAAGAGGAAAACGCAGGGAGGGAGTGAGAGAGAAGCGTAACGGTTGCCAGCTGCACATATACGCTTCCAAGTTGCACCTGACCACTGAGCTTCTTTTCGAAGCGCGATCAGACACTCCATCCATGCGGTTTCGATAGAGGGTTCGTTAATGAGACGCTACCACTCTCCTCGACTCTGAGTTTGCCTCTAATGAGGGGTTTTCCTTTTCCGTTACCAACAGATTGTGATCTACCGTACGCATGCATGAAAAAACGCATATACCTATGTGAAGCTTGATTCCAAAATTATCTCAATTTTACGTTTTTTGACAAAGGATTTACGAATGACAATGCGATTTAAAGGAGAGAGTGCATTAAAATAAATTAAAATATGACATATATTTTTACAATACCTGCAAAAAATCTATATGATATATACTTGTACAACAGGTGCTTGAACCAAAAGTTTGCAAGATCACTTTGACTTTAAAATTAACGAGAATGCGAAGTTTATGACGCGTAAATTGTAGTTCCCTAATTCTTTTTTTGAGTGATATAAGTCATATTTTTGGTTACATATTAAAAATTAATTTTTATTATATAATTAAATATAATTTTTAATATATAATTATAGTCATATTTTTTAATTACATATTAAAAATTAATTTTTAATATGTAATTAAAGTAATATTTTTAAATTATGTATTAAAAATTAATTTTAAATAAAATATTTAATTAAAGTCATATTTTTAAATTATGCATTCGAAATTAATTTTTAATACGTAATTAAGTTAAATACGACTATAAATATGATTGTATGACTAAATTAATTTTTACAATATCGCGCATCAATTTATTTGAAATTTGATTGAATTTTTTAGTAACAGTTTTGTATCGTTTCTCGATGATATCGAGCCAATCATTACAATAAATTTTACTTCATTAATAGTCATTAATTGCAATTTAAGAGTGAAATAATTTATTCGCTCAATAAATTGATTTTCAATTGAAGTCTTATATGACGCATGTCATCATCCTCGTCTCCTCTTTCTGCCGCTTCTATCGATGAAGAAAAATGTGACTTATAAATTGTTTGTCATACGTACTCTCAACTTTTTGTCATTACTGTCATGCGGGACAATTATGAAAGTCGAAATCACGCTTAATAATTAATATATCCATTAATATTATTATTACAATGCAAACATGAGCACTATTAATTCGATTTTTTCATCGTTATTTATTTTTATTTTTTTGCGTTTGCTATTTGTAATCAAAGAAACTATTGATGCTTAGCTTATTTGTATTTTACATTCCTATAAGAACTCTAATTTTATTATTTGTTATCATGCCAGAAAAATATTTGTAAGAAAACATCTTTTTTTAAAAATATTTAATTTAAAAAAAATAAGAAACGACGAGTATTTTCTATATGATATTCTAATCATATAAAAGATGTATTTTTAATTATTTTTTGGATTAGGAATGTATTTGCAAATATAATTCATCATAAATGTTGAATAATATATGATGAAATAATTTCGTTAAACATTTTAATCTACTACTCTTTTGATAATGCTCGCCTCACGCTAACGCAATTAAAAAACCAATAAAAGGGATACTTGATGACGACGACGACGAGTGAAATTACAGACTAGTTCTTTTTTTTCGAAGAGGGATAATTGAAAGGGTGAGAAGCAACCCGTTATTGCCTCAGGGTTGAATGAAGAGGGTAGATGGAAACCGGCTCGTGCTTCCGTTTATGGCGCCTTAAGGTACCATGGGGTATGAATGAACTTGTAGAAGACTCTCCCCTCGCTTTTTTGGCCAATGAATGAAGTCGCAAAACTTGTCGACTTCTGATGGGACGCACGTTCCTCTTCAATGAACGATGAGAAACGGTTGTTGCTTTTATAATGTCATATTTACTTAGCACGAACATTTTTACTTCATCAATCGTCGCTCTCACATAAGAAGCAAGGAAAAAGAATTTTAACGATTTTAAATACGCGCCGCGGGGGGGAGGAGGGCTTATAAAACACAAAGTTATTCGGCGGTCGAGAACGATAATAAGGGCCGGCGCTTTTATTAATGGAGGAATGCGAGAACAAGGGCCATTAACCCCCCTCCCTCTTTCCATTCCGGATCAGCTGTTCCTCGGAGTTCTTCCTCATGTTGCGCGTAGAACGAACACGCCCCTTTAAATCTCCGTGGCGGATCATAAAAGCTGAAACGACAGCAAGATTCGACAGCGGACCAGATGCCCGTTGATCCGCACATCGCGAACTTATTTCCTTAAAATATCATGATAATATTTCCGCGGGTAATATTTCCGTGATTTAAATGCTCCTTGAAGCATTAAAACTGTACATGATCTTTAAATGTATGAGTTAAAAAGATTCTGTCGGGATTATTCGTAGTATCTATATTTTATTGTAATGATTTTGTTGATTCTGTCATTTTTAAGTTAAATAAAATTAGGTTCCGATAATAATAATTTACGGTAATGAATCAATTCTTAAAAATTATTGTGTGAGAGGGCAATTTTAATTCTTTTCTTATATATGAGATCATTTTGCTGCTAAATATAATGATCAATAATTAATATTTTTTGTTTAATAATAATAATAATAAATATAATGAATTAAGAATGAATTTCTATAATCATTTCAAACTTAGAAAATTACAAATAATTAAAATATATGATAACAGCGATCAAAGTATTATTTTAAAATCGAGGCAAATTTGTGGGATAAGTTATAGCGATGATCAGTTCATAATAAAATTGAAATGCAATGGCTCCCAGAATGATTTTATTGATCACCTCCCGACAGAGGTATCTTTTATAGGATCGCCCAAATGCGGGAAGACATGCGGTAACAAAACAGTGAACAGAATGTAAGTCGAACTCGCGGTTAAAACGCACGATTATAGGATCGTGAAGGGCTCCGACAAAGGCGAGAAGGCCGTAATTGAATACACCGAGGCATATGATTTTGCCGATTTATCCCCGAAGCGCGAATAAACTGTGCTTAATTTAAGCTAAATGCCGGTGCTAAACGCCATGGGCGATAAGTTCCCTTGATTTAAGCCGGTTGCGTACCCTCGCTACCCTCTTGCCCCCTGTATTTTAATGTCATTAAGGAAAGTAATTAAATTACCATGCAATTACCATCATTAACTCTGGGATTATTTTAAATTCCCGAAACAAGAGACAATTTCATATGCACTTCATATGAGAAGTTTCCGTAATTAATTATTAAATGCGCGCGTATGTATTTATGCAACATGTCCGTCTCGTAGATAATTATTCATTACAAGATTAATCAGTTAGATTAGAATATAAAATACGCTTTTTTAAATTTTATTTAATTATTTAATTATTTAATTATGTATATGTTCGAAAAATTGAAAACATGAAAAATAAATTAATAAAATAAAAAGCCACACAAAGTATATTATATAATAAAATAAATATATATTATAATAAAGTAAGTAATTAATTGATATCTTTTTATTAAAAAATGTACTCATAATATACTAAGTAAATCTTTTTATAATATACTTTATAATATACTAAAATAAAATTTAAATCATTGATCGTTGATTTTCATCATTGATCATTTATTTTCCCAAAAGCATTCTTATTCGTAAAATTATAAAATTTTTATTTTATTTTAAAGGGAAAAGTAAAATATTTTACTAAGAAAAGACGACATATACACGCACAAAATCGAACGGGATTCGCGCACACTTGAATTATATACGTTAATTATATTACGCATCGCCAAAATTTTAGGGAACGAAGCCAATTTTCTGACATCTTGCAACGTATCTGCTCACGGAAGTGGTATAAGATGATAAAGGGTGTGCACCCATCTTAAAAAGCGTAAAATCACTAAGCATGTAACGGGGTATTCAGAGACGCCGGGCTAAATTACGATCGTGTTACATGTAAGAAAAACAGCTGCCAACTCACCCGATTCCGCGATCCTCCTTCCTGGAAGCTTAATTGTCATCTGATCTCCTCAATTTTGAATTTGAAGCCACGTGTATCGCTCATATTTTATTTAACACTCTGGAAATAGAAAGAAAAAAAGACGTCTTTCAGATGTCTTATGTCATTTAATCAATTCTCATAAATAATTTCAAACGGTACAAAGTTTTAATATCGTAGTATCGTAATATTGTAAAAATCGATATATTCATTACAGTTATTGCAAGGTTTTATTTGAAATTGTATGTTATGCAATAAAATATGTGTTGTGTCAAAAGTTGTTTCTAAATAATATTTATTATAAATTTTAATGTATAACAAATTGATATTAAAATTTCGAAATTAAGAATGTAATCTGAAATTGGAAACATTTAAAAGACATTAAAATACAGCATATGTAACTGCAATGCAATTAATAAGTCTAGTATTAAATTGCATTCACAATCATATTAATCGTATTATTGATTGTAGATTTATAGATCGAGCTTCGATTTATTCAACAAGTCAGAATTTGATTAAGACATAAATGTGATTATATAGAATTATTAATTTTTTCGTTTTCTCTTTTTGTGACGACTCCTTTCCTGTAATTTATTATTTTATCCTTTTACGGAATATGTACACTTGTACATGTTATCCCGATATGTAATTTGTATGCAATTAACGTGTCGCCAACGCATCTTACTGTAAAAGGTAAGCATGTAGAATTTCTTATAAATCATTGGATATGAGAATTTTCGGCCTTAATTGTATTCTCATTATTCGACATGGTTACGAGGACCGACGCAACATCGATAAAAACTCTTGGTGCACAAGTTTATCATCTTTCGCGTCAACTTTATCGCACAAAGATCTTTAATTAACGAGCCAGCGTTTTTATTTATTATCGTCTTAGTTGGTACATATTTACGACTTCAATTATCTACCATATGTATATTATTAGCTTTGAGCTAGTCAAGATAATTCGATAAATCTAGAGCAATGTAAGATTATCAATGGAGATGCTTAAGGAAATATCGCATCCTATAATTTGGCGAAATTAAAGTTTCTGTGTTTCAACTTTCTTTATGTGTATCATATAAATTAAATCTGCAACCGGGTCGAACATTTATAAATGTTACTACATGCGACTACAAGATGACGCGTGTTCGCAAGAAACGTATGTGGTACGATAATTTAACGATACCGAGCGTCCTCTGCTTTCACGAGACACGTGAACAAGATGTTGCAAATGCTGAAGGTCAATGTGCAGACCTCGCCACTTAATTATCGATTATGTAAATACTTTTTCATAAGACAAGCGCCTACGTAACGAAATATTCTTCCTTCCACGTTTATCCGTAACTTTAATTTCCGTTTATGCACTTTCCGTATGTGTATTTTTTATATTTTTCTTTTCTATGATTTTATAACAAATAATGTTTTGCGAAAAAAATATTAGCTAGCTTCTTGGTTTGCTTGTGCGACTCAAATCACATAAATGTGTCAAGTCAAAGCTAACATTATAAATTATGACTTTTACTAATTTTGAATTTTATCTTATTTTTTCTCATTATTGTGTGAATCTTTTTACATATTGTACCTGCAGTATTGTACTTCTTTCAATGGATGAAGGAGAAAAATATTACATCCACGATTGCGTACTACATTTGCATATGTACGAGGTCTGACCGTGTTTCGATCGAATCGAGCATCAAGTTACATTTAAGTAACAAATGTATATAAATATCTACAATTTTTATTATTTGATGTGAGACACAAACGTTTACGATATTGATACCTTCGTATTTCGAAATATATACGTATACATCACTTCGCTGACGAATAACAAAGAAATATATATATATTTTTTTGAAGAAATATATATATATATATATTTTGTCAAAAAAATTAAAAATATTTGCAAGCTTTTAGAGTGGGCAAAAGTTGATTGTAAGAAATGATTTATACTATTCAGAGAAATAATTTATTATTAAAATTACAAACCCGTTGTAAAAATAGGGTGCAATTTGTGTCATTTTATACGCTTAGAATTAATACCTTCTTAAAAATACGATTTATCGATTGCTTATTTCGTATTAATTACGAATAGGAGCTTCTTAAAACTTTCGTCTCAAAACAAATACTTTTTATTATCTCGAATTTTAGCCTTTTTTCTCCCCTTCTTTTCATAATTATGTGTACATTACGCAATGTATTACAATACGTAATGTAAATAATGGAGAAGCAAATTCTATATAAGTGCAATAATTTTCAAATTATAAACAGCATTTTTTCTCGATAGCTCGATATTTCTTCAGCATAATGCCTTATCGCGATTTCAATCCTGGCACATCTTACCACCATCGTCGCTGCTCACTGGCCTCATTCTTAATTTGACATTAATCTTTAAACCGGTACTAATTACGATAATTAATATTCAGTCAGATTGTCGCTCGCGGTGCTACTTTTATCTCGATATCTTGACCACTCTCCACATTTTTTTCGCTTTGCGAATCGTCCTCTTATGAATGTTTTGATTTCTGATAAATATAAATATTGATCATTATTAATAAGATATAATTTCACAGTATTCCAGTATAATTATATCGTAAGCGATATAAAGGGGTATTATCATTAATTATCCCGAGTATCTGACGTATATAATTTTCCTCAGAAAATCTCTCAAGAGAAACGTCATTCGATTAGATATTATAAGTTGCAAGTAATCAGAAATAATTACTACATGTTAATAATTGTGTAAGTAACATTTATCGTTCATTCATATATAGTATAATACTAACGCAAATAATAACGATAATTGCGTTCATTCCGCATGCTAATACAAAAAGCAGTGTGAAAGTAATTGAAGTTTTCTACGAAGGATAATTTACAAGCGATTGTTGTCAAATAGATGAAAAATAACTATTATTTTTCGATTATTATAGAACTATATATATATATATATATATATATATATATATATATTTATCTCTCTTTTTACGTTACGTCTTTTATATTATTATATTATTATATTACTTATTATTTATATTATTATATTATTATATTATTATATTACTTTGCTTATTATATTACTTTTTTCAATTTTCAACGCAAGTTTTTTATCGAACAGATTTATGTATAGTATATACTATATAAATAAATAAATTAAACAAATTTTAAATAAAGTAAATCTTTTATAGCACGCCTTTTGTAATAAAATTAACAGTGATGTAATCTTTCGACACTTGCCTCCAAACTCTAACAGTTTAATTGATTAGAGAACCTTTTAATATCGCTAATAATTATTTTTATAATTAGGTTCCGACTCTCATAACTTTAAGAGAACATAATACATTTGATTTGACCTTTGCATATAACAGGACCGAATATAATGGATTCTCCGATCTATCTCTGGGTAACATTATTCTTTGTCATTCGTGCATCGAGGACGAGAGGACTATGTTAAAAGAGGATTACACAAACCCCGAAACCTAGTAATCCCATCCGAGGATGAAAAGAGAAAAAAAGAATAAATTGGTCAGTTAATTCAGCAGCGCGTTCTGGCGAACGGCTGTTCATTCTACTTCTTTTTCTCTTCCTGCTTACACACGTGCGCAAGAATGCACCGTGAGGCCCCGATGTGCCAGATGATAACACCGCCGGGAGTAAGACAAGTATCGTTGAGGATATCGCGTAACGTCGTGCGTGAAGTTAATAGGCCGAACGAAACCCCGAAATATATTTTCGAATAAATGACTCAAATTTCTGCGATTAATTATAATAATAGTAAAATATTTTCTCTCCATTTGCAAAATTATGTGCACTCAAAACTGCGAGAGAACCACTTCTTCCCTTAAAAAAAAAAAGCTCCATTTCAAAAAAATTTTGTCCAATCCAATTTTCTGGGCTTCTTTTTTTAGGGATAATCCCGGTTACGTCTTTCCTGAGTTCTCTCCGGGGGCGAAGAAATTTATAGGTAGAAGAAGACGTTCCCTCGAATGGACGGTGGTTCAATTTAAATTCTAACGTCGGCGTAGTGATGTATCTCCATTTTGATAACACTTTTAAACGAGACCGAAACAAAACGAAACCCGATTGTGTTGAAACCTTCTCTTACACCTGGAAGTCACTGCCGGTTGGGATCACCCTGAAGGTCCATCCGAGAGATCGCCACTTTCCTGGCGGGATATCAGGTTGAGTTACGAGATAGCGAAGAAGTAGGGGGCACCTGTGCGGCAGGTGACCACTCTGTAGAACACGACAAAACTCCAAGATGCTCATACGTTCGCAATGCATAGGCGCCCAATCAAGCTAATATGTATATTCTATATATATATATATATATATATATATATATATATATATATATTATATATGTATATATTGGATGTATGTGCATGTATGTCATTCTGTATCTTATTACTGTCAAGGCTATTACACATTATTAATATTCAAGCTCGGATATGTATTAATAATAATAATAAATAATATAACAAGAAAATAATACTTATTTTCTTAAATGATTTTTAAAATATGATTAGAATGGCATCATTATATCTTGTATCTTTTTTTCTTTTTTCACAAAATGATACTTCTTTGGATAAATAATTAAATTAAAATGTATTATTTTTTACAATAATGTTACTGATTTTTTAGAAATTTACAAACGATGCCTCCTCACACATATGTAAAGAGAATATTGAGAATACTATGTTTAACTTTACTAAACGTTATTATTTATTCTTATGTGATTTTTTCAATTTTTTCCTCTGTATTTTAATTAATATTAATATTTTAATATTAATATAATTCATATTTTAATTAATACACATTTATGTCACTTATATAATTTAATATGTTAATTATAAAAATAATTAATAACGTTAATAAATAATAATAAAATAATTAAATAATAAAATTTAATAATAAAAAAGTGATTAATAAAATTGATAGTAAACGAGCAATTAATAATAAAATTCAGTAAAAGAGAGAGAAACAATTTTTGATTAAATAATGATTGTGGCATGATAGTTAATTAACAAGTTATGGAGCATCTATAGAAACAGTTAGTAAGTTATACGGATTTACTATCGCATCCATAAAAATACCATCGACCGTACCGCAAATTGACTGCCTTTGTTTCGCTGATTCAGCGTATCGCACAAAAAATGATTGTTTCGATTACGAGCGAACTTACGACCACTTAAATTCTTCATACTTCATAATTGGGTTCATAAAACTGACTATTCGAACGTAAAATCGATGTATAAAAATTGATCATCGAGTTTCAATTCCCAAACTTTATAGCAGAAACGGTTATTGCACCGAAAGACAAGTACCATCAGCAGAATCAATCAATTAATCAATTGCAGTAGAACATCAAGAATTTTTATATGATGATAATTAGCTGTATTTAACTGTATAAAACTTTTAATATTTCACGCATATAAGAGCAATAAAAAATTATATAACAAATTATTATACGAATGGAAAGAGACGATAGTATTACATGTTTTTCAATGTCATAAATATTAATTAATGGAAAAATTCAACTGATAAATTATATATTGTATATATGATTTAATATTGATTTAATATTGATCTTATGATTTAATATTCTCTTAGAATTATTTGCATACATGTCCACAAGTTTGTAAATTTTCGTATAAATTTCAAATTGATTGATCCACGCGATGCAATTTAACAGAACCAATCGTGACATACAAGCATCATCGAAGAGCACCGAATATTTCGATCAAATATCAATTACGGCGCGCCGAGAGGGCAATAAACGGTGCAATCGTACTAATTAGAAGGCGCACAATAGCCGCTTAAGTTTCGATCTGTACGAATCTGCGCGTAATTTACCCGTGCGAGCCGGCGAGGTGCAATTAAAAAAAGGGCGATCGACCGGCCGGCGATGGTTGGGAAAGGACGAGTCTGTGCGGACACACAAAAGGGCTTTCTCCGACCGCGTTCGTTAGGGCGCCGTGATTGGCTTCATGACGGGACAGGTGCGTATCGTAAAACGAAGGTAGGTGTACGAAGGAAGATTCTGCCATCGCCGCCAATATATTACCGGCTTTTGTTACATAGAGAGTCTCGAGGCTTTTATTCATTTGTTCAATGCGCTCCAGGCACAGAGACTTCTATATATTAATTATATTATTCCTACATATAGACTAACACAGTTACCTCTCATATGGTGAGATATGAAACAAGGACATTTACAAAATGTCATATTGGATATCGTTACCATGTCACTTGATAAGACCAAATTAGACGTGATAGTAAAAACGTGTAGTTTAAAATATTTTAAAATAAAAAGAAAAAATAATAATTTGAACATAATTCCGACCATACTTATCATCACGATATTATTCTGAATTTTTAGATCATATAAAAAACTCAAATTTAATTTCTTTTCCATTCTACAAAATAACATCAAGAACAGAGAAAATTATCATTTATATAATAATTCGAAATGTTTAAATAAAAAACGTATTGGTATAAAAATTCAAAATTTTGCAAATAGAAAATATATACATATTTTATAACAAAATATATTTTTAATATTTTTCTATTCTTGTGCAAACAAAATATGTTTAATTAAAATGTGTTTTTATGAGAAGATAATAAAATTGTTGCGTTACCAAATTACCATAAGAAAAAATCTAACTATAATTTTCTCGATTTTTGATCCTTCACATGTATATTACATATATCTTAAATAATTATTTTTTATCAATCAATATGAAAATGGCTTATATACACATATTCTAATAACTTTCGACAAATTAAAATGTGACGCAGTGTATATTAACCCAAGATATATACATATATGTTGTGCCTAATTGTAAATGATTGTCTTGATTTTATCTGTAACATCACTGTTAGCAATCTAACAGTATATGTGTAAAAGTCTGTTCTTCAAATTTGTTGAAAAAGTTGCGAGGTAAATTTTCAAATAAAGATCAATTAAGGAAAATGATTTATCGTGAAACACTCATTCATTTTTCAATTAAAAAAAATCGTATAACTCAAGATTAAAAGTTCCTTATTATTTCATTAGTAAGTTTGAATTATTTTTTGATTATTTCCAAAAGAGTTTGCATCTTTGCATAAATAAATGTGCATTAAAATTTTATGTCAAAATGTTTAAGAAAAATTTAAAAAAACACATAGTGCAACTTATTTTATCAAAGTTTTGTTTGTAAAATGTTGATTTACACATTTGTAATTAAAAAATGATATCCACTATAATATTATTAAAAATATTACACATGTATACAGGGTGAGTCTGATAAAACGTCCACCGTGTTTTTCTCGAAAACGGTAAGAGATAGGTAGAAGACATCCATTATGAAAATTGTAGGATAAGTAGGGGCACATACTTTGATGACCTTGAATAACCTTGAATGTCCGTTTTTCACATCAAGAATTTAAAAAAAATTTTTTTTTAAATGGAATGGGGTACTTTGTAGTCACTCTATCGATAGTACTCAATGAGCTTAATAACTTTTGTGTCAGAGTTTTTTTCGAAAATTCAACCGTTGTCAAGGTATCGACAAAATAAGTCAGAATGAAAATTTGGAATAAATTTTTTTATTATTCCTAACACTGTACTTACTATAGTACACTTACTGTAGTAAGTGTTCAAAATGTGCACCATGTTGAGCCAGACATGCCTGTAGTCTTCGCGGAAAGCTTGCTTGTACTTCTTCTAACTCCTGTGTGGTTATTTCGCGAAAAATTATTTTAATTCTTTCTATCATATTTTCTCGAGTGGTAGGACGTTGAAAATAGGCTAATTCCTTCACTCTTCCCCAGAGGTAAAAGTCCAAACATGTTAAGTCGAGTGATCTCGCAGGAAATAGTACAGGACCACCTCTACCTATCCATTTGTTTGGAAACATTCTGTTGAGTTCTTGTCTCGTATTTATTCCAAAGTGAGGTCGATCACCCGACTTAACATGTTTGGATTTTTCCAAATTTTCATTCTGACTTATTTTGTCGATATCTTGACAACGGTTGAATTTTCGAAAAAAACTCTAATACAAAAGTTATTAAGCTCATTGAGTACTATCGATAGAGTGATTACAAAGTACCTCTTTCCATTTAAAAAAAAATTTTTTTTTAATTCTTGATGTGAAAAACGGACATTCCAGGTTATTCAAAGTCATCAAAGTATGTGCCCCTACTTATCCTACAATTTTCATAATGGATATCTTCTACCTATCTCTTACCGTTTTCGAGAAAAACACGGTGGACGTTTCATCAGACTCACCCTGTATACACTGCTTACATGTATTATTTCTGTGCAAAATCAAACTGATATGTAAATAGCGCATCTGCATATTAGCATCATCAAAATTCCTAACGTGTCATCATCACGACTCGTTATCGGGTAAAAAGAACGAGCGGACTAGCGATATTTAATTGCTGATACGCGCAAAAATTGTCGTCCATAAAATACAAAAAAAAGAAGAATGCTGGCTTCTCTCTCTTTCTTTTTTTTTTGTTAACACACACATATTCAGCGTTTAACAAGCGCACGCGCGTAAAGAGAGTTATAATTTTTTGACGATGCGTATCTATATCAATCAGTCCAAGCCTTAATCGTTGCTGAACATGCAGCTGTCTGCATATTACGACATAAAAATCTAAATTGAAGACTGAAATATCATCAGTATACGATCACACGCAATCATAAGAAAAAAATATTTTTTCTTTCTATAATTAACAAGAATTAAAATTCCATCTTAGTTTAATTCAAATTATTATCAAGATTCGTTGATAAATACATATACACATTCGGTCGGCATATTATTGACACAGATGTGTCCTCTATAAATTTCCAAATCAAGCAGATGAAAGAATCTGCTATTTACGAGATTCGTTCATCGCGAGGAGAACGGCGTGGCGACATCCGTGAACGATGTCCGAGATTATAAATTGGCTAATTAAAAGAAAAAAACATACAAAAGAGAGGCGAAAGCGACGTCGGTTATCTGATGGAAAAGGACAGGCTGGTATTAGGAATAATTTAAGAGGGGGATATGGGAAGAGAAGCAGCATGACCACGAAATCGGCACGCATGTTCGACCGATGTTACTTGGGTGTTTAATTGAGGATTAAAATATCTAATCGTATTTGCAATCTATTGCCAAAATTGTCTGTCCACGCAATTAGCATCAACAGCTTGCCAAATTTTGTTCCGCAGGTTCTTTATATGCATATCTAATGTGTGAATAATTAAAGACGAAATTTTTTTTGCAAAATATGAACTGATTGTCCTGTCTTATTTGAAAATAATATTAATTAATAATTATTGGTGTAGAAAATAATATTTTTTACAGACTGAC
Source organism: Camponotus vicinus (assembly GCF_025532165.1). Taxonomy (NCBI): domain Eukaryota; kingdom Metazoa; phylum Arthropoda; class Insecta; order Hymenoptera; family Formicidae; genus Camponotus; species Camponotus vicinus. The sequence continues at coordinate 2,839,332 of NW_028141956.1, read as the reverse complement.
ATGGAAAATCGTCGTGAAAAGGAATAAGAAGAATCTTGAGAAATACATAATTTTTTCATCATGTAAAGAAAGAAATTACGAGATAAAGTTTTTAATATTCTGTCACGATTAACGTGATGATCCTTTTAATTTATGACTATCTGGCGTTCACGAATGCGCCAATCTCTCGGATTGTTCTCTAAAGGCGATTTTTTGCACACCCGGTGTGCAGACATCATCTGTGGACAAACATGTGGATCGAAAATCTCGTCGCAAACCGGATGGTATGAGGGAGCCTTGACTTCGTCTTCCCTCTTCTCTTCAACTTCTTTTTTTCGCTGTGCACTCTTCGCGGTCGATATCCGGTGCCTGAAGTCTACCATCCTTCGATCTTTATTCGCGCGCGCGCAGAAGTTTTCGGAACATTAATCGCGCAACTGCTGTTCAAATTCGCTCTTCGAACTTCGATCGAATCTCGCTCGCCTCCTATCCTCTTCTCCCTCCTCCCTCCTCTTTTACTCAATTAATTATCCAATTTACGAGACTTGATAGAGAGTAGTCGATTCTTATCGGTGGCTCATCGATGAGCCCAATGATCGAACTTACAGAGAGATGATTATTCGCAATGACGCACAAATGTGCGTTGACACGCACAGTGAACTTATCGTGTATAAATTTACATGAGCACATTTTTTATAATTTTTCATTCTTTTGTACGCATGTTATAATTTTTCAAATAATTATTTATGCCCCTCCCTCTACCCCGAAAAATTCAAAACGCGATTTTTGTTTCCTTATACATATATTCGAATTTATTATACGTTATCTACAAGTCAAAATATAATCAAAAGAAAGAGAAAGGAGTATAAGAGATTATCATATATATCTTTAAATTTTACAGAAGGTTTTTATATGTTTTCTATAATTTTTCTATGTCGCGTACAAGTGAAAAAAATTTATTTCCACATCATTTTGCAAAAAAATGAATCCATCCTTTATACGAGTTATCTTTCGATGGAATATCTACAATTTTTTACAATTTTTCTACGTCGTGTACAAATGAAAAAAATTTATTTCCACATCATTTTGCAAAAAAATGAATGCATCCTTTACACGAGGTATCTTTCGATGGAATATCCGGAGACCTAAGACGTCGCACTTATATACACAGCGCGCCAATATCGATGATTACACCGCCGCCGATGAATGGGTCAGGCACATAAAAGGGGCGTGTAACTAATCCGGTGTCGACGACATCATTACCAACCTGACGCGGTTGCCTCGAGCGTGTAATTAATATACACAGGCTGCTCGTAACTCAATCAACAAGAACCCCTCCCCACCCCCTACAATCCCTCTCTCCCTTTCTTAGTCTCTCTCTCTCTCTCTCTTTCTGTCTTCCGTTGCTGCACTTTCTGCCTTCTATGGCTGCATCGATCGTTGACTGTGAAAGATATCGATTCCTCTCTGTCGACACGATACCAAGCACAATCGAACTCCGCATCGCTGGCGTAGCCGCTCTGGGCCTGGCACGCGCCGAAAGCCGATTCGTCCGTTTTCACGGCCGGTTGCCCGGCAATTTGCCGGTTCGCTACCTCTCCAAAAAAGAGAACAAAAATTACTCGGGGGCCCACTTTGTTCTCCCTACTTCACTTTCTTTGCAACGGTGGTTTTTTGCGACCAGGAACGCGAGTACCTCGATATCTCGATCGCGAACGGACGAAGCAGGATTCCCTTCTCGTCGAAGACGAGATGTCACAGATGGGAGAGATGTTATAAATTGTAATGGGATTGTAAAAATATTATTTGTCTATTATTTGTTTGTTCGCATCCTGCTCTCCATCTCACATATTTCTTCAAGATCTAAAAATAATTTTGTCTGATTCACAATATTTTATAATTTTAATAATTAAATTACATAATAAAATAGAATAAAATATAATAAAATATAATAAGATATAATAATTATATTTTATAATTAATATTTTAATTTTATAATAAATATAATAATTATGTTTTATAATTTTAATAATGAAAAAAAAATATGCGACTGCATGCTCTCTTTTTGAACACCTCGAACAAATGAATCATGTGTAGTACTAATTTCATACTTTCTCTCGAGAGAAATGATTTCCTTTTTATAATAGAATGGAGCCTGCAGATCTGTTTGAAATGCGAGTTGATTAATTCCTTTATAAACATTATAAATGTATTCGCCGTACGGCGCATTAAGCAAACGTCGCGCGACGATGCATGACTCGGAAAGTAATGCACCAACGTATTATGGAAGTTATTCGCTACACGAGAGTGTACTTTTAAACGGCGGATATATCGCCGGCTTGCGTAATTAATCGATCGCGATACTGATAAATCAAGGGGGGCAATGTTAAGTACGCGCGAATCCTACTTTCCGCCCGCCAAGGAAGAGAATTGATTCGAAATACGGAACTTGGTACCGTTATACAAGCACGTATATAAATGATCATCCGATTCATAAAGTACCCGCGACGTTTTATAAATCATTGCAACGAGAATAAATGAGAATGCAGCAGTGCGTTTATCGATTATTTCCGGTCTGCCGATCGCAACGATAGACATAACTTCGCGTAGGACACATAATCATGTTGTTTTAATACGCGGCGATTTAATGTAACATTTTGATCTCTCAAAAATTTGAGGGAAGAACTTAGTCAATTTTTTATCGAATTATTTATGATTTTTACATGAAATAAGCTAGCATTTGAGATATAAAAATTGTCATATTATGAGGACTGTTTAGATAAATATTTTTTGCATGGGAAAATAATTATGTATATATGTATGAAGAATGAAAAAAAAGCGATGTAATTGGAATAATTTGTCGATTTGCAAATTTCGTGACTTGAATAATGTCAATGATATCAATAATTGCTTTCTGAGAATGACTGATAATCTGATAAATGTTGTAACACAGCCAATTTCGACAATTTCATCGATAAATCGTCATCGGTTCGGTGTCAGCTGTTGCATACTGGCGAAAATTTCCAAGGAACCTGTTGGTCAGATTGAATTATGAGGCCAATTATACAGTAACTTTCGCGTGAGCCATTGATTTCATGCGACACTTTTGGTGGTAGTAATACGCATATGTAGTTAGTGGTTCACGCATTATTTCTCTTGAATTGATTTCCTCTACATAGTAACAAATGCTTTCTTATTTATTTTTATATATTGATTAAATTATTTAGGATAAATTGAAATTTTTCATATTTCAAAGAATTATTAAATTATTAAAATTATTAAAATTAAAATTATTAAATTAGTAATTATTAAAATATATAATAAGTAATTATTAAAGTATGTAAATATGTAAAGTAATTATTAAAATATGTAATAGAAAGATTGTAATATAATTTAAAAAACAAAAATTGCTTTTTTAAATGCTGATTAGGGTTATTATATGATACTAAAATCATAAAGAAAAAGACGGGAATCAATTTAGAATGCAACGTTCTATGACATTGACTTGTTTGAATGAAATTTTAAACATAAAATTCAAACCCAATACATTCATCTTTCAAAACCGCTTTTTGCTAGAAAATTTTCCAATGTGTACTGTTTATATTTTTATTTTAATTAATGTAATCATTCAATATCTATTATGAATTATTTTTTTTTCAAAAGATTTGAAAAGAAAAACAGATTTAATTAATATTTGAGTTAATTTCATTTTAAAACATTTTATTGGGTACTTTTTAAATAAATTTATTAATAATGAATTTCTTATTCAATAATGGATTACATAATTGACGTATTTAATTTTCCTTCTCGTTATAATTCTTCAAACAAAAGTTTTTTTTATTATTTATTATCAGATATAATTAATAATACTTCTGATATATAAGATGGCAAATACTGATTCATGATGTCATTATTTCAAAAGTTGGGTATATTGAATATACGATTGCTTTCTCTAATTGGGACATATATATCCGCCGAATTCAGGATAACATATGTAGCTTTCAGGTGGCCTATGGGTCCTATTTCTAAGCTGAACCATGCTGCTCGAGACTTTACAGCTTATTCAAAGTAGCTATTTCAAGATAGCGATAAAATTTTATGCTCAATTAATCTTTGCGTTGAATTTTAAAAAAGCCAATACAGCCAGCCATGTGACATACAATCTAAATAATCTTCCGAAGTATAGATTTTACGCATTAACATAACTTCAGCCTTTCGACTTCCCCTCCCTCCTTTCTCTCTTCAATAAAACACATAATAAAAATAAAATGTGAAAATATGAAATATATAAATTATAACGCATTTTTATTGTCGACAAAATATTATCAAAAAAACCCTTTTTTATTCGAAAACAATTACTGCAATCTTCCCTATGATATGAATAGATAATAGTTACGATGTGTGCATCATTGATTACATCATTAAATAATTCATTATGTCTTCTGCAAATGTACAAGAGAAAAGTTACATCTTGATATGCTACATAGCAAGTGAAGTACAAATGTATTTTAAACAAAGTGCGAAATAGCCATAAGAATTACGGCGTAATGATCAATCCAATCATGGCACTTGCCACATGACTGACTTTTATTATCGCGATTTATTAACTTCTTCGCTTCCGCGTAATTGCATCCGTAAAAATATACGCAGTAGCACTTCTCCTAAGTGCGACGCGGCAATTAAATCTGGTCTCATTTAGCGAGTTAATAAAATGTTAAAGTGACAGACACATATTGGCTTGGTCATAAAAGCGAGTTTTGCTTTATGACTCTGTATATGAGTAATATAATTTAGCAAATCATACTCAATATAATAAATCAATACAAATGAATATATTTGAATCTTTATATATTTATAAAAAAAATTTATTTTATTTAATCTAAAAATTTATTTTATTTAATCTAAATTGTTCATTCAATTCAATTTCTCTCAATTAATTTTATATAACTAATATATATTATACAAATATAAATTAACAAGAGGATACGTGTGTTACGTTTAATAAAAGGAGATAATATATTTAGAGCAAAATAATAAAAGAGGAAAAAAGAAAGAGGATGAGTGTAACAGAAGATATTGTAGAATTGATTGACTCATTTTCTCGCAGATGAAAGCACAGGCCAAATTACATAACTTAATTTGCGAAGCTCCGAGTGTCAGAATCATTCTGCACAAATTAGTCTGATGTCGTCATTATTCTTAATCAAACGATGCCGTTGTGAGCAACAACATAATTTTTAAAGTCAAGTGTTAATTTATATTTTTTTTACGATTAGTTAAATTTTAATGCATGCTATTTAGAAATGTTCCTGTAGAACATTTTTTTAATTCTGTTTCTCTCTGTTCCGTAAAAAAAAATCTACTAAAAAGTCTATTTAACAAAACTATATTCATTGTGTGAATTGCAATCTTTTATGTACAGAGTAGTATTATTAACTTGTATATGAGAATTTAATCCCGAAAGAGAGAATTATCTTTCTCTCTTCTCCTTCTCTCTTTCTATCGATCATTTCCTAAAAAAAGTTAACATAATGTATAATTATGTATTACATAAAAAAAGAAATTATTTCGTATTCTGTGCATTGCAATGATGTAGATTAATAAAAAATGTGATGAGAAAAAGCGTTAATAAATTTTCGCAAATGGAGTATAAGACATTAATGTGCCCTCAACATGTGATATCAATGTAGAAAATTAAAGAAAAGGTTGCCATAATCATGAATATATCAAGTTTAATCGTTTTATATATTTTGCATTCCGAATCTACATTCTCTGATAATTCAGAGATTTTGCACATTACATTAATACAAAAGATATTGCTTATAATCATTTAATTTGCATAATTTATCCTTTAATTATTCGATTATCCAATAAAGGTGCTATATAATTGGATGTAAAACGGCAAAAAGTAAAATAAATCTTACATGAGATATTTATTATATTATATATAATAAAAATTGAAAGTGTTTCTATAGAGAATTTTTTTAGAAAAAATTATTATAAAATTTTTTATTTAATATTTTTAAATATTATATTTATTAAATTTAATATTTCTAGATTTTTTATTTAGTACTTTTAAATTATACTTTTGTAACGAATACAATACAATATACATATTATATAATTATTAATAATATTATGTGTAAATTATTTCAATTGGATGTTTGCGACAAAAAAAATATATGTAAAAATAAATTATTAAAATAAATGTATTAAAATTATATAATAAAGATGTATAAATATATTATAACAGTTATATCTCATGACATTAGCAGAACTTGTTTATGAAAGTAATTAAGTATATCGATTAAAACATCATTTGGACGGCAAAACTTTCATTCAAGAATCTGAATCGAATTATTCGAGACGAGGAAGCATTCACGTAGGGCAAGTGGTGACAGGAAGTATAGATTATAACTTCATCTCTAATTTGGAACAGGATGTATTTGCATAGGATTATTTTCTAAATCCGTCAAGGCGAAGAGCCGTCCGTTTCCGGCGAACCAAAGTAACGATCATGACAGAAGAGATAGTTGAAAAATCATAAAAAAAAAATCAACAGATGTTACGTACAAATTAAAAAACAGCTAAACAACTCTCGTCCCATATTAATTAAAAGTACATTGTACGATGTTTCGTATGAAAATTATTGTACATACATACAATGCAAGAATTTAAACGCTTTCTTGACATTCGCGAGAAAAAGAAACGAAAGCTCCCAAACGTTCGCCGTACTCGTCATAATTTCCCCTGGGATACGTACAAAAAACACGAGCACCCAACGCGCACGGGACACGTCGTCGACGTAAAACGTAAATCCGGAAGAGGCGAACGCGGGGCTGCGGGAGGAAAGGGCGGAGGGCGGCAATGTGCGAGATGAAAGAAAGAGGCGCATCGGCAATTATCGTGCGAGTTATTCTCGCAATCGCGTTGCAAAAATCGCTACCAAAACAGCAGCTGCCGTTGCTTGCATTCCCGGCGGTAGTTCCTACTCGTGTGTGGCAGCGCGAGGAGACAATAAGAGCGAAGAGGAGAGAGAAAGAGAGAGAGAAGAGGAGAGCGCACAGGTGGACGCGAGAAGAAAGGTTGATGCGCGGCAACATCAATCACTGCATCTCACGCGCTCACTTATTCACGCACGTCCACGTGTGCGACTCGAGTACAATGTACAGGGCGAGACGAAACGATTGCGTTCGTGTAGCGCAACATCGCGTACGCGTGCGCAATTTGTCGGGGCCCCGCATCGGGTCTCGCATTTTGAGTCTTTTTTGCGGGATAACCCGATATATTTTCCCATCTCGGAGTCTCGTCGACGTAATAAGCGCCCGCCGAAACGACGAGATAATTTATCGTTAAGTCTCTCTTGTAATTATCACGTCGTGCGCGTATAGTTTATTGCGGAGGACACGAAGGGAGGGGGAGAGATATTTAATTTTTGCTCGTACATTTACGTTGCAATGTCGCTTGCACGTAATTTATTTTATATTAATTATTTTTTTAATATTTTAAATTAAATAATTTGTGAAAAAATTAGTTTAAATTGTCGAGAAGAGATTTACTCGAAATTGAACAAAAAAGATTCGTGGAAGAGACAGTTAAAAAGCTATATATATATCGTTGTTACTTTATTATTTTATCGCTTCCGCAGCATCATTACTTCCGCAATATCGAGCAAAAAGTACATCGCCGTCAAGAGAGTTTCTGGTTTATTTAATCCGCGTTCAATGTAACCCCGACGAGGATTGGCGCAAAAAGCGGATTGCACGAAGACAAATCGGCCATCAAATTCTCTCTACTTGCGTTCCCCCCGTTACGTTCGTCCTTTCGAGTGAAATCAAAAAATTGATGGGCCGCAATTTTCGGGCGAATCCGGCGAAAAACGATGGTCGGGATGCGGCGAACAAGCCGCGAATCTCGCGCAATCTCAACGAAATCTCCTTCCGTTCATTTATCACTGTCGCCTGGCGGTTATCTTCCATGTGCATGAATTTCACAGATATGGGCACAGCTCCCGGGGACGACGAAACACAGACCTGCCGGGCCAAACGCCTGGCGGGCCGAAACGAAAGCGACGATACATTAATCGTGAATGACGACTAAATGCAAACGCAGCCACGGGCCGAAATATGCGTCTTCATCTCGATGAGAAAACGTGCATGTTAAGATATCGTTCGCACTAATTTCGGTGCAAGCCGTTGCATCAAAATGTTGTAACTGTGATGTATCGAGGCTATTTAAATCCCTTTAAATGCGTCTCTCTTTCTCTCTTGATTTATATGTATATTCTTGGAAACTGTATACAATCGTGGATTAAATTTATGAAATATTATGCGTGTCGATTGTTTGAGAAACGGACTATTTTAAGATTTTTATTCATAATTTAATTGTTAAAAATATATAACATTGAATATTAAATGATTGTAATTAGTTTTGGTATTTTCTTAATTGATTTCAAGTTGAATTAAATTTTTATTATTAAAATCAAAATTATAGATGTTCTATGACACTTTCGACCTATGATATTTTAAATTATATTGCATTATGTTATATTTCTCATATAATTAATTTCTATTATTTAGTTCTCAGAGTTCAATATTATTAATCTTACAAATATTTATATAAATATTTGTAAAATATAATTTGTACAAATATTTATATAAATATTTGTAAAATTAATAATATTTAATATTTATATAAATATTAATATTAATAATATTTATATAAATTTGCTGAAAAAAAAGAATAAAAGTCGAATATTAATAATATTTATATAAATTTGCTGAAAAAAAGAATAAAAGTCGAAAAAAAATCTGAAAAAACACGAGTATTACTACGAGCGGATTTATATGTTATAAATATATAATTCGGATTCCGACGATGACACACATAAGATGCATGTTTTGCATCGAATGCAGCCAAGCCCTCGCTAGAGGCGATCGAGATTCGCGACATGGTCGGTCAGTGCATCCCGTTGCATTTTTCACGAGATGCACAGACCGCAACATCTCCGAGACACGCGATGTAGCCCCGTCAGCGATTCGTAATTGATGGTTTCGGAAATTTGATAGAAAGTCAAAATCATCCAGCAGAGCAACAGTAGCAACATTGACGACGCTGACCAACAATAACCGACAAATGGCGACTGTGAGACGACGATTATCCGAGTTAATTTCCTCCATTATACCATGGGCGAGCCCATGGTAGATTGACCCATATCTCCGGGGCTTCCGCTTTCGGAGAGCACGACGCCGAGTTTGGGACAAGTCGAATGGGTCCGCGATTTTAAATTGTACTCTGAATTGAATCAATCTTGTCAAGACGTTCCTGCAGTAAAACTTTAATATTTTATCTACGAAGCAGATTTGCAGAAATAACAATCGCGATAAGTATTAAAAGATGCTAAACGTGATTATTTTATACAAATAATTAAAGAAATTGATTGTCTGTTGTTTAATTAATTCCATTATTAATCATAAATCAAGCCGATTATTTAGGAAAGTAAATATTTCGCTATAACGAGCAATTAATTTGATAAATAAATGATTATCGCTCCGTTGATTTCATTCAAGACGTTTTTAAAAAATGTAGCTGTTTTAATTTCACGTATTTCTATCAATATAATGGAACATGCGACATAATAGATTATCTTAAATTGTTACGAATTGTTACGTTTTATATTTAATTATTTTCCTATTTTTATAGATATATTTTATTACTTATTCATTTTCATATCCTTTCTAATTTCTTGTTACTGTTTGGTGTGAAACATAAAAGCGTTATTAATTCTGGAAGAACATTTCACGCAACGGGCGAGAAACTTGTATAGCTTCTTCTTTTACATTTTAATCATCTGCAAGTACACAAAATTACTATACTTTACGTTATTACACGCATATATTTTCCATCACACATGAAGCACTGAACGAACAATCCAGTATGGTACAGCCGGTATAAAAAATGGAACATTCCCATTATTATAATATAAATATAAGGTGTATTATATATACGCAGATTAAAATGCCATCAGCATCAGACACTTCTTCGTCGATTGCCGTACACTTATCATGGAAATATGACTCGCAGTATAAAGACATTACCATTAATTGCGCGTTAAGTATATCGGGCTGCGAATGTACGCTATAAACGAAACGTTATTAGAGCCCAGTTCGCCGGATCTGTAAAATCGGACAACGAGATCGCACGTTCTTTCCGACGACGGTCAATGTGCGGCAGAAGTTTCACCGTAATATGTAAAAAGACCGACGAAGACCGTCAATTATCGGAGCTAACGAACTGGCCTTTAACGAACTCACATGAACGATCCAGGATCGATAAAATTCGCCATCATGGGCACTACAATGGGCAAAACAAGTATATGTTTATATACACATGGTGGGGGGAATGGATTTTCGCGAAGTCAGATAGTTGGCCCGAGGGCGAAGCCTTGTTTGCGGAGAGCGACTTGATGGACGGATGTAATACTTGCTTACTAATTAACAGGTAAAAGTCGAGTGCTGTCGGATGATAAAACTGAACGACGATTGGAGAAACTGATTGTTAAATCAATCGCACATATTTTCAAATATTTCTCTACATTTCCTGAAACATAAGGATTTTTGAGCAATTTTCCTTTTCAAAATGACCGATCTATAATTATTCATTCTGAGATTTGCAAAAATTATTCCACGAAATTATAAAAGAATACTTGGTAGAAGACGTCGATAATTAATTTGATAAATTATTCAAGCTTTGCAGGATTATTTAAAGTAATATTATTTAATATAATAATAAATATATAATGATATAAAAATAATATTATTTTATTTATAATATAATAAATAAAAAATAATATTATTAAATAATATTAATAAATAATGATATAAAAAATATTATTAAATTAATGATATGAAAAATATTAATAAATAATGATATAAAAAATATTATTAAATAATATTATTTAAAATAATAATAAATAATAATATAATAATATTAAATACAGGTTTAAAATTACGTGATGTTTCCATTTATCATCCCTTAATATCTTTTTGATCAATATGAGGTTCTTAAGGAAAAAATTGATGAAATTCCTCTTTAAAGAAAAAAATCTATTCCGAAAGCTGGCCTTAAAGAATTCTTCAACGAACAGAAATCTCTCTATCAGGCTATCTGGATGTCCTGTAGCGAGTCTCGAATATGTTACGGATATTCTCTTACGTAACCGGCAGTCGCACGCGCGACATGGCCCGTTGCGTCGCACGGTCTTAAACGCACGTTAATGAATTCCATCCATATCCATCCTCAAGAAGCACCGGGCCCATGTGTATTATACGCACGCACGCACCGTACGATCGCGTCGCACGATTCCGATTTCTCTTCTCGCGCGGTGTCGCGAAAAACGCTCGACACTTTCACGGCGCGGTGCGTGTGCGTGCGTGCGTGCAGCTGTCGCAGCGACGAAGAGGTACTCGTTACACATCCGATTCCAGAGGGGAGTTCGCGTGCTGTCGCAGGGAAACGTGGATTCTCCCCCCCCCCCTCTCTCTCACACTGTTTTTTTTTCTCTCTCTTTTTCAAGAATCTCTCTCTCTCTCTCTCTCTCTCTCTCTCGGATCTCTTTTCGGGGCATGATTCGAAGGCGCGCGCAATCTGTCTGATACGATCATCATTTAATTAAAATCGAACGCGACTTTTTTCGAGTATTGCCGGATCGCGCGTTTTATAGGTAGAAAATTAATTAATTTCACGGGTTTTATAGAAAATTAATTAATAACGTCGGTTCTCGAAGGAAGCTTTTTCTTCCTCGTAACCTCCCCCATTATTGATTATTTTATTAATTTTTAATTAATTTTTAATTATGTTTGAGCGATCTCATTAAATGTGAAATATTCAAATTTAATGCGATGGATCTTATTTCCATTTCTCGTTTGTATGAATTTCTCGGCATTAATTAATACTTTATATTATATTATACGGTTTTATGCGATATTTCAAAGCACATCTGTGTGAGATGTGTATATTGAGTGTAATATAATACTTTTTTACATTTGAATCTCTTTCCGTTGTTACTTAATAAATAGAAGCTTTATAATACATGCAATTATGACTCTTTTTCAATTATATCTTATTATTCATTATATTTCATCATTTATTCCCATTTTTAAATACTAAAAAAATATAAATTATTTTATTATAATTATGTATTTTTATGTATTTTTATTATAATTATATGTATATTTTTTCATTATTTTTTATATTTTAATTTAAAATTTGTATTAAAAAAAACAAAATAATGCATGAGTAATCTTTTTAAATTATAAATAACTTATTACACTTATTTCAAAGACACAAAAATTCTCTCTATAGCTATTATATTCTATATCTATTATATTCAGCGAAATTAGTTCCTATTTATCTGCATTATTATTTTCGCACATTATTCTTTTTATACCGCACATTAGTCATATTTTCTCGTACTAATATTTCGGTCGAAAGAAGAAAAAGTGTCTCGAATTTTTTCAGCCACTATGACGTTCTTATTGCTACATGCTTATCGTCGATTCTCGATCTCCTTCATGCGACAATCAAGCGCGATGTACCGTTTCGGGGCTCGATATTATCGGCACTTTACAACGTGCTTTACCATTCTCACATGTTTCTCGTATTACGCGTTTCACGGCACGCGCGAGTCCAAGCACGTAAACGACATTAGCCTAATTATGTATTGCAAGGTATGGCGTCGATGCGCGCGAAGGCGATAAATCGTTGCGCCGCGAGAATAAAGGCGGTAAGAGTCTCGAATAATGAGATTATCACAATTATCGGTCTCGCGTATTATTACGCGATCCGAAAAACAGCTTTTTCCCCTTTCTTTTGTTTTGTTCTTTTTTTTTCGCAACGACCAAAAGAGAAAAGCGGCCCGCAGCTACGCGAAAGCAAGCGCGCGTCTCGGGCGCTTTGAACGCGACCGCGACCGCCTGACAATTTGTGCAAATAACATTGCAAACTCTCGATCGAGAGGATGGGAAGTGCGCGGCCCCTCTCCCCCTTCCATCGAATGCCGAGGAGAAAATCTGCTCGGAGCTATGGAATCGCGTGCACACCGAGAGCGAGTGGCATTTGCCGCGGCATGTGCCGCTATGTCCGGCGTATCGGCCGCAAATCGTCGATCGCAGCATCTGCGAGACCCACATACACATATGTATACATATACGTATACAAACACGACACCAGAAAATTTTGTTCGATCAGGTCGGCGAAAAATTGCGCAATAATATTGCGATATTATATAATATTGTCGCGACGATATCGAGACTCTTAACGTATATCTCGAGATATAATGAGATAAAATATGGCACTAAATTTTCTGGTAATGGGCCATGTAAGAATTTTAATTCTTCATCATATATGAATGTGACCATATTTGCAAAGTGCAACTGAAATTTTGTGTGTGTATGTAACAGTTATTTAAATATAATTTATTTAATAGTTCAATATATATATATATATATATTATTATATTATTTATATATTATTATTTATATATATTATTTAATAGTTATATATATATATATATATATATATATATATATATATATTGAACTATTAAATAAATTAAATAACATATATATTTAACTATTCTATTTTAATTAAAGATTTAATTAAAAATCTCTAATTTTAAGTTTATGATTCTTTCTCTCTCTCTCTTTGTATATATATATATATATATAGAGAGAGAGAGAGAGGGAGGGAGAGAGAACAGATTTCTATCTATAAAATAAATAGAAATATATGCGTTTATTGTGTTATAAAATAACTATTTTAAATCATAAGTTGTAGAAAATTAATCCTAAGAAAATGTAGCTTTTCTCTTAAATCCTCTTAAAATAGATAAATATTTGAATAGATTAAGAAAGAGACAGAGAGCGAATCTCTTGGAGAGGAGTATAAATGAAATATAACGAAGGAAAAATGATGCAAATTTTGGACGCATATGCTTGGTGATATCGCTTCTAAATATATCACCTAAAAAAAGAACGCACATTTGATTCATACGCGCGCACGTATCGAAAGAGAAACTCGAACAGCGACTGCTGCGCGTGGCGCGTGCGTAAAGCGCGCGTGCAACAAGTGGCGTGCAGTCACGCGGTGACAGTCACGCGTGCCATTGCGTATGCGATAATTATCTTACTCGTATAATGATTTTGTGAAGAAGGATGATACTGATGAGAGAGAAGAGAGTCGAGAAACTCATAAAATTAGATTCATGCACGAAATAATAAGAATAAAATAATCATTCATATCTGACTGCTCATTCGTCTGATATTTCACATCGAATGAAAAATCCTCCTGTTTTAATGTGAAGATTTGAAATCTAAATCTTTCTGTTTTAATTGAAAATATGAAGAATGAAGTCCAATTTTAGAGATTTATATTAAAATAGAAAGATTTCTTTTTTTTAATATTATTAATAAAAGAAAAAAATACATATTCTTTACGTATTTTTTTACAAGACTTGAGCATAATTGCATATTTGCATACATTATTCATATATTTATATATTTTCACTATATATATTAATGTCAATATATGAAATATATAATTATGTATGCTTAGAAATCTCATAGAAAGATACGTTAAGTGTAGACTCCTTTAATTAATTTCATTAGAAAAAATCCTATTTTAAATCCAACTTTAGATTTGTGATTCTCGATAAAATTCAAGATAAAATTATATTTACTAAAATTATATTTTCATAATTGCACAAGAATGCCTTGTACCTTTCGATACATTGCTTAATATACTCTATTTACATATGTATTCTAATACATGGATTTTGCATTCTAATTCTTCAAATATATCCTATACATTATACAGAACATTACATAAAATTATAAATAAAATTTTACTCCAAATTCCATCATAAATTATAAGTTACAAGTGTTACATGGGTGGGACTTTAATCGTTGAAACAATAATAATTGCTGTTATGCAATCCGCAAATTTTTTTCATCATAGTAATCAGAGCAAAGAGGGCGAAGTAGAGTTCGGGATGTTATTGGTACGGTACTTGTTTCTCGATGTCTTTAAAAACGAGAGGAGATAGAAGAAAACGAATCGAAGTGGGCGGCACTCGGGCCTCTTCCGAGACAGCGGCAGCTGTCTCTCGTTCGCGCGCTACCAGCCTTCTCCTTATTAATTAAACCGGTACACGCGAGTTTAACGCTACCACTCCCCGACTTACGTCGGCAAGCACCGCATCTAATTAAGAGTCATCCTTGCGGAAGAAGCCGGAGGCCGCGCGCGCTCTTATCGTAAAAACCGAATATATCGGACGCTCGATTAGCTTGCTCGCGCCCTTCCGGATTATTAACCGCTCTTCTCGAACGGTGCCACGCGCTTTTTGGTGCGTGTCGCGCTTTAATTTGGTTGCGTAACGGTAGTAAGGACGCCTCAGGAACGTTGTTTTATTTTTTTCGGGCCCAAGATGGCATAATCCATTCATAGATTATCGCCGTGCGAATTTTGCTGATCGCGAGGAAGACGGGGATTTTTGTCAATTAAATAAAATATATGTGTATTATGTCAATTAATGCATTTTTGAAAATGTATAGCTGACAAGTTTCATTATATTGTTAACAATTTTAGTTATTTTATTTATTTTTATTTTTATTTAAATTAATAAATATTAATAAATATTAAAATTAATAAATTAATAAATAATTGATAAATAAAAATTGATAAATAAAATTAATAAATAATTGATTTCCTTATAATAATAATTAAATTCTTGAGACTAGCGCACCAATTATTGCATTTTTTGATCCGTATATCCTTCTTTTTTATCTATTTTGATTTGGACTTTGAGAATCTTAACTATTATACTTATATATTCTACATTTTTATGTTTTAATTTAATTTAATTTATCATTTTCTTATTTTTAATTATCAATTATTACATTATTAATTAATATAATTTCTGATATAATAAACTCGATATAAGGATATAAAGATATTCTTTCATTGTCAGGTGTACGTTGTATTATATATTTGTTTGGATTACCATATAAGAAGTCAAGGCGATGATTTTCTACGGAGTCAACAGCCATAATTCTTGACGACCGAAGTTTTTTTTCAAGCGACATTACACGCAATCGAGTGCAATCTTCGCGGTACATATAGGGTCGGACGAACAACGCAAAAAGGTCGACTTGTTTATATATCGTTAACATGAGGAAGCAAGAGGAGGGAAGCGTAAACGAGCTGAATAATCGGCGTTGTTCGTCAAAAGTGGACACGGCATTGTCGAGTCGTGGAAAAAAAACGTACCACGTGCTGTTACGGGGAGCCGTAAATGGCATTACAGCTGCGAGCGCGCGTCTCGTCGAACGTATAAACGTGGCAAGAAAGGGGAGGCGAAAAGAAGAAGAAATCGCGAGGGTTTAAGCCGTGAATCAGATATTTCGGTTGACTCGATCGCAATCGATTCGAGTCACTTTTGGACATACCTTATCCCGACCCGATCGCGCGATGAGTCCCTTATGTCGCCGATTCCCGGAATCGCAATTAAATGCTTCGTCTGTTACATGAATCCTAATTACACGACGATTCTTGAGAGCAATGCACACTAATATTTTGATAATTCACCAATATTGTGGAGAGTACAAAATTTTTTCGATATTGATAACGTTTAAACGCGACCAGTTTGATAAAAATCTTTCTCGTGAAATAATCGCCCGCAAAAGGACTGCCGGAGACGATTTTACTTCGTCGTTAAAATAATGAACGACTTTGACATTTGCGACATGGAAGCAATGTTCACAATGCGAGCGCGAAGCGCTCGTTGCAAACGAAATTACAGTATTCGCGTATCTTTGCGATCAACACCTTGCAAAAAATTGCAATTTAAGGGTATTAGCGTAATTAGGATTTCCTTAAATTTCTCCGTCCTTGAGTGCGGAAATTGCACGCAAGCAACAGCGATGTAACTACCCTTCGCAATCGCGATTATTACCGAATGTCATTGCTCTGGCTGACTGCTCGTATAATATTTGAGTCGAAAGGGGGTCGGAAGGGAGAGGGGAGAGAAAGAGAGAGAGAGAGAACTCGCCAGAAAGATTGCCTGGAGCAGCCGGAATCAGAGAATCAACGAATGCATAAGCATTACTTATGTTAGTCCGGGTCGGCATAAAGCTGTTATTACGTGCAAGCTGTAATTGTTCGCGATTCGGTGCCTTCGATTCGGGTGAGAAAGTGTCCACCCAAAATGGTTAATAATAATTTTCCCTTTCGTGACGCGGCACAGTGCCCGGCGATTGCGAGCGGAACGAATCGGTGGAACGACAAGTGAAACGTACTCGATAACGGGTTATCGCTGCTAGTTCTGCTCTGTTTAATTATCGTCGAGCAAGGTTGAACCGCTTCGCTTGATCGGTGTTAAAAATTGTGCCGTTAATTATACGTTTAAATTATACGTAATGAGGTGACTCCTAAGCACGCGCGAATAATATTTGACAAGAGTAAAACGCTTTGCATTTAATCTACGTTTGGAAAAAAACCGAGAAAATGCGCTTAAATTTACGATAAAAATATAAAAGGAAGGAGAGAACTCGTTTAAAAATATAACGAAAAAATATTCCGTTTGTAATACGTTTTACTTCACTTTTATCTCAACAAAGATCATAAGACTTCTTGTATTTTTTAGAATATTTTAAGGCATGGAAAAATCTCATCGTCATATTTATTTTACAATTTAAAACTTCTTTTTATATATTCATAAATATATAGAGAGAATAAATATATTAAATATTAAAATATATTAAATATATTAAATATATTATAAATATATTAAAAGGTAATAAAAATTAACGCAAAAAAATAAATAATTGTATCTTTGATTGAATATATCGCGATTGTATAAAAAACTTTGGGCTATCTCGAACTCGTTTCTCCCTTGGAAACATATCTGGAGAGTCCATTCTCAAATCGACCGGTTACATCGTAGTATATTACGCGGGTGACAGTTCCGAATTAAGAGAACATAGTCGGAGATGTTATCGGCGTCTTCCCTGACCCGGAAATGTTACCTGGCCGATCGAGGACTCGAATCTGAGTAGTCATAAGTTTTATCGGCACGCAGTCCGCGCCTCCGAGCAAAATGGAGCAGGAGAGTGAGTAATTGTACCGAGACATGAGGTCTCGATATTGCTCTCGTGTGCGAGCGATTTCGGGAGCACCTGTTGATATCTCGTCATCCCAGTTAGAGGGAAACACGATACATGGGGCGCTCTCTCGACTTCCGTATCATTTTATAGACATTACTCTTACATTGTAACGCAACACGAGATCGCGTTATCGAAATTATTGTAATTGGTATCTTAACCGTATTCGACAACCGGTTGAAAGCGAACGCGAAACAACGAGCGATCGATTTTATATCGAGTAATCATTCACATGAATGAAGATATGTTATATATGGTATCGTAAGAATAATTATATTAATCGATAAAGATGCTAGGAATTAGAAAAGAAATATAAAATCCATTAATTTTAATTAATAAAGAACTAATGAGATTTATATATATTTATATTTATTATTTAATCTTTTATTTTCTCTTTGCTATAATTACAAATATAAATATTTGAAATATCATGACTTTTTTCCAGCTTCCCATCAATATGCACGTTGAGATATCCCGCCGTGTATCATTCTCCTTTTTGTTGTTGAACGTAATTTCGGAGGCTTGAAATTTTAATTTGTCTCTCTCATAATTTTTTAATTTATCTTGTCACGATACGGTAAGCAGAAATAATGGCTCGTTGCTTCCGCATGTTTATTTCGTTCCCGAATGATACGGGCAAAAGTAACGAAACATCACCAAATAATAAATGATTCTTACTGCGTGTCAAAAAATAGATTGGTAATAATTAAAGAGTCAGCCAGCTGCGTCTCATCAATTTCTATCAAAATAAAGCCCACCAGGAAGTTGACATTGAATTTCTAACTCGTAGTTGCGAGGATGATTCCTATCGCAAGGAGATACAGCATCGATCCTTTATTCCGCTTCAGCAAATATGAACCATACTTTAGAAATTTTATCTCGATCTATTGTGATTTATTTTTTGTTGCAAGTT
This sequence comes from Camponotus vicinus, assembly GCF_025532165.1. NCBI lineage: Eukaryota > Metazoa > Arthropoda > Insecta > Hymenoptera > Formicidae > Camponotus > Camponotus vicinus. The sequence continues at coordinate 2,820,222 of NW_028141956.1, read as the reverse complement.
AAATTGTTTGTTAATTCTGTTTTTTATTTATTTTGGCATTAGCAATGTATATATAAATTTGTATCATTTTATTACAAATCTTGAAAAGAAAAATTAAAACTGCAAAGCATTTTGTCGAATTTAAAGATGCTAATTAAAAACTCAAATTTTACTTTAATATCAAACAAAATACATATATTTATTGCAATTATATTATAGTTGTGCGGCATTTTTATAGAATGCATTATTATTTAATATAATGATGCAGCAATAAAATCGACGATCCCACATATATTAATTGTTCTCGTGCTATATATTTTGAATTATCAGTCAACTATATCCGCAAAGATGAAGTGCTTAATTTAGTAGTTCCTAGATCAAGAATTAGATATGCAATCGATGAAAACGATCGATACGCTGTTAAAAGCTCGTTAAGGATTTTTGTGCGGGCCGATGATCCTTGAAACCGGAAATTCCTAGGCGCTCTCACGAGCATTCCCTGTCTAAGTCGCAGGTGCTTATTTCTAAGCGGCTAAGAATGGACTTCTTTCCGAAGCACGTGCGCGAAGAGACTTTCCCGCCAAAGTGTCGACTTAGTTTTCTACAATATTACTCACGCAAAAGAACAAGGAGAAGAAAAAAAACACCTGTAACATTATAGATGCGGGAAGTAGAATTATCCTTAACGCATTTTCGGTGCAATGTTAGCTTCAGGTGACACGTGTGCACTGCCAGCTTGATATCTATTACTTAATACTCGAATGGTTTTGTACAAAAGAAGCATCAACACGTGCTTGAATTCATGTTATAATATCTTGAGAGAAATATCCTACTTTTCACACAATTTTATATTTTATTAATTTTATTAATTATTTATATTAATGTCAAAAAATGTATTACAATATTTCTATGTTGAACATTTTTAGATAAAATTTTATCTCTCACATTTTTTTACATGTCTATTTTATGCACGAAATATACTAATAATTTTATATTTCATAAATTATTTTAACATATAATTTTTATATTTATAAGAGAATTATTGGAGAAATTTATTTTAAAGAGTTTATTTATTTTAAAAAATGTACTTATTAGAGAATTTCATTTCTTTTTACGATTTATATCGAAATCATAATCAGTACATTACGTTATTTACGTAATAAAACTATTACGTAACAAAACGTTCATTATTTTTTTTTATTCATCGAATCCAAGTAGTTTGCTTAATTTCAAGGCCGTTTTGACGAGCACACCACACGGTTGTGAGAGAAATAAATTATTGATATAGAAGAGAGGAAGAAAAACGGCGACATTCGAGAACAGGAAACGACGTCGACTATTATCGGCGCCATCGTCCGCCCCATTGGACAGTCTGCATAAGTACCGGAATACGCTGGTACTCGCAACGGTGACTGACAATGAGTACAAAGTGGAGAGTACCCAACGACAACGATCTATTTAATTACGCGTGAGGTTTCGCAGGTGTAGCTACTTCCTCTTGTCTCTAGCCGTCTTCCCCTTGTCCTTTCCTTCATTTCAATTCGCCGTCTTACATTACGTATTTCGTATAATCGATCGAGCGTGAGAATCGTTCCTAGAAACGATATCGAGAAAAAGTATCGTCGGAACGCCCGCATTAAGAACTGTCACTAATTTATTATGCGAACACAATAATTATGCTTGTTAAGTTTTCAATCGACCGTGAGAAATTTTTGATCGTTTGGCTTTTCTTTGCGATACCACGATAAGGAAAATATTACCTCTTTTAATATTTATTAGCAATAAATATACAAAATGCTTTTATTTTATTATTTAAATATTTTTACACATGTGTAAAGAATTAAGATCTCTAAGAAAAAAAATTTTAACTAACAAAATCAATAAGGCTCTGAATGTTACGAAAATCTGAGCTATCTATGACGCTTGGCTCTCAGTTTTTGTCTTATATAAAAAATTTAAAATCTCTAGGACTTGAGGAAAAGATCTTTTGGATTGAAAAAACATTTATGCAAATTTTTTATCGGGTGACGAGATGCGTGTTTTGCATAATTTGTTAACTTGCGAAAAATATCGTTGGAATCACTCGAGGAAGATTAACCCAAAGACTAATTCATTTGATGATTGGACGTATTTTAATACGAAGCATATGTCGCGCGTGCTTAAGCAACAACCGATGGTTTCAGTAGGCGTTGATATGAAGAGAGATATTAGAGAGAGGAACCCGGTTATACATTGAACTGTAGAGCCGACAGGAAAGAGAATTGATACAATACTGCGTGAAAGAAACCGAAGGAACCGACCGATCGACGAGAAACCGCATTGGGCGCGACAGGTGGTCTCATATTGTAATACGTCGAATTGCAACAATGATAATTATTGTCTTGCATGCAATAGGAAGGCGTAGAAAGGTAACGAACAGGAAGGATTATTATCCGTCAATATTGTTCGCGAAATTGGAACGCAGGGCAAGAAAGTTCTCTCTCGTCACGAAAGAGAGGACACGGGCTCTCTTGTTGCTCAATCACATATGCGTAGGAAGGAAGTTCGAATAACAAGTTTTCGCCGGTAAATTGTTTTGTGAAAAGTTTTCAATCGAAAAACAAGAATAAAAGCGATAAAGTCAAATTCGCACTCGATAATATATTTGATAAATTATATTATTTAATAAATTAGAAAAAACTCGATTACCAATACACTCGATAATGTATTTGATAAATTATATATTTAATAAATTATAAAATATTCTTAATAAATTATAAAATAATTTAATAAATTATAAAATATTCTTAAGAATGATATATCGAGTGCTTTTTTTTAAATTTCAGAAAAATTAATATTTTTGATTCCCTGCATTTTCTCTTGCAAGAATCATAACTATGTATCTCTGACAACATTATAGGATTATTACAGAAATAGGTACCATCGAAGTACGATAGCCGCAAACAGATGATCCCCCCCAGAGCTAATCACTCGAAAACGATGAAAAGGCATCGAATGAAAAAGTACGTGACGACACGGAGGAAAGGGTTGAGAAAAGGGGGAGGGGGGAGAGAAGAGTGCAAGAAGGGTAGAGAGGAAGGAGCGATGTTCTTGTAGAATCTTGCTGCACGCACAACCGCAAACCGGCACACGCGGTAAAGTGATGCTTCGCGGCATGAAGTATCGACGAAGGTTTGCCTGCATTTTTATTTCTCCTCCGCTCCATCATTCCCTTTCTTCGTCTGCTACTTACATGCCGTAATATATTCGCGCGCGAACTGTGTTGGTCGTTTTAGAGACGGCGCAAATAAAGCAGATAAAAACGAGAGAAAAGGAGCGAAAAGGCGAGAGAGGGCGGAATAGGGAGAAAGAGAGGAAGATGCGAGGATGAGGGAGGAGTGGAGGGAGGGATGGAGTGCAGCACGAGCCACTCGCTCCCTGCACCATCTGTTACACCGTTGCATCGAAGACGTTGCGCCCGGGCATTCGCAGGGACACCATATGCTTACTGTATGCCATCGATATTACAGGACTCTCTCTCTCTCTCTCTCTCTTCTCTCTATGGCGCTCTTATTGTTTTAAATATCATACCTGTCGTGCGTGGTGATTGAAGTCTTGCGATTTCGAAACGTGGGACATAGTTCCTCGCATCAAATAAACGTTAAGGATCCAAAGATGTACGATGGCATGTCTGTAAGGGAAAAAATTGTATCAGATTTTTTGTCTATTTATTTGTATCAGATATTATATTGTTAATAAGTTATATACATTATAAATCCCTCTTTTTCGATTATTACAATTAAATTACTTAATTTATATCTCGATAATTATCTTATGATTATGATTAAATTGCTTTGACAGTTTGCTTTATGAGAATTTAAAATTAATAAAAACACGAAATAAAAAGCCTGTGACCCCATTTTCGGAAAAACCAACTGTTCAGTTTGTATCTCCACTCGAATCTTGATAAGTGCAAGTTAAAGGAGAACATGAATATTCACAAATATAAGATGCAAGATAGAATCATTCCACATAGAAGGCAGACGTTTTCTTCGAAGAAAGTCGGTTACAAATGTTTTAATACACACATGTGTCAAATCCAATCGAATCTCTTATGCTTGATTCAGCTTGATTTAGAATGACTGTAAACTGACACTAATTAAGTACGTAATGACATCATCAATGATATTTACAACATAATAATAATGACAAAATTTATGTAAATTAGTGATAAATATTATAATATTGAATCAAAATAGAATCTAACATTTTTTATTAAATTCTTATTTATATATTATTTATTTATATGTTGTTTATATTATATTATATATTATTATATTATTATATATATTATTATATATTATTATATATTTATATTATATTATTATATATTATATATTTTTATTATTATATGTTTATATATTATTATATATTATTATATATATTATTTATAATATTTATTTATATTATTTTCTTATTCCAATATTTTCATTATATTACAAATTCGTTACTTTGATATCTGTTATTTTAAAACAACTATATATTTGTATTAAATTATAGGCCTAATTACCTTAATGAACGCTAAAAAATTAATGGGAAATAACAATATAAATAAATTGCATAAATTTATAAATAAACTAAATAAATAAAGTGTTCAATTACACTAATTGTTATCAATATTCTATACATTATTCTATTTTACAAAAAACAATCAAAACGGATAAATAAGAGTATGAAAGACGCAAAATGTTTAGATTGATCGTAACATCACGAAATGCTTGCTCGTATTGTTCCCAAAAATACAATCCAGCAGAAGCGGCTCATCGAAGGTAATCTCACGAAATGAGTTTGTAAAATCGCATTCCTATTCACGTTCGCGCGTCGACATCAAAGGTATCGCGCTGCTTCGTTCCGGGGAGCGAAACGAGGACGTTGATACACACGAGTCTACGCACGAGCGCGTCCAAGAATGGCTTTTAGCTCCCCTGTTCCTCCGTCTCTCTCTCTCCTTTTTTTTCTACCTGAGCCACGTGGCGACGCGTGCTGGCTACAGGGGACAGTTGCCGAGGGCTCATCGGCCGCTACCTCGCCCGTCGTGTGTGATTCAGGGTGTCTCTTGGACAGAGAGGAGAAGAGAGGATAAGAAACATTGGAAGAAGAGCTACTTGTCGAGAGAACCCCGCAGGTTCCCGGCAGGATGATTCCTCTTCATCTCCGATAATCGTGACAGATCTGTATTCTGTATCTCATAGTTACTGTCATCCCGGGATTTTCGAAGAATACAATTTAACCATATGAATTTGTTCTCTTAATCTTCTTTTTTTTACATTTTATTAATATTCTATCTCGACGATTTTAATATTTGTCACAAATTTTCAAATAATTGTGAAATATCTTTTCATAAAATGTCTGGATCAATATGTAAAAAATATAAAAGTTTATTATTAATATAAAAGTTTGTTATTTTTTATTATTAATATAAATATAAAAGTTTATTATTAATAACACGGCAATCTTATGGAAAATAAAAACTATGAAGTAAACCGATTAAAACTTTGAGAAAGATCAAAATTCACGACCTATAACAGAGCATCTGTCCCGTATATATTGGTTTTAAAATCATATCTCCAACCCTATATATAAGCGATCACGTGTTTTCCCCGATATTTTAATACTATTTGGTATTTGCTGTGGGTCGCGTGCATGGGAACTCATAACAACGTAGATACTCACATTCTTTTTATGTCAATCATGAAATACGATCTCGATCATTTCCTAACATTCTTTTTTTTATGCGTTTTTTTCTGGCTATAATATATATCATGTTATTAGAAAAATAATTATTTGTTACTTCATTTGTGCATAAAGGTTTTATTACGCAGCATTATCTTTTATTGTTACTTATTAAGTTCTTATTTTTCTTTACACATTTTTATTAATCATTTTCCTATGATTTCTAGTAAATACGATCTCATAAGATAAACAGTTCGAAATCGTTAGATGAAGAGGCATCGTCCCGAAAGCATTAAATTTTATGCAATTTTCTCCAATTAATCTCTAGAAAATCGACTGTATCCCGTTGACGTGAAATTCCATTAGCCACATGGCACGCATGTGCAATTTACGTAAGCCATTTGCGATGTAAACGCCCTACATTAGTTTGTTTCTACGCAATTCTTTTTCGAAAAAAATCTACGAACAATAAATCAATTGATATATTTAATATCATTTTTTTGAAAAAAAAAAAAAAAATTTCATTTTACATGCATTATAGATTGCTTCTTCATTATTCAAACGTGAGTCACTCTCGACGGGAGCTTCTCGGATTCGAAAAATCGCAGGGAACGACAGACATCGACGATCGACACCGCTCTGCTGGGGTGGATTTAGTGATTAGCAATTAACTTCGACCCTCCTGCTGCTCACCGATGTCCGAATGCCTCTCTCTCTCTCTTTTTTGGATTATTTTTCTACGCTCTACCGGCCGCCGATTTCCGTTCGTCGGAAACGTCATGTGGCACATTAATTGGATCCGCGCTGAATAAAAGGAGGAGGCTCCTACATCGAATTTAGAAACGCCCAAACCAATCTCCATTGAGATATAAATAGTAGCAACATGACAGTGACTGACGTGCATAAACGGCACCTCAAAAGTCACTACTCATATATATATATATATATATATATATATATATATATATATATATATATATATATATATATATATATAATATCCTATATAATTATTTATATTATTATAATTACATTATTAACAAATTAATCAGATAGGAAGCGTTATTTTGATGTCAAGTGACATTACTTTGATGTTTAATGAGATTATTGGGCTACTATTTCTTATCTTCGAGAAAAAAGTATCAAATTATTAAATTATTTTATTATATTTTATGGAAATAGAAAGATAATATAAGAAATATATATTCTATTTAATTTGTTTACCCTAACATAATAATTTTATTTCATTTTATTTCTTAATTTTGCCAAATTTAGAGTTAAAAATAAACATATGTTTCTTCTTTTTACTATTATTGTAATATAATTCATAATTATATGTTAAATATAGAAATTTTGTATATCAAATTATCGTTGTAATTTTTTAACGGAATATAGTTGATAGGAATCTTTGAAGAGAGATGATATAATGCGTGTGTGTTTCTTGTGGAAGACGATAGAGAAAGTCGCCCAATACCCTTTTATCTTCCTCCACGTTGGCAACGTGGTGACAAATTAAAATGGCTAAGAGAAGCAGGTGATGCCGTCTTGGTAGCCCATTTATCTTTCACGTTGGTCGATTCTTAAATATGGTTAAGCGAGACTTCAACGCGAGATCAAAATTGGCTTTCTGCCCTTGGTTGATGGAAATTTTGTGATGCGGTGCATACATAATGAGGTGTAGTATTAGATTACGAAAATGTTCTTATCTCTCACTTTGCTGTTTTCAGCATATTTTTGACAATCTATTTACTTATCTTAGTATTTTCTTAGAAGAGTAAAGTAATGCGCACATGCATACACATATACATAAAAGGGGGAGGAGAGAGAATAAAATAAGAGACAGAGAGAATAAAATAAAAATAAAGTAATTAAGTTTTTTAAATCGTAACATTTTATGTCATTTTTAATCATATTTGAATTTTACATTTATAATAAAAAGAGTAAAAATACTTTTTTTCCTTCATAAAATATTATAATTATCTCGTAAGATAATGTATAATTTAATGACATACACTTGATGCATTAGAGTTGACATTAGTCAAATGAATGTTAACGTGAATGATAATGTAATAAAAATATAATATCGATTTTAGGATACGAATTTTGATGTTTTCCGATTACATTATCAAAAGTCGCGTCAATCGAAGTACGCATTAAGCGATGCACAGGCCTGGGAACCGAAGCAATCATCGACAACGTTGCCGCAATAACAGCCGTCCAGATCGTTCGAAGATTCACCCGGGTTCGCGTTAGTGGAGGGTGAATCACCCCGGGGATTTAGGTGGTGTTTAACACACGCTCCAGCGAATCGAAGCGTCGCCGTGGTTGAAACGAGAGGTTACGCGAAAGTGGAAGAGAGACCGATATAGAGAGAAGAGGACCAACGGTGCGTGACCCCCTCTAGAAGGGTCAAGTACCGGAAGTAGACGGAAGCACCGAACGCAATGCCCCCCGAAAGCACTGGGTCACGTGGATGAACAACAAATTAACCGGCATCGAAGCATCGCCACTCGCCTGCCCCACCGGCGGCCAAAAACCTCTATCCACCCCTCGGTAAGCATCCCTGAACATCCCTCGGCTTGCGTATCCTGCCGCCATATGCCGCGCAGGTGAAAAGACTGCTCAGGCTGACACCGGTGGAACGATTCTACTGTATTATCAGAGTTCTCGATACACTTTGGAATAACGACACATGCATAATACACGGTGATTGTTAATAGTAATAGCGACAAATTCTCCATGTTTGAGTTATTTGATGAATTCCATTTTTTTGTCCCTTCGTAATGTTCAACATTGAATATCTTGATAATCAAATATAATTAAAATTGTGTTCTTTAATACATAAAATTAATGAAAAACAGGATCAACTTATCTAGTTTCACTTTATACTTTATCTAGAATAATTATGATAATTCAAAATATTTATATTACATTATCTTGATTTAGTCTTTTTTTTTAAATTATGAGTATAAAATAAATAAAATAAATAAAATGATATTAATTTCTAACACAATATATTATAATAATTGATTATAAAAATATATTTCATGAGCAACGAAGATTTGATAAAAGAAATTTACATAATTAATGATCAGAATGATATCTTACGTTATATTTCGTTCATTAATTCCGCGTATTAATTCAATTCATATCCTGTTCTATTCTAATAATACCAAATGCCTGCTTCTGTACGCGCACGGATCTATTTATATTCTCTATTACATCTATAAGGGAATTTAGAAGGAATTTAGAAAGAGGCACATAAATTTCTACATTAGCATTAAAAGGCGTGTGTGGATTGTGGCATCACAGAAAGTTTAATTTAGATGGTTTTGTTCCACCAGTTGATACAGCTGTGGAGAATAAACTCCGTACGATTAGATCGAGGATTATGTCTAAAAAGAAGATAAAAATTTCTGTTCCGCACGTGACGCCTTTTATTTCCGGCTGAAAAGATGGCGAAACAAAGTGACGAGAACTTTCATCGAGAGAATTCTTTGATAAATCGTGTCAAATCCTTACAGGAGTAAACAAGACGTCGCGTTATCAACTGAATGCACGGAAATACATTTGTAACCCAGATCAATTTAATCGACATTCCGATTCCTATGCAAATGAGCCATTCTTGTCATGGCATTATCGAGTGATAAGAAATATGTATATCGTGCTTCATTCTAGGCAATTGTATATCCCATAGAGTATAAGTATATGTTTAATGTCAGATTTTTATGATATGTAGGATTTAAACCCCCCAATTGTGTGTAATTTTATTATGTATATATATAATATTATATGTATAAATGTATACAAAGAAATGTTTTTAAAACGAAAATGTTAGAAAGCGAAAATAAATATTGTAAATCTCATGCATAATTAGCATATTTTTTATATTAATAAATTAACTTTAAGTATATGATAAAGCATATGATGCAAATATCAACAACATACTTGTCACACATATTATGTAATTTCACAAATTAACAAATTCACAGATTTTTTCGTAACCCATTCAATATAATGAATAATTATGTAGATATTATTTTATAACATTTATAATTGCTTTAATTTTTAAATTTGTTTAAATTCTATTATTTGTAATGAATTACTACAGTATTTTATTGATTACTTTCTTATTTTCAACTTATCGGTATATTAAATTAAAGGACAATAGTAGAAAACGATCTATCCTTCCTTCGATCTTTGATCCATAAAGTCCCGCGAGCATATGAATAAAGATTCATCGTAAGATTCATTGCAAGTTTCGTTTTGAAAGGACGATGCCGATGAAAAAATGTCTCAGGGTCGATCTGAGATAATTGGAAACCTCACTTTCCTCTACCATCCTGTAATAATCGGCGCATTTAATGACGTAATGACGTAAGCAAAGGCAGATGGCCCGTGTTTGTGTCATCGTGGTTCCCAATGAAGGAAATTATTCTGCTTTCCATCGAGTGTGCCAGATTATAATAGTACGTGTCCTTAATCACATTTTTACTACACATCTCTCAAGTTTCCTTTCTCTTATGTGTAAGTATATATAATATAATATAATTATATTATATATTTTATAATTATATTAATATAATTATTAATATAATTATATTACATATATTTTTATTACAAAACATCACCCCAAATTTGCTCAAATTATTTCGTATAAGTTTATACAAACATATAAATAAAAGTTTTTAATCCTATCTATAAAAATTTCACGTAGATGTTTGAATTATACTTTAAAATATTTTATAATATTTTAATCGAAACATAAGATTCACGTGTGTATTGCATAATTGCAATTTAGATAATTCAGTGAATTTAACAAATTTATGAGTTACATATATTTCATTAAAGCATAACTTAATCTACTTCTATGCAAGCGATTGTATCCATAGGAGGCGACAAGCCATTGCAACTATATAAGCTGCGTACCGATGACACCCGCAGTGTTCGTTTAAAGACGCTTTCTGCGGGACCGCAACGGAAAAGTATATACGAAGACGAGACGCATCGCACAGGTGGCACTGCAAAAGAACCACCTGCATCAACCGCGCGAATGTTCGTTCGTTCGTTCGCAATCATTTACTGCATAATCGGAGTTGCAAACGGTACTCAACTTAAAGAAGGAAAGTGTACAGTTTGTAATCAGTATTTCTTGTATTTAATTCGAAATGCGACATTTTTAGTGTGTTGCTTGCTGAAAATCCATAAAAATTTAATAACAATCTTTGATGAATCATATCACAGAGTAAAAAAATATCTAACTATATATATACAGGATGTCCCGAAACTAACGCTTGATATTTTAAAGGTAGATTCTCTGGCCAATTTAATAACGATCGTACATCAATATTATATAGAATTTGGACTTTTTTCGAGTTCAACCTTTTCTCTTCTTGCCCTCATCTTTATGCTTTAATTGCTCGCACAACACAATTTAATAATATCTTCCTTCGATTTGTGTGATATTTAAAATCCCGTACAGTATTTATAACTGAATTGCATTTGCATGGACGGCGTTACGAGACGGTGACTGATGCGAGTGTTTAGCGGCATGAGACCACGAAATGCCAGATTATACGAGTTCGGGCAGGCGGTTACCTTAATGAGCCATCGCGTCCACTACTTCTTGCCGTTAATTCTCGACGCGGCGCGAGGAAAGTAAAGTCAGCCGGCAGGTAGTTTTTCGGGAGAAAAAGAGTAAAACAGGTGCGGGAACCGACGCGCGCGAGCGGACCATCTAGGCACAACACGCGGCTTTATCTACACTGATTTATCAGGAGAAACAAATTGTCCGCGATAATTCACCTGTTGCCTCACCCGCCGGGCAACCGCCGCCCTCGCGTCCGCACCGTCCTTAAAAATTCGTTCGGGTTCGCTGGAACAAATAAGCTGATGCGCGATACCTCCAGCTGGACCTCGGGGTGGGAGATCATCGATATTCCTGCTGAATACCCGGTACTTGACTATTACCGCGTCTGAACGATCGTTTCATCAGTGCCGATCGTGTCTAATTTTGCTCCAACCGATGTTTTTGTTTCCTCACAGTTTTGTCTTTCCGTAGAATTAGTTTTAATGCAGATGAAAGAAAAGAGAATAATATGTATAATAATATTTTCTGATTCGGCGCACATATAAATGTAATTAATACTAACATAAAAATTTTTTGAAGTAAAAATCATTTTTATTCAAGATTTTCAAGATATGAATTTTGGCGCATAAAAGTTTTTATTACTTATTTAAAATTATTTACTGTTTAAATTATTTATTGCTTGTAATTTTATGATTGTAGAGTGCATTTACCATTTTTCCAACATGTAATAATGTAATAATTTTGTCGCTTTATGTAATTATACTATGAGATTTATTTTAATATCATTAAATTTTGTAGTTCAAATATCCAAAAGCCAATTAATCCCAAGTAAATTAAGAATATCGCTTAATGGAGCACTCGTTGGTTACGGAAGTACTCGAGAAATCTTTGACCGCCAAGAAATCATAATAACATACTCTCGAACTTTTATGCATTTTACGACCGGAGAAGGCGGCAGCAGCAATCCCCTTTAATATATAATCTTCGGTATTACCGTTTCGTCAGGCTTGAAAAATGGACCGATGCGATGCTGTTAAGGATCCCCGGTATGGAAACTTGAACACGAAATTCGCACGCATTGATATCCAAAGTGCGTGCGTGATCTAAATAAAATTTACTTTCAACGCGAGACGTGACGAGAACCACTGTTATTATATAAAAATGATTTAATAGCGCACAATTTTTTGTTGTTAACGTTTTTTTGTTAAATCAGTAATATATTAATACAATATAATACAATAATGCAAGAATATGTTAATGTAATAAAGTTGCTATTTTTATTATTGTACCTCTAAAAGATGCATCTTTTTCCGAAATCAACTTTAACGTAGAAAATATTTTGTACATTTTTAAATATTATATTATTGTAATATTCTATGTGCATCACATATTAAAGATGCACGAGAGATTTTTTGACACTGGATTACTTCCGTAACCAGAAAACAATTCTTATTTTCTTTTGAATTCATTGGCTTTTGAAAATTAATATTATCTATATAAAACTTTTAGTAATATTAAAATAACTCTTATAATAATTATAAAGCAATCAAATTACGAGCATTATCACATGTTGGAAAAATGGTAACATTCATAAAATTACATTATAAAGGAATAAATAATTAGAAATATATACAAGAGAAAAAACCTTCATGCGTTTTTAATTGTGTGCATAAATTTTTATGTCAAGCTTGTATTTCTCGATGCAACTTTTGTATTTATCTGGTCGTTTTATTAAAATTCGATGATTTTATTTTAAAAAAAATATGCAATTATCAGAGTTATAATGTGCACTTTTCTTCCTTGAAAGAATTTGCTTCAAACTCACATAAAGAGTCTAATTTATGCAACTTTCTTCTGATTAAACGTAAAATCGCTGATTTGAGAACGTAATTAATATCCTATAAAAGATACAAAATGAACATAACGCATCATCATTTTAATTGATGTTTTCTTTATTAACAACATAATAAAATAGTTTACAAGAGATTTATAATTGAGAAACTATAATTAATTTCTTCGATACATATCTTTAGCGGGAAAAAAGAGACTGTTTTTTGAAAAAAAAAATAATTGAAATAAATTTATCAAAACATAAGGAAATTACTTCAAAGTTTCTGAATACTTTTGGATAAAGTTGTTGTTCTTAATAAATATACAAACGTTTACACAATATTATATTTTATTTTAATATCTTTATATGTCTTTTTCTTTAGCATATATTATTTCATCATCTTGTAATTAAATATATGTTTTTTTCTTGTAATTAAATATATGTTTTTTTTCTTTGCATACACTGATTTACATTTCTACGTCTAATTGTCACTCTACATTTTTAAGCTTTCGCTATAATTGATAAAGTTCTGGTTTTTTTCTTCCAGACGATTAATAAAACTGATTCTCGATCGTCATTAAGCCGGTTTCACTCGCATTACCCCAATGACTTTGCGAGACCTAGTTTCGAGAAGCTCACGCCAAGCTCGCGTCATTTACTTCCGCCGGTTGATCAGATATACGCAGAAGCGAGGAAAACCAGCGCAGGTTGCATCGGTGACGAACGGTACGTGTACTTGTTACGCATATATATGCATGTAAAACACGATTGTGTACGCGTGTAGACTGCGGCCGGTGATGAAAGATCGGCATCGTCTGAAAATTACGAAGGTAACCCCGACGTGTGCGTCTCAAACTGGGCCAAGTATAAGGTAATATGGTAATAGATAATTCGCGCGCGTTATCGGATCTCCTTTAATGCATAATATTTTTGGACGTCCATAAATACAATATATGAAGAGAAAAGCACTACAATTGTTAATATTAAAATATAGACATTAATTCGCAAACACGTGTCTACGTATGCATAAATGTGCTTCAAAATTTATATACAATATGCTATTATCTAATTATACCGCACATTTTGGCGTGCAATATATTATTATAGATGTATCCATATATATATCCAAATATATATATGCATTTTTATAGATAAAGTCGAATATATATATTTTACAATAGAAAATATATTTATCTAAAAATGTGTTTTTTCAAGCCTACTTTTAAAATTGCATAAAAAGTAGATTCCTATAAACTTTTAATCTATATCTATTATGTAATAAATCGAAATTGAAATATTAAAAAGGTGATGAAACGATTAATCGATTTAATGAAAGTAACTTAATAAATACGGGTGCGTCACTTTCTTTTTGACAGATTTAAATCATAACACATTACATTAATCTGTTTTATATATCTTACTTCTGGAAGAAGATACGTTAATTATTTTACAGCAACTTTGTTATCATTTTAATCAATGGAAGGAAATAAAAAGACTTTCGAAGCAGCTTAAAAGCGTGCTCGCAATATATTCATTTGCACCTATATGTATAAATCTACATGCACGCAATGCGCACATATGATTCGGTCATGCGATCATGTGCACATGATGCACGTATGTACAGCTTCAGCTGTCTATTTAACCGCGTCTTAAGAGAAAGGGAGATCTCCGGTAGAGAGGGAGAAAGACGGTGTACGGTAAGACTCCGTCGACTGCACGACACTTATTTTTATGCCCGCTCATTCGCACCCGCTTATGGTCGGGCACGTGCTACCCGGATCGATGAAGCGTGGTCTGCATTGTGTCACATTTATAAATCATAAAAGCATTTAATATACATCGGACAATTCTCATTATTTCTCTCTTTTCATTTCAGGGATAATATTCTGCATTTCATCGCCGTCTAATTAAATAAAGCATCTTCTCTATATTTAATCTACTGTTCAATTAATAAAATTGTATCAATCTTTAAGCAGCATTGGATTTAAATTTTGTTATATCTTTAGTCTCTGGAGGGAGTTTCTTTTATGTTTTCAGATATTATTTAAAAGAACGTGATCTTTTTATTCTTTAAATTTTACTCAATCGTGACATTTTTGTAATTTATGCAAGAAGAAAAAGAAAAAAAACTAATATAAAATACATAAAAAAATAATACGAATAAAGGGTACGCTCTCTGATCGGTGCACAATCGCCTTCTTTCACTGCATATTACAAGATACCCGGAAGGCATCGCGTTTAGCCACGAAAACCGCGGTAACGTCGCTTAAGAGGCTCAAACCCCGTACCCCATAATAGCGGTATGGCGCATCAAAAATTTAAAATTACGTTGACGACTCACTCCGTTCACGTCCGCGATAAGCATCACTCACCGAGGCCCTCGAGTCGATGTCGATGGCGCAAACCGACCGATAAACCGCAATAAACCATAAATTAATGATCTTCGGGACGGCAGTAAATAATAATTTTATCCCCCTCCCCTCAAAGAAAAAAGAAGTGCCTATGGTAAGCTGGGTCAATATTATTGACGTTGATCGGCCATTGGTCTGTTTGCTGAGTCAATTTACATCGCAGATACGAATCCAGCGAGAAAACGTGATTTGTGACGTCCATCATCAATTTGATGGATACTAGTTTATCATTACAGTTCATTGTGTATGTAAAATATGTGAAACGTAATATAATAAATAATAAACGTAATATAATAAATAATAAATAGGTTTATAAGAAGAATTTTTCATGATTGTCAATAGAAAAACATTTTTCAGAGTCTCAAATATATGAAATTATCTATACATAAATTATCTATACACAATGTTTATTTTCAAGTGCTTAATATGCATCTATATAAATGCAAATATACATCAAACAGAATCATGAATTTTCAATTTATTTTTCTCTCAAGACACACCTTTGCACGATTACGCGTTCTCTTTTAAATTACAAATATAGAGCATAATTGGACAAAATAAAACCGCACCTGTGGTCTTCGCCTATAATGATCATTCTCGCACAATATTTACGAATTATTCATATTTCTGGGTATAATATATGAGGATGTGTTATCTTTAATCGAGAGACAAAAGAGAAGAACGCTAAAGCCCAATGACTCGCGCTTTTCCAGACTAAAAGAACGTCGGACAGCTGGCACAAGGTGCCTCCTGCCCCCCCTTGTTACATTCCCTTGCCGAAAGTACGTTCGTTGGACGTAAATTCTGTGTTTCTTCTTCACTGCCACGTGCCAACCGCCTGAGTTCACCGAGCGTAAAAAGCTCGATGCTGTCAAATTCGTCGCTTGATAATTAACGGATGAACGTTATGCGGCCATAGAGCGGTTTCATATTGGTACTTTAACACTTATTTTCTCAAAGTCAAACGGATGTTTTACTGTTCGCTACGTTTAAATGAAATTATATATATCTTCTCTCTTTTTTTGTTGTCGTATAACGAATAATAATAATAATAATATAATAAAGAAGCATAATGTGCATATGTTTATTGCGAGAGAGAGAGAGAGAGAGAGATTTTTATTATTATTTAAATAATCAAATGATGCAAACTAAATTTCTTTTATTTACATATGTTTAATGAAATTTTGTAAAATAGTTCTATTTGATAGATATATTTGATAGTTTAATAATAGCTTAAAATTGCATTTTGTTTTATTATTCTTTAATTTTAACAAAAACTCTTGTGTAATTAAAAAAAAAAGAAAGTAAGAAAACTCTCTTTGCATTCTAATATATTATTATATTTAATTAATAAACAAAAGTGTCTATAATAGTGTGGTATTTCTGTTATATTTTGTAAAAATAAGGTATTATTTTCATAATTTACGAGTAACTTTTTTTGAGAATAATAATAAGTTTATAATCTTACAAAAGTTTAATTTTATTATCATTAATATTAATTGTCTTTTATTTGTTTGAATTATTTTATTATAAATTGATAAGACAACAATAAATTCTTGAAGTTCGCCAGTAAATAAAATAAAAAACGTAATTAAAATCGACCACACTGGCAATTTTTATTGGTGGTAAAGAATCACAACGTTTCGACCATAGGTTTTGGTCCTTTTCGAGTGAACTACAAAAAACATATTATTTCCAATATTACAAACAAAAATAAATTACATTGATTTTGAAAAGAAAGAGCAACAAGTTATTTACATACGGTAATTTAATTAAGTATTATATCGTGAAAAATAAGGAAATCACTTCGTCAAGATTATCATGTCAACCTCTCCAAACACACAGAGAAAGACTAGACAACCTTTATTATTCTATCATAAATATTGTTTAAATTTTCAGTGTCCTTTTGTAAGTTAATCGTGTTGTCAAACTTTTGGTCGAAACGTTGTGATTCTTTACCACCAATAAAAATTGCCAGTGTGGTCGATTTTAATTACGTTTTTTATAAATTGATAAGATTAAAAATCCAAGATTTATAATTCTTTTTTTTTAAAGAAGATAATAATTAATTGCTATATTAATAAGAATTAATACGCAAATTTTTTTATAATTTTTATTAAATTTAGTAATATTACACACACTTAGATTTTTACGTTAAATTACGTTTTAATTTTAATTGATATATTTAATTTTAATTAATATTTATATTTTTTAAATAATAATTTAACATTTTTAAATAATATTAAAATAATTATAATATTTATAATATTTATAATGTTATAATATATAATAATTATAATATTTATAATATTATAATATTTATGTCAATAATTGAAATAATTCTTTTTAGAAGAGAGGAAAAAATTATCTTTTTCCTCTCTTCAAGTATTAATTTTTTTGCCCACTTAGATACTTTAAAATTTTTATTCAATTTTTTATTTATTTACTATTTGTTTATATATATATCAATCATTTTATTTAATATACATATACACATATAATTATATTCATTACGAGACTATTCATCTTTTTATCTGATATAAGAATTTATATAGGAAAAAAATTCATATATGGAAATTTATAATACTTATGTTGTCATCTATAGAAATTTAAACGAAGATCTCGAAAAATTTTAATTATCAAATGAGATTATCTTGGTAGGTCCAAAGATAATTAAAAAATTGATATTATCGATTGTCGGTAACATAAAAATATGAATTTATTCCGATTCAATGAAATTGATTTCATATGTATATAAAGTATATGAAATTCATTCAGAAATTATTTTATTATTATTATTTCAATCTAATTTTATTAATATTAATATATAAGAGAAATAAATTAATTAATTAAAACCTGCCAATATAGACAATCAATATTCTTTCTTTCTTTTTAATCGTTACTTATCACTTTCATGATTAAAAGTTCGCCATCTTATTTTATTCCACAAAAGCGATCTCAAACGCGATCGATTTTCGATTTATTAATTTATTATTAATTTATTATTACTTTATTAATTATTTTATTATTAATTAATTTATTAATTTATTGATATTATAATTGCAATATTCGATAATTTATTTATATCATAATTGTAGTAACATATTCTATCAAAATATAAAATTAGAAAATGACATTAATACATACTTATCTATCTATAACATTATTCACAAATATTATAATATATTTATTAATTGCAGAATAACATACCTGGTTATACAAAAATTATTGCATTTCGGCGAGAAAATAATTTGAAGAAAATGGAGGCTGCCCATTGGATTCACGCATTGAAACAGATCATCGATAGCAAAGTTATTATTAATAACGCATGTAAGATCGATCTTACACAATCAATACATTAACACGTCACGACACGCAAGACTCGTGATACTTTACGAGAGATTCACTGATTTAATAACACTCGCGAGTTTAATAACACGCCGTGTTCCTTGACGTAATTTCGAAATCTATCGAAAGGCCGTGCCCCGAGAATCGAAATATCGACGCGCAATAATCGACTCGATTGCGAGGGCGCCCCGAAGCCTCCCCCCTCCCCCGGAGGTTGAGTTCATGAGCGGCTGGGGTGCTGGGGTAACCGATGGATGCGCCGTGCATCATCACGAAGAAACGTCAAAATGAGAGCACCCTCGTGATAGCTCGCGGCGCGACGCAGTGCAAGTCAAGGTCCGCGGTTTAGCACCCCCGATCCCGAGGAACGTCAACGACGGACAGCGACGTTGGCAGCGTCCGATGTCCCGCGACAGGCGTTCGCGCTGACGCGAAAACGGCGAGCCGAAAGCGAGTCGAGTTGAGTGACAACTCTCTTGTTGATATCGTCTGGCGGTTCCGGAGAAAGCAAAGTGTGTACACGCTTCCTGGATCTTAATGATTTTTCACCCGTACATTACACTACTTATGCCTGTCTGTCCCCCTAGGATCGTGTAAATTACTTCCTTTTTCACTCGTGTGTTCGTCAGTCCTTTTCCAGACGAAGAGGCTTGGGAAATATTGCGAAAGATTGTTTACTTATGAGTCATTCGGAGCTTGGATTGTGACAGTAATATATTTAAAAAAAATCATTTTTCTTACGATTTACACTATTCGCCAAAATTCCATTGACTGTGAATGAGAGTTTAATATTTTTCTGTATCATAGCGCAATATTTTGTTTTGTAAATATTAATCTTTAAAACTAACATTATATATATCGATATTTAAATTATTAAATATGTGACGTAGAAAAGATCTGAAAAAAAAGTATTAAAATGTAAGAAACAATTTTGTATATGGTTCTTTTTCAAAAAAGAAAAACTGTTATGATTTGTGTTATGAATTAGTACAATAAATTGATTTTTAAAGCCTGTATCTCTGGATGACTCATATGCTTGTCACAAAGCCTTAATAGATTACAATATTTCATATATATTTCTCTCTATATATATTGTTACATTTGCTCTCCTACAACAAAACATATACAAGATATACATAATTTTTCTACAAATATAAAGTAGAGAGTAATATATAAATAACAAATATAATATCTGATTTAATGATGTATATTTCACGTGACATCATATACACATCATCTTGTCACTATAGGAAAACTACAACATTAGGGGACCTGCTGCAGGCACATTTGAGACCTGCGGTGGTTGGTGAATGGTGTTGCAGATAGATTCCGTGTGGGGCTGGGCGTCACCCCCGCTGCGCCTCCAGCTGGCCGGGGGGACCAGGGCTGCCTCGGGGAGAGCAGCTGTGGGTGCCCCATCCTCGCAGAGGATGGGTGAAATAGCTGTAGAACGCGCTCCTTCCCCAGCACGCCTCAGTCATACTTCTGAGAAGCATCCTCGTGCAACTCTAACCGAGCTTAATGTTCTTCGGCGTCATCGGGAGCTGTGCGATGTCGTTCTCAATGTTGGCTCCAGAAAAATATTTGCACATCGTGTCATTCTCTCAGCATGTAGCCCATACTTCAGGTAATGTGGTATGCAATTAATATTCTTTTTACTACTTAAGCATTGTGGCAAGAATCTATCGTAATATTGTATAACACAAGTTAAATTTCTATCAATCAGGGCAATGTTTACTGGGGAGTTGGCGGAATCTAGACAAACTGAAGTAACGATACGCGACATAGACGAGATGGCTATGGAATTACTCATAGACTTTTGTTACACTTCTCACATTATCGTCGAAGAAGCAAATGTTCAAACTCTCCTTCCAGCAGCGTGCCTTCTTCAATTAGCAGAAATTCAAGATATATGTTGCGAATTTCTCAAACGCCAATTAGATCCGTCAAATTGCTTGGGCATCCGAGCATTTGCGGATACCCATTCGTGCCGCGAACTTCTGCGAATTGCCGATAAGTTTACTCAACATAATTTTCAAGAAGTATGTGCGAGGAAGATAAACGTTAATTAAATTCGAATTTGAAAATACTTATGAGTTTATGTATATTTTTCAGGTAATGGAGAGCGAAGAATTTTTGTTACTACCTGTTGGCCAATTGGTGGACATTATTTCATCGGACGAATTAAATGTACGTACAGAGGAGCAAGTATTTAGCGCCGTGATGAATTGGGTCAAGTATAACGTCACGGAAAGACGACAGCATCTATCTCAAGTTCTGCAGCACGTGCGATTGCCGCTGCTTAGCCCGAAATTTTTAGTCGGCACCGTCGGATCTGATCTGTTAGTTCGTTCCGATGACGCTTGTAGAGACTTGGTGGACGAAGCGAAGAATTATCTGCTTCTGCCACAAGAAAGACCGTTGATGCAGGGACCCAGAACGAGACCCAGAAAACCTACGAGACGAGGAGAGGTGTTGTTCGCCGTTGGTGGATGGTGTTCGGGTGACGCCATCGCTAGCGTCGAGAGATTTGATCCTAATACTGCCGATTGGAAAATGGTCGCACCTATGAGCAAACGAAGATGCGGAGTAGGCGTAGCGGTATTAAATGATCTGTTATACGCGGTTGGCGGACACGACGGACAAAGCTACTTAAATAGCATTGAACGATATGATCCACAAACGAATCAGTGGTCTTGTGATGTAGCGCCTACCACCTCTTGCAGAACCAGTGTGGGTGTCGCTGTGTTGGATGGATTTCTATATGCAGTTGGTGGCCAGGATGGAGTGCAATGCCTTAATCATGTGGAAAGGCAAGTGTCTAATTAATAAATTAATTTTCCAATCGACATTTGACATATAAATATGTAAAATGCTTAATGTATAATTTTATAGATATGATCCTAAGGAAAATAAATGGTCTAAAGTGTCGCCAATGACTACCAGAAGATTAGGAGTGGCGGTTGCTGTGCTCGGAGGTTATTTATATGCCATCGGCGGGTCTGATGGACAATCACCTCTCAACACGGTAGAAAGATATGATCCAAGACAAAATAAATGGTCCCAAGTGTCACCGATGTCTACGAGACGTAAGCATTTAGGCTGTGCTGTATTTAATAATCTAATTTATGCTGTGGGAGGACGAGACGATTGTATGGAACTCTCCAGTGCGGAACGTTACAACCCGCATACGAATTCCTGGAGTCCTATAGTAGCGATGACATCTAGGAGAAGTGGAGTAAGTTTATTTTTTTCTTTTATTTATTATGTGTTTTAAAATATAAAAATGTATGGAACATGCCGCATGATTTGCTTGCAAATAAACTATTAATGTGTGTGTATATTTAAATCACTATAATTCATATATAACTTTGCACAACATTAAATTAAATTCCTAACATAAATATTAATATTTGTCATGAATCTTAGGTAGGTTTGGCGGTAGTAAATGGTCAGTTGTACGCGGTGGGCGGATTCGATGGAACTGCGTATCTGAAAACAATCGAAGTATACGATCCGGAACAGAATCAATGGAAGCTATGCGGTTGTATGAATTATAGGAGACTTGGCGGAGGTGTGGGAGTAATGCGAGCCCCACAAACTGAGAATTACATTTGGTAGCTCAGGCCCCCCTCTTCAGCCCAAATGGCTGAAACTCCTCTAACTCCTCTTACACCGATAACGCCAGTTACACCTGTAACCCCTCCCGCCCCTGTATCGGTTCCTGTTGTTATAACTAATACTAGAAAACGCTACCGCCGATCGATGAGCATTATATAAGTAATGTATGCATTTTGTAAAAGACTTTGCCTTTCTAAAGTTTCATGAGAGCATCTTGCATCGAGATTTTTTGTGTTTAATTTATTAGTAACTTTAAATTTCTATCTCTTTCCAGCTCATTCCAGCATAGATTGTGCGTAGAGAAGATGCGGATATTCCATCGATTTACTGCCGTTATTTTATATTTATATTACATCACATTATTTTACAGGACTTTTCGTCAATGTTATTTGTATTTTATTATATTATATAATATATAGATTCTAATTATTTAGATTTATATGCCTAAAATATTCTTAAAGAAATACCTTGTCTATCTTACAGATAGGATTTTAAATAACGTTTTTCTTATATGAAGAAAAAGAAAGGCAAAATCTCTTCCCTAACTTTGCCAGAAACATACATATTTTGAAAAAAAAAATATTTCCAGCTTCCATTTTTCGTGAATGATCGAAATAAAAATTTAAGTTGTCAGTTGTAGTCATAATTTTAAAGGGTTGCTTCTATGCCCAATAATACAAAAATGTAATATAAGATATGATAATTTCTCTCTATGTAAGGCTAGACTGCTCTTTTAAATACATGGATACCTTTTTTGTTTATAAGACTGAATCTCAACCAGAAAATATTAAAATATTAAACTGTGAAACAGTTAAAAAAAGAATTTCTTGTAAAGATAATAAATTATATCATTTGCTGCTAACAATTTGTACTTTTCTGATTTAAGGCATTTATTATATGTTATCAACGATTTATAACAAATGCCAAGAAGCACAATATGTATAATATTTAAGATTATATATTATTTAAACACGACATTTGAAATTGTTTTTTCGTGTTGCTGCAGGAAGATGCCATTTATATATAACCAACATCCGTTATATATCTTTAAATCTACAGAGGAGTAGCCTTATCGTACAAAATGGTGATAGGGATCATTGATCAATAATCTCATAATGTAACACATTGTAATTATGTAATAAGAATCAACAGCATTGGTTACATAATGATCAAATTGTTTTATAAATAATAACAAGTATTGTGTGTTTGCAATTTATTTTAGTAAAAATTGAACAATTGCATTATTAGAATGATTTAAAGGATGCAAAAACGCTTAAATGTCGCTGTTACATTTATGAGATTGTTGAAGGCAGCAAAATGCATGTCTAGTGTAAGAACATATTGACGATGTAATGTAATTCTTTCTAAGCAGCTGGTTGCAGATATAATTATTCCAATTTACTGGTTATCGAATAACCATTACAATGACTTATTAGTACATTTCTCAATTAACTGCTGGACTATTCTATATAGTCAATTATTATATGTTTAAGTTATGAACTTAATACTCGTGATACTATAGAAGAGAAATCGTGGATTACTGTTCAGTTAATCAAACTAGACATTAAAATGGTACAAATTATATTGTAATGCGCGAACAAAGTTCAAATAAGTGTTCAATATCCAATCTCTGAATCTTATCTGATTTTGAAGAAGTTGGAGCCCTATATCTGAGAAGAAAAATGTATTATTATTTCCACAATATTTAACATGCATTTATTATTAGCTGATTAATTTTAACTCTTATGTGAAAACTTATACATAAGAGACATTGTATTGAGCTTTAATACAATCAGTTTCCCATAAGTGAGAAATATCGAAAGTGATTATATTATTAATTATTGCATGCAATAATTCTGAGTATAAAACACAAAGTGTTAATGCAAATATATTGTTTTTTCATCTTACTAAACGAGATCAAAAGCTTATTCTGTACAATTGTTCAGTACAAAGGAAGAATCATAGGATTTCTTTCCTGTTCTTTGTCAATAAATTAAAGAAAGTGTGCATTAGAATTTGCGTAAACCATTATGTATACTGTTGTCTTGTATATAAAATACCCTGCTATTTCTTCTCCTGGAATAACAATTTTTTTAAGACTTTTTTTCTTTTTATAAGGGAGAAATGCAAATTTAATGCAGATTTTGCAGAATTATAAGTTTTACATAAACATGATTTATTATTTTGAATAACAGAGAAATTTGATAATTCATTATTTGTTTCAGATTAAAAAAAAAAGCATTAGAAAAGTTAGGAAAAATTTATAAACTGTCGTTATATTATGTGCATGTATTTAATATGTATTTTCATGTGATTCTGCTATAAAAATCAATTACTAATATCAATAACCTATATAATTTTTAGTAAAAAAAAATGATACATATGTTCAGAGAATAAACTGCTCAAAATTTATGAAATAAAATACTAAATGAGCCATATAAAAATTTAATACTGTTAAAATTTCAGCACTTTCTTCCTTTGTATTGAAACTTACATCCTAACTTTCAAAGTGCCATTTTGTTTTGGCAAAAATATATTTTTTATATATTCTCGATTTAAAATTTAGAGTAACTTTTATTGAAAGAATTCATGAATTATTTTTTTTCTTTAGAAATATTTTACGAAAAGGATGTAATGAAAAGCTTTTAAATTAAAGCTCCAAGCAATGTGACATACATATATACAATATCATATGATATGAGTCACGAAAAATACATACGTCATACATCCTTACTTGCATGCTCTGTACTTTTTTTTATAATTCTCTCTTATTCCCTCCAACACGTGCACGTGGGTTTATCTCATTTTGAGTGCAGAAAGTGCAAGATGGCGCAGTTGAAAGGTGCAAATCTATATATGACGTATGTACGGCATAAGTCAAACGCGAAGGGGACATGGCGACCGTGGTGTCGTAGAAGTTGGTGATCTTTCGGTTTCGATCTGGACCTACATGCTCGTGTCTCCCGTAATCGAGAGTAATCGTTAAGTATACAGTAGATTGAAGAGAGCACGACACGATGAGCTTCTTCAGCAAAGTGTTCGGCGGCAAGAAGGAGGCGGCTGCACCTTCGACGGCCGAGGCGATCCAGAAACTGCGCGAGACGGAGGATATGCTGATAAAGAAACAGGAATTCTTAGAGACCAAAATAGATAATGAAGTGCTGATAGCGAGGAAGAACGCGTCGAAAAATAAGCGAGGTATTAATAATAATTCTCGGCTTTAAATTTGGATTTTACGACACAACTGTCATCGCGTGACAGTTTATTTATTGTCATTTCATTCATAATTCATAGCGTGGTGATTATTCGTTTATTTTGTGCCCTAGTATCTATACATACTCTTATATAAATAATTTAATTTGCCATGTATGAACAGTAGTTTGATGGAGCATTAACGGTATCATCTGTTTTCAGCTGCTATCCAAGCGTTGAAGAGGAAAAAGCGATATGAAAAACAGTTACAGCAAATTGATGGCACGCTATCTACGATTGAAATGCAAAGAGAAGCACTGGAGAGTGCAAACACAAATACTGCCGTTCTTACCAACATGAAGAGTGCCGCAGATGCAATGAAGACTGCGCATCAGCATATGTAAGATATATTTTATTTACGTGATTATCATTGGTATCATATTCAAAATGATATAAGAGTAACAATTGTCTATTTGACAATCATATAATTTATGCCCCTATTTGTACTAGAGTGTAATTATTTTATGTTTTTATTTCAGGGATGTTGATCAAGTACACGATATGATGGATGATATAGCGGAGCAACAAGATGTGGCTAGAGAAATTTCCGATGCCATATCTAATCCAGTAGCATTTGGCCAAGATGCCGATGAAGATGAACTAGAAAAAGAGTTGGAAGAACTTCAACAAGAACAGCTTGACAAAGAATTACTTGGTATTGATACAACGACAGATGAACTGCCAGCAGTACCGACTTCAGTTCCTGTTGCACCAAACAAAATCCGCACAAGTAACTATTATTCTAAGCCATATAATATTATTCTAAGCCACATTGCTACTGTAGGAAGATTTTGATCAATTTGATACAAAGTCAATAAGTCAATAATTATTATAATTTATGGTATTGTGACATTATAATAAAAAACATTGCAATTTTATTTTTAGAAGCTAAACCAGAAGAAGATGAGGACTTAAAAGAATTGGAAGCTTGGGCATCGTAAAGTGATTAAAAGTGACATTGAAATCAAAGATACAGGACGTTTTTAGATAAATTTAAATTACATATTATTATTACCACCATGTGCATAATATTATATCATTTATCTTGCATTAATTAAATAACTGATTAAATTAATTTTTTAATGTAAGTCTGCATTGTTTAGCTTCTTAAGCAATTAAAAAAAAAAAGAAAGCTATCGAAGTTAATAATTAAGCTTTGGTAAAGATTTTATTGCTTGTATTTTTATGCTGACAAATATTATTAACAATTGAACAGCAACAAATGTGGCTGAATAAGTATCAGTGAATAATGGCGAGAGATTGAGTAGATATATATTTTATATTTACAGTAAATATATTGATATAATAAATGGAGATTAAAAGGAGAAAACGATATTGTGAGAAACGATGAATGCAATTCATGTAATATAAATCCTTATAAGAACGATGAATGCAATTCATGTAATATAACTGTAAAGAAACAAAATAACGCTGCTTACGTATTATGTGAAAAAAAATTGATAGATTGTAAGTGTAATACATGTAATGAAAATAAACCGAGCGAGACTTCTATGCTTGCAATATTTTACAATATTAGTGAGAATCAAATAAAAAAAGGGAATCTAATAAGACGAATCTTATTTTCATTCATTCGCATCTTTTGCTCAGCAGTTTTGACTATCCTTATTTTTTTAAGTAGAAAGATTCGTCTTAGGGTGCATTCAGAAATTTTACCTGTGAAGTAGAATAGCATTTAATTGACTCACAACAGAAAAATTTTTGCTTTTTTTTTCTCGATAATCAATTAAAAATCTAGGACTAGTTTTACGAATTTTTACGTTTCTGTGTCTCTCTCTCCCCCCCCCCCCCCTCTCTCTTTCTCTTTTTATCTTTCTCTTTCTACTTTTCATGTGTTCTTAAGATTGCAATTTGAACTGTAGTAAGAAATTTATAAGCGAATATTAGGAATACGCCAATAAGACCAATAATTCTGCCGCTGAGTCACGCAACGTTTCTTATTAGCATATTCCTGATTGTCTACATATATAAATTTCTTACAACACTTCATTTATAAGCTGTCTCTTGCACACGTCTCTTTTTTTATTAATTTAATATTAAATTTAATGTTAGAATTAATTTTTTAAACAATTTATGAAGAATTAATTTTTTAAATAATCTATATAGGTATCTATATAAATAGATATATTTTTGTGTTAATTTAAGAAGTTAGATTATTGAATTATTAATATTTTCTTTGTGCAATTTATGTAATTATATTTCGTTAATATTTTATTATTTATAAAATCACGGATTTCGACGATGATTTCAACGATGCAGATGATGAGAATAATATAATATCGAATCAGAATTTCAAGACGAATATTGTATTGTTAATCGTTAACAAAGCTATTGATGATGTCCAAAAATTAAAAAGGATGATAATAAAATATATGATAAAGTCCTATGTAATTCTATGCGCATAAAAAAATACAACTACTCTAGTAATATATTACGTAACGTATTTTTTGAAACGAATTCTGGTATATTCAAAAGTTAGGCACAAGAGCGTGGCAGATAACAATGTATGCTTCTGTAATGATAGAATTAAAAGGAGAAACAGACCTATACTGTAAATTATTGTGAAAGAATTAAAGCAACTAAAAATTTCTATAATTATACGTCGCTATCTGCTTGATAACGGTTTTAAAAATTAGGACATTGGTGAACTTATAATTATAGATTATATTATTATAGACCATTAATTGCATTATAAATTATAGAACTAAATTTTTTTCTGTTAATGTAAATTATTTTTAAATAGATACAAGAATATATATGTATATATATTTCTTGAGAATTACAATATAAATTTTTTAAAATGTGTACAAAAATTATTGTTATTCTTAAAGCAAAAAGTTATTCTTTATCTTATCTCTATTATAAAAGACTTATTAAGTTTACATACAATTAGAAAACATACAATAAAAACATTTTATTTAAACAAGTTATTTAAACATAAACTTTCGCTGATTAATGAAATTTTTATCAAGAATTCTTGTCTTATGTTAAAGTTGTACTTGTATATCTAGATATATGTACTACATATTTAGAAAATAACGACATATTTTAATTTCGTTTAGCTTAATTGAGTTTTTTTAAACAATATCGAATACTGCTAATTTATTCGACATTTAAATACATTCACTTATAAGAAACATCAATGCTTCGAAATTAAACAAAATCATTAAAAAAATATCCTTAATTTTTCAAAAAATATTAACACAATATAGGATTTCTTATCATTTCTCTCTATTATCTCTCATATGTTTATATTATTATAATAATTATCTTATTATATATATATATATATATATATATATATATATATATATACATATATATTAGAAGAGTAAATATTGCGATATGACTTGTCTAATTTGTAACAATTAATATATATGTATATATATATATATATATATATATATATATATATATATATATATACATATATATTAATTGTTACAAATTAGACAAGTCATATCGCGATATTTACTCTTCTAATATATATGTATATATATATATATATATATATATATATATATATATATATATATATATATATATATTAGAAGAGTAAATATCGCGATATGACTTGTCTAATTTGTAACAATTAATATATATGTATATATATATAATATTTTTATAACATTATATAATATATAATTATTTTATTATTATATTATATTATCCGCTTGCATATATTAGATTGATCATCGCGGAATATTTTATCATTCAATGATATGCCATCTTCCCTGCATTAGGAACAGAGACTGCGCTATGTCGCGGGATGCTGGATGATCAATACTATCACACCTTGGACCAAAGATCCGAAACAAGAAAGGACGTATTGTCTAACAGCATCATGGTAACGCATACCTGTGTAACAGGCATCGCCGGTGAGTATATTGTTCGATCTTTGCATTATTTTATACGTATATCTTTTCGATTATTTAAATGTTAGACAGTTATTAAAGGACGAATGATCAATTGCTCGAAACGCACTACCAACCTCTAAACGTTGTTCTGTATAAAACTCTGTAAGGGAACAGTCAAAAAAAATTTATATCACTTGATGATACATATTATAATATAAATATTCAATATTGACACAAATTTTCTTAAGAAAATTGTATAATTTTTATTTAAATTATATTTTTTTTATTTCATTGGAAAAATGTAACTTATATTTAATGTTGTCGAATTAAGACAAATCGAAAGATGGGAAAAAATCTCAAGAAAAGTCTTGATTTTCAATGTTTTATTATATAGCTACAATACATGCACAGAATAAACTTAAAGATTTAATTAAAAAATTAGTCTTTATATATGTGCGTGTGTATGTAAACAAACTTTTTAATTAAATCTTTAAGAGTGTGTATTTATATTTATCATATATGTATAAATAATATTTATATTAAATAATATTTATAATAATATTTAAAGACTTAAAGATTTAGTTAAAAGATTATTATTAAGTTATTTATTAGTTTATTAAAATTATATATTATACATATATAAAAAAATTATATATATAGTTTTAATATATTAATAAATTAATAAACTAATTTTTTAATTAAATCTTTAATCAATTATTATGTGCTCGTTTAAACAAGAACGGTTTGTCTTCGTGCAATGATATCATATTCGCATAAATTACAGATCTACCAACTGACGAATCGATCGAAGAAATTGCCGAATCAGTGGACGAATTGCGAGAGAAGCTCGCCAATATGAAAAAGCTCATGGAAGAGCGAAAGGGCACGACACTGGGAGAAATTAGTGCCCGAAAAAGAAAAGAAACTTCCGACATAATAGACGGCAATTTTTTGTCCTGGATTTTCGGATCGGTCCTCTTAGTAATTTTGAGCGTGAGCTTTTATGCCTTCTATAATCTTTATCACGCAGTGCTGAAGAAATTTCCGTCCCATCATACGGAATTATAAAAAGATGTACGAAAAAATGGGAAGAAATTCAAAATTGGAATTTTCGTATAAACATTCTATTAAAAATTCAAAAAGCGGCCTCTTTTAATTTCTTCTTTAATGTTAGAAAACATAAAATACGGACAATTCCAAAAACAACAAATTTTTTTCACTAATATACAAATTTTTCAATCGATTAATAATAGATTTTTTTCATGAAAATTGTCAGAGAATAATTAACGATTGAAAAAGCTAGCGAATTAAAATTAATAAAAGGAAATAGATGACAATGTATATTCAATTAATTTTACGGTTTACTTAATATAAGTTTAATTTAAAGCTTAATTATAAAAAATATATAATACGTAGGGATTTTTTAATTCTTTACAAAAATATATAAAAAATTAAAAAAATATGATAAATTTTTTTTCGATATTTTTTTGAAGAATAATTATCGATCAATCAAAAAAGCTTTATTAAAAATTAATAAAAAATATTTGATGGTTAAATGAGAAATATATCAGGTATTATTTAATTATTGATTATTGAATTTTAGGAACAATATCGCAAATTTAATTCAAATTAATATGTTAATAATATGCTTTGTCAGTGTGTGAATGAAATTCGTGAAATTTAATTTACAAATTGAAAACAATTAAAAGATGTTGTGACGAACAGTATATTTCTGGGAAATAAAATGTGATGTAAATTTTAGACAGAGAAGAGATATTTATTTTATCTATTTAGATAGATAGAATTTGTGGTGATAAAAGATCCGACAAATTTTTTTTAGTATTTCAAATTAAGTGCCTTAAAAAATTTATGAATTAAATGTTCTGCTATGTGTTATAATGTTATAATGTTCATTATATATGTATATGTACATGTATAAACAAATTTAGTTAGTCAGTCACTAATTTGAAACTTCTATTAAATTTGAAATAAATCAGATATATATTATCTCAAGTATCAACATAAAAAATACTTAATATATTATTGAATTAAATTTGAAAAAGAAACAATTCTCACTTTTATGTTATATAATTAATTGCTATTGTCTCACTAGTGCGACAAGTTGAATGATAAGTTTTTTCTACTGATAAGTTCTTTTTCTACTAAATGTCGCTATATATATATACATGTAATGTGAAAAATTAAAACGAATATTTTATTTCATAGTTTTAGAAATATATAATATAATATAATATAATATAATATAATATATTATATATAATTCATATGTATCAAATTGTTGTATTTTTTTTTGCTCAAATCAGTGACTGAAATAAATACAATGTTATATTTACGAATAAACTGTTAAAAAGGAGATTCATTAGCGATAATAGACAGAATAGTATTATTTTTTTGTTCTCTACGTTTTTATAGCAAAATTGAGCATTTTATGATAATTCTGCTTTATTAAAAAAATGGAATAAATTTTATATATATTAAGTAATATTTTTCATTCACATTTTTACATTAAACAAAATACTCAGCAAACAAGATCAGCAGTAATTAGCAATAATTTATACGTTTTGTAAAATCAACTATTTCAAGCAATAGTTGAATATTTTGTCTTTAAGTTCTTTTCGTCTGGAAATATGACTCCTTGCAATATTTTTATCTCTTGGTACATTATTTTATTTTATTCAAAGCGCAAACATTCGTTAGTTTAATTATATTTATTCAACATTTAAACCTCAATTTCCGTTTTACGCAAACATCTTTCTTCAATTCTATTATTATATTGAATCGAATTTCGATAGAAGTCTCGTCTTCAATAAAACGTATTCTACATTTTTTATTTAATTTCAGGATCATTGAAGCTGAATTTATAAAATTTAATTGCATCAATTCGAATACCAATAAAAAAATACATTTATGTGTGCGATTTAGAAAAAAGTTGACTTCTTTTGTATTTCTATACCTATTAATTCCTATTTTGAAGATAGAAGTGTGCAAATGCTTTTTCTATCTCTTTATAATGCACATATATATGTTCGATATATATATTATTTATTTCTGATTTTCGAAGGTACTGTTGATATTACTTTTGTGGATAAAATCTAGAGAAAAGAAAACGGTTTATATGCATATAATTTCCTATAAAGAGTTTAATATAAAAGTTGCAATTTTTTACTCACACGTTCCTTTAATTCCATCATTCCAGTATTATGCTGAAATAATCATATAATTGGAAATTGATTTTAGATAAAATAAAGAATAATATTTTCTCACCAAAAGTATCAGGAATGCCATAATGCATAATTCGACGAAAATAAAAATCCATAATATCTTTAAGTCTATTGTCCACATTTTATAGCAAAAACAGAATAGTAGAAACCGTATATTATTAATAATTTACATGAATTTTGTTTCTACTATTAATTTTGTAGTGTAATTGATGAGTGATATTAACTTAAATCAATTTGAATATCGTCACTGTTTTATGACGATCTATCGAGAAATATCGCGATATATTGAAAAAATAACAAAATATACATCACGCTAATTTCAATTTCTCATTTCGAAACATGGAAGAAGCGAAAAAAATCCTTATTCTCTTGATATAAAATCTTTATTTAAAAAATAATTTAAATCTAGTTTAATCTGATAAAAATCTGATTTAAATTCCAATTAGAGCGCGATTCTTAATAAGTGCGTAATTATATCAATATTTATGTTTATTTCAATAAAAAAAATTATTTATATTATTACTTATAATAATATGATAGGTACAATAATTTGATATTTTTTATAAAGGGCGAAATTATTATTTATGATAATAACATGTTATATACATAAATAATTATATTATAAAATTATATAACGTTTTCGAGAAGTTAGGTCGATATTATATTTGTCGTACGACAAATTTTTTAAGCACATTGATTGGCTGCGGGATAATAATTTTTTGAATCTTTAGAAACTTTTTATCTCGCAGCCAATCAATATGCTTAAAAAATTTGTCGTACGACAAAAATGTAATATTAGCCTTATTATATATATTATGGCCGTGTTCCGAAATTGCTGCCAGTTTACTGCCAGCACTGAAAATATATAATATACGTAACGTGCACTATAGAATTTGCAGTACTGGCAGTAATTTCGGAACACGGCCTATATAATCTCCGAGAATAACGCTATATTTCAAAAATATACATTCCGGAATAATTGTTATAGATATGAAGAATATTTGTATATTATAAAAACCTGTATATTATAAAAAATAGAACAATTTTTTTACATCAGATGAGAGCGTATTTCCATTTCAAAATCGTCAAAGTCTTTCTTCAGATTGCGCGAATTTTATTTATAAAAAAGCAAGATTTAGGTATCTTGCTGACAGGTAGGGATGCAAAGTAAGTGTCGCATTTCCTGAATTTATTAATGGATTGAAAACATGTTTTTCCAATAGCAACGGCAGTCGCGCAAAACTTTGCGCCGCTGCAAGTCGTTCTCGTCGGTGTTTAATGCTGAGGCAAGCCTTTTCGAGATGCGTATGTTTGTCACTCGAGAGGAAGAGCACGAGGGGTTCTAACGGTGCGCGATTCATAACCTGCAGAGATGAGACTTCCCGGCGATACTCAGCAGACGCTGAACGCAAACTGTCATTTCTGTCATCCGGCGAGAAGGGTTATTCATCCGAAAGCTTTCCGCGCTTACCGTCCCAATCGCAGATCGTCATCGCCGGTGCAGGGACGGTCGCCAATTCGGTTGCCTATCACTTGGTACTGAACGGATGGAACGATGTCCTCGTCCTGGAGCAAAATACGTAAAAATTCCTCTAATTTATAACTTGTTCTATCTCATTGTCAGACTTTCTAGCTTACAATTATGTATCTCTTAGCTTTGAATATTGCATATCTAACAATAATAGAAAATTTATATATATATATATAGCAATTAATACATATTTACAATTAGTGAAACAATAGATTCGTTAAATTGATTAAGTAAATATTCTCTGTGATTCTAGAATTGGCAGTGGATCCTCACACTTTGGTTCTGGTACAATCGGGCTCTTTAAACCAATCTCTCGCAGAAACCTGATTACATACAGCATCAAATTATATCAGCGATTGCAAGATATGGGCTATGATATAGGATTGAGACAGTGTGGTAGTATAAATTTGGCGCAGTCCAAGGATAGGATGGTAGCTCTTAAGAGAAGAATGGCCTACAACATACCCACTGGATTGCATTGTGAAGTACATAATTCATTTTTTATAATTTATCATGATACAAGCATATGACATGCATATAATATTGATTTAACATAACTGTACTGGTTACTTAAATCAACTGAAGATTATAATAGCTGTGAAGAATTATTGTGAGGAGAAATTATATATATTTCTAATATATATTTTATAATAATTATAATTAGTCATAATCAATAACATCAAATTGTTTTATTATAAGTCAAAAATACAATTATTAATACATTATAGATTTTGGGCAAGGAAGAATTGAAAAGATTACATCCGTACTTATGTGTTGACGATCTGGAAGGAGCAATTTTTGTACCGGAAGATGCTGTTGCTAATCTAAGTGCAATTTGTGAAGTCTTAGCAAAACTGGCAAAACAAGGAGGAGCACGATATATTGAACACTGTCATATAGAAGAAGTAAAGACTGAGAAAGGAGCTGTTAAATATGTCAAAACTGAACATGGTACTGTTTCTTGTGAATATTTCATTAATTGTGCTGGGATGGTAAATATATTTTTGTATTAGTTTGAAATATCCAATAATAATACTCATAATTAATCTATCTGTTTGTTAATATTTTAGTGGGCTCGTGAATTAGGATTAAGATGCACACCACCTGTCAGAATTCCTGCATATCCTGCGGAACATTTATATGCAGTTATACCGCCTTTGTCATCAAGAATCGATACATCTTTGCCATATGTACGAGATTTTGACTCATATTTATACATGAGAGAATGGCAAGGTACATATCTCTTCTCTTATATCTTTTACACTGTATTAAACATTATTGATGGATAAAAAAGCATATGTTACATTTAGAACTGCATATATTATTGATAATAATAAAATTGTTCATAATAATGATATATAGGTGGACTTTTACTTGGTTGGTTTGAACCTAATGCAAAACATGCATTTGGAAGCGGTAACGTTCCTTCAAAAAATTGGATGGAACATGTGAAAAGTGACCCAGCTCATTGGCAACCACTATGGGACAAAGTTATACATAGATTACCAATTTTAAAAGAAGTAGAACATCCAAATGTATATAATTGTCCTGACAATTTTACTCCAGATAGTAGATGGATATTAGGAGAAAGTCCTGAAGTAAAAAATTATTTTGTCGCTGTTGGAATGAATGGCAATTCATTGCAAGGTACTTTTTGAATATGTCTCTAATTTTTAAAAAATTTTTTTTATTATACATTTTTATTATATATAAAATTATTTATTATATAAAAAACTTGATATTTTTAGCTATATATTTTTTCAAAAGGTGCTGGTGGAATTGGTAAAGAAATTGCTGAGTCTATAATAAATGGTGAATCCACACAAGAAGTACTTGCATTCAATGTACAAAGGTTTCTAGATTTGCACAATAATAAACAATATCTACAGCAGAGAATGAAGGAAGTAGTCGGTCGAAATTATGCTATACTATATCCTCTTCAATCAGAATACAAATATGCTCGTAAATTACGTTGTTCACCTTTGTATTCTGTTTTGGAGGAACGTGGCGCAGTTTTTGGTATAAAAATGGCCTATGAACGTCCACTTTATTTTGATTCAACTTATAAACGTAAGTTTTTTTAACAATAAAATTTTTTTAATATGGCTATTATTTATGTTTGACATTTAGAAGTATTATATAAATTTAAAAGGAGGACAGAAAAAGCCGATTATGCCGAAAGGAAGTTTCTATAAACCAAAATTCTTTGATTTTATAAAGGAAGAGTTTCAAGCATGTAGAGAAGGAGTTGGGATAATAGATATGAGTTCATTTTCAAAGATTGAAATAAAAGTAAGTGAATGATGTAATTATAAAATGGCAAAGTTAGAAATTCTTTACGAATTTTTCTGTATAAGTCACATTGTTCAAATTTCAATTATGAGAAAAATTTATTCTCTATCTAAAATTTGATCAAAGATGTGTAGTTTCTAGTTTCACTGATTCAAGTATGTCCTCATTCTAATAATTGATTTAATTATAGTCCAGTCATGAAGAGGTAGTAGAGTATCTACAACAATTATGTTCTAATGATGCTAATATACCAGTAGGCGGAATAGTTCATACTGGAATGCAAAATGAGAAAGGTGGTTATGAAAATGATTGTATATTAGTGCGACAGAGTGAAAATAGTTATTTCATGGTCTCACCGACATTACAGCAGACACGTATTTATCAATGGATGTCTAGGTAGATAATATTCTGCTTCTGATTATAATCTCAAATGAAAAAACATACATAAATTCGAGATCAAATAAAAATTCAGTTTTGTGTACTAGTAAAAAAAATTATCAGTATAGAAATATATATTTTGAGAAATTAAAAAAAATTTTCACTATAAGAATTAAATTTATTATTTCGATTTCTCAAATTAGTATCCATTTGATTAAGCATTGTATTGTTATTAATGTAATTATTATAATCTATTAATTGTTAATTATTTTATTAATTGTTTTATTAATTATATTTTATTAATTATTAATATAATTAATCATTTTATCCAATAAAATAGACATTTGCCGGCAGATCATTTAGTAGGTCTTAATGATGTCACTTCAAAATACACAGTAATCAATATAGTAGGTCCCAAAGCTACTGAACTGCTTTCTGAATTATCCAACTCTGACATCAATCTTTCACCCTTCACTTACAAGGTTGGATCATTTTCTAATTATTGCTGGTAATGTTTTTTTTTACTTCTTTTATATAGATATTTTAAATTAATTATGTTTTTGAAATTGTAGACAGTAAACATCGCATATGCTTCAGATGTTATGGTAATGGCATTCACACATACGGGCGAATCTGGCTATTGTTTGTACATACCTTCGGAATATGCGCTACATGTTTATTCAACATTAATGGCTATAGGAAAGGATTATGGTGCAAGAGATGTTGGCGTTCTTACACAACGTTTTATGAGGATAGAGAAATTTATTCCATTCTGGGCTGAAGAATTGACACCATATGTGACACCATACGAAGCTGGAAATGGCTACAGAGTAAAATTGAATGTTAATATCACAATAGTATATTTATTTTCTTATATTTATTTTCTGTACATTTATACATTTGAGGTAAAAAATGAATGCTTTTATTTTAATAGAGCATAATCGTTTCTTCGTTTTTATATTACAAAAAATTAAAAATAGAAAATTGCAAAAAAGATTAAAATATAGGAATAATATAGTTATACTAAAATAAATTCAAGACAGCAGAATTAGAATAAAATAGCTTAAAGAGAATTTAATATTAAACATATTTCATAATTATGCTGTGCAGAAACAAAACTATTTTATTGGAAAATCTGCTTTACAACGTCAAAAGACGAAGGGAGTGACAAAACGATTAGTTTTATTTGTACTCAATGGTATGGATTTGAATAAAGATGTATGGGCATGGGGTGGTGAACCATTATATCGAAATGATGAATTTGTTGGTACAGTTACATCAGCTGGGTAAATATCGATTTTTCGAGATATTGTATTATTATATTATCACTTACTTATTTTACATTAGCACATCGTTATGTTACTACTATTCTTTCAGCTATGGTTTTGTAACAGAGAAACTGATTTGCCTTGGATTTATTAGTCTCCCTAGAACAAGACATGAGCAAGAGATACATGTTATTACCACAGACTTTATAATGGATCCAACAGCTCGTTATGAAATTGATATTGCTGGCACTAGATTTCCTGCTAAACCACATATCCATCCATTACCTATACCAATATTAAGTAGCAAGTCAAACCAAAAGTATATTCCTACTCCAGTTATCTCATATCAAAGTGATGTTTTATGTTAGAAATAATACTCTAGTCATTTTTGTATAATTTCCATCTGTCTGGAATTTATGAAACAAAAATGTCTAAATATCTGTAGTTCCTATGTGATAAATTATAATTCTTCTTTATATATTTAAAAAATATAATTATGAAATTAAAATATTAATATTCTAATTATGTGGCGCTCCTCTCATATTAGTTAATCTCCGATTTTCTATTATAGCATTTTATAGCATCTTTCTCTTTTTTTATTTGCTACTTTTTCATTTGTGATTCACAGACTTCTATATATACATATTATACATATTTTTTATATATTTATAATATATATTATTAATATACATATAATTATATATACAGAGTATATGTATATATAAATATATAAAATAATTTAATTTATGATATTGTCTAAAATAATTATTTTATTTTTTTATTTTGTCTAAATGTAAATATCTATATAATTTGTATTAATATCTTTTAAAGATTATTATATATGCAACATATATATATATATATATATATATAATATACAAGGTGAAAAAGGGGAGTGGAACATAGTAATATTTAGTATGTTTTTGAATGGCATTGTCGAAGTCACGTAAAGATCACTTTAAAATTTTTAAATGGAACCCCCATTTTTTATTAGGATAGGTTTTCACTTGCCGTCCATTTTTAGATGGTTGGAATCTTTATTTTTAATCACGTGATGTCTTTTAACGCTGGAAAATGAGCGTCGAGCGTCAAGTGAAAATCCACCTTTAGTTCTGATCACACCGTTGTAATTCGGAACGAATTTCTCACGTATATGGCTGCGTTCAGCAGGAAAAGCTGTTTTGCAACTGTTGTAAAATTCGTGAATCTGATTGGTCTATGCTCTTAGATTCAGTCAAAATTAAGAGCATACACCAATCAGACTCATGAATTTTACAACAGTTGCAAAGCAGCTTTTTCTGCTGAACGCAGCCTATGGGCCTGTTCTTTTTAGCTGCACTGCTGCACTAGTGCAATTAGTTAGAGTGAAAGAAAGTATGTTTGTCTCTTTCTAACTTATTGCACTAGTGCAGCAGTGCAGCTAAAAAGAACAGACCCAATGTCACGTGGTGAAGAGAATAAAGCTGTATTTGCAGGTTAAGTTTAAAATAAAATAGTTTGTGATTGAAAAACAATAAACCTGTTCAGATATGGAATTAGGCGAAGAAGACGAAGTAAAATCAAAAAACTTCCACGAATTAGAATTAGATGACAGGCTGTTGAAGGTAATTTGAATAATTCAAAAAGTAATTTGAAAAATGTACAAGGAATACATATATAAAATAATTTTTTAGGCTATTGCAAAACTGGGATGGAACGAGCCTACATTAATACAAGAAAAAGCAATACCTCTGATCCTTGAAGGGAAAGATGTCTTAATTAGAGCACGCACAGGTTCCGGCAAAACTGCTGCATTTGCAATACCACTTATCCAGAAAATATTAGTAAATAAGCGAATGCAAAAGAAACAGCAGATTAAGGGCTTGATTGTTACACCTAGCAAGGAACTGTGCAAGCAAATTTACGATGTCATCATGTGCCTGACTACAAAATGCTATAGAGAAGTTCGAGTAATTGACATTAGTCCACAAACAGATTTGAATGCACAGAAACCGCTACTCAATGAAATGCCAGATATTATTGTAGTTACACCAAGTCGGTTATTGCAACATCTAAAAGTAGGAAATATGATGCTGAAACATAGCTTAGAAACATTAATAATCGATGAAGCTGATCTGGTACATACTTATTTTAGAGATAATATTGTAAATTTTTCTATTATATATGTAGAATCATTTAATGATGATTAAATTATTTCAGCTCTTTTCATTTGGATATGAAAATGAAATTAAAGCTGTATTAACTTACTTACCAACAGCATATCAAGCAATTTTAGCATCTGCTACATTATCTGAGGATGTCCAAGCCTTGAAAAGATTAGTTCTACATAATCCTGCAATTTTAAAATTAGAGGAGCCACCTTTGGCTCCACCAACACAATTAGCTCATTATACTTTAGCTGCAGAGGAAACTGACAAAGCTGCCATTTTATATGCTTTGCTAAAATTACATTTAATTAGGTGATATATCTTAAACAAGTATTTTTAAAATTGTTTATATTTTTGATAATTTTAAGATGTTATTCCTATTACCTTTTTGCCACTTATACTTTTGTGATCAATTATTTGATACTTATACCTAAGATGCTTTCTCTCATTTATTATTTTTAAATCTTTCACATACTTAGATATTTCAAAAATGTGAGCGATAAAAAAGATGAAGTTTTAAACAATATTTTATAATTTTTCCTAATAGAAAATGATATTTTTCAATTATTAATAAATTATTTCTTATTATCAGGGGCAAAACCATAATCTTTGTAAATACAGTTGATAGATGTTATAAATTGAAATTGTTCCTGGAACAATTTGGTATTCCCACTTGTATCTTAAATTCCGAATTACCAGCGACTTC
Organism: Camponotus vicinus; assembly: GCF_025532165.1. Lineage (NCBI taxonomy): Eukaryota > Metazoa > Arthropoda > Insecta > Hymenoptera > Formicidae > Camponotus > Camponotus vicinus. The sequence goes on along the minus strand of NW_028141956.1, from coordinate 2,779,039 downwards.
AAGGTGTAGAGCGGTCACACAATTCAACAGTGGCACTTATGACATCATAATAGCATCAGATGAGAAGGCATTAGAAGAGGTAAAAAAATATATATGTCATAATAAAAGATATATATTATATATAATATTATTTTCATTTTTTACAGCCACATATAATAAAAACAAAAAAAGATAAGCGAAAAAAGGACAAAGAATCGGGTGTAGCGCGCGGTATCGATTTTCAATTTGTATCCAATGTAATCAATTTTGACTTTCCATTGGATATAAACTCTTACATACACAGAGCAGGACGTACCGCTCGCGGGAAAAATCAAGGAACTGCCCTTAGTTTTGTAGCGATCAGAGAAAGACCACTGATGGAGAAGGTAGAAGAGCATTTAAAGAGCACTTACAATTGCGAAAATCTATTTAAGACTTATCAATTTAAATTAGAAGAAGTGGAAGGCTTTCGGTACGTACTGTCTAATTTTTCTGTTTATAACACGTCGTTATTGAATTGTGAAACAGTATAAACATACTTTTACCCTTAATGTTATCTGTACCATTTTTTTTCTCTCATATAACATTATTTTTTTTTTACCATAAATTTGTTTCATTTGTGAAATTGTAATTTTAGTTATCGTGCTAAAGATGGTTGGAAAGCTGTTACAAGAATTGCTGTGCGAGAGGCACGATTAAAAGAAATTAGACAGGAAGTTATAAATTGCGAAAAGTTGAAAAGTTACTTCGAGGACAATCCGCGAGATCTGCAGTCGTTGCGGCAAGATAAGGCGTTGCATACTGTGAAACTGCAGCCACATTTAAAAGATGTACCTGAATATATAATACCATCAACTTTAAAAGGTATCATGGGAATAGGAAAAAGAAAAAGAAAATTTGATAGGAATGCTGCATCATCGGGAGCAACGGCTGTCAAATCGAGACATCAGGCTCGTGCATCAAATCCGTTGATAAGTTTAGAGATACCAACAAAAAAATAATTTTTTATAAATTAATTCATGTACTTTATAAATATCTGTTAAGATTATGGTGTACTTGTGTATAGTCATGCTTACAAAAATTCTAAGTGTAATATCCTCCTGTCTTGCAGTACTAGCTTACTGAATTTAATCCTATAGAAAATGAATCGAGTTCAATTTTGCATTTTATGGAGAGGATATTTAAGTCGTATATAATTAAATTTCATAAAAGCATATAAAATGATCTAAAAAAGGGAGAATGAATTTGTGGTCATTGAATATTGCGCATGCGCATTAAAATTTTTCAAATCTAAAGCGCATTCGAAAATTCCATCGAACTCTACAAATAATGAATGATCCCTTTGTTTAATAAACATGATAGGAGACGGCACAGATTAGAAAAAAAGGATATAGATGGCGTTGGATCATATTTTGTTTTAACATAACTGTTTATAATATTTATTATACCTCGAGGCATCAACAATACTGAAATTAATTGAGGCAAATGTTTTTAGTAAACAATAATATGTATTAGAATGAGACAAGCATAACTAAATGCTGTGTCCTCTTCTCGAACTTGTGCTATCCCTTATCGTGCCTAAACAAAGGGATGACTCATTCTAGTATCTATAGAGTTCAATGATCCTATCGTGACTATCGTTTTCTTAAAATTGTATCGGCCTCATTCCTTGGTTATTTTAGTACGTATATAATTCAATGGAAAATTCTACTCGTAGCATTTAATTGACTACTCAGAACAAAAGGAATAAAGATATCTACGTTCCAATTGGCCAATGAGCTACTCGATCCCACGTGTGGGATTTTGAACGCACTTTCTTATAAGAGATCAGACACGAGGGCGCTCGTGTTCCAGCATGTATAGAGGTTTATTTCTCTAAACCTTCCGCACTAGTGTACATTAAAAATGAGACAGACGTATATTTAGAAGTTGATGAGAAAGAGAGGGGAAGTAGAAAGTGCAAGAGGTTCAGCTACAGAGAATGAGGTTTAATGACTGCACATGATACTTGGTCTGCTAGATGGAAACAAGAAATAATAATAATGATAATAATAATCATAATAATTAGTAAGTGTGCATAGAGAGAGGACAAGAATGCGCGATTCATCCTTTCCGTTAATGCGCTAAAGCTGCGCTTATCGCAGAACGGACCCTCTCCAAGTAGGACGCCACTTGTCATTGCTTGTCATTCGTCACCTTCCATGAGTTATCAACCCGGACTTCCCGATATCGGGCAGTGTCAAACGTGGTGCAATCGCGTACTCGTGATCGAGGCGTAACAGTAGTAATGGCCGCGACTTGACTCTCCTAGGCAGAAGGCACGCGTGTCTAGTCATGCTACGGGAGGACTAGACAAACGTAAGGAAGGAGGAGAACCTGGGTGGTCTGGAAAGAAAGAGAAAGAGAGAGAGAGAGAGAAAGAAAAAGAGTGAGCGAAACGCGATCATCGTCGTTCTCGTCGTCATCGAGGCCTTCGATCGCTCCTTCCCTTCGAAGAATAATCGCTTTGGGTGTAGCAGAGAGACAAATTAACCGCCATATAATATTACAAGAGTCTCGTGTCGCCTGTCGAAGTGGGCGAGGCGCTCTCCGGTCCACGGCGAGGATCACTCGCGGCGCGTGTGAGGGTGCACGTGTATGCGCGCGCGCGCGCACTGGACGCGCGCGTGTGAGTGAGCGCGTGTGTGTGTGTCGCGCGACGCGCGCGCGTGTGTGTGTTGCACTCTCGAGCAGCGAGCGAGGAGCGGTGGTGCGTCGATCGCGCGATCGGCAGCGATGAGCGACGACAGGAGCGAGGATGATCCGATAATGGACCTCTGGTACAGCAACTGGGAGCAGCAGTGCGTCGAGGCGCTCGAGTCCGAGCCCGACTACGAGAATCAGCTGCACAACGAGAAGGAGCTGTACTCGCAGCAGATGTGGACCAAGTTCCAAACCACCGCGTCGGCCATCGCCCAATTGTACAAAGGTGATTCCTACGTTCCCGCAGCGACGTATGTATCGCATACTTCCGACGTTACGACCTCCCCCCCCCCCCCCTCCTCGCAAGAGCTCGTCGTCGTCGACGACCGCGTGGTCGTCTCTCTCGCGTCACATCCGTCCCTGGGTCTCGCGAAGGTTACGAGAACGATCCTCCGATCCGCGTAGCTGTCTCACGACACTCACGATGTCGCGACTCCTTCGTTCTCGTGGCCCTCGGAGCCGTTCTCTACGAAACTATCGATCCAAGAACATCCCCTGAAATTACCTTCAATTACCATTTTACAGACCGCACGCTGGGCGTCTCGTTATGGGTGCCCTTTCAGACCGCCGCTGGTACTGTAACATCGTTGTACAAAGGTGCGTGTCCCTCAGTTTTACGATCTCCATTGTCAACAATGACCCGTAGATAAACGCATGGCCATCCCCTCTTTCTTCGTTTTCATCTTCCCTTCCGCCATCTCCTTTTCCTTGAAACGCCACAACGCTTTAAAGCGATTGCATTTTGCGATCTTCAGTACGTTTTGTGCTCTGTTAAAGTGTGATTTATACTTGAAATATGACCGTCGTTTACGAAGCCGCAAATAAGCACTCGTAATGGCTGACCACACTCAGGGTCAGCTGTTACTGATTGTGAGCAATAAATATAATTTTGCGATTAATATGATATCGAGAGATGTTAAAGAACGTTCGTTAAAGAACGTTCTTTTTATTATTCTAAGGAATTTTATTCAAATATAAATATATAATTTTATTGCGTATGTACAAAGTCGATTTGCTTATACGTATTATCGTAAGTCACTTAAAAAAACTATTTTTAAGTTTGTTTAGTGATTTAATTGTAAGTTACACAATGTCTAAAGATAAAGAAAATTTTCGGCAAGTCATTGCAATGTATCTTGTATCAGTTATACTCGTATATATGTTTTTGGCAAGCTATTATTATATCTTCTCATATAGCGAGTGTATAATGAAAAAGTCATTGTATAATATCATCTCGCACTCATGTTCGTGTCACTCTTCTTATTCTTGCAAACAGAACACGCTTTTAAAGTAAGAGTTACATGTGTCTGTAATTAATTAAAATTTGTTTTAATAGATTCGGTGGATTGCATGAGGCGATGCAGTGATCTAGGAGTAGAAATGGGAAGACAGAAACATTGTAAAGAAATAATGAATTGGGCTAGAAAAAAAAGACGTATGATTCGCAGGGAAGATCTTCTTGCGTATCTCTCTGGAAAGCCACCACCACCACCTCGGCCACATTCGCACAGGTTTGTTTTTGCTTCATGATTTATTTTCAGTGTATTATTAAATTAGATTATTGTACATATTTTGACGCTATTAAACTTTTATTAAATTAACAATTAAATAAATAATACTGATTGCTTTTTAAACTAATACGACGCAATGTTACAGAAGTTCACCAAAACCTCGTATGATGGTGTGTGGTTCTCCATCATCGCAAAGTCAAATGCCAAGTATGGTTATTGCTCCAGCACCAACAGCAGGCAGCGATCCAGACCCTGAGTTACACACATTTAGGGAAGCCATTGCATTATCTGGTATATTATCTCCTACCTTTTAATTTAATTTAAAATAATTACTCTTCTCAATAAGTTTTTCTACATTTAATAATGTTATGCTATTTATATTATAAAGTTGCAATATTTATTAATTCTTTCCATAATATCGACATTAAAACGTATAAAATTAAAAATTAAAATACAATCACGTTTAATTAAAGACAGATTTATATAGAACAACACAGCTGTGATGAAATTTTGCAAAATATTGTGTCCTTCTAGGTTCTCCAGTGTCTCGACGTAGCGGAAAACAAGCCGAATTGTCAACTTTTATTAATAACGAATTAGCTCGGCATAAACGACCCGCTTCACATGACGTGGATATGGGATCACCCACGCACAAACGTACGCGTACTACACTGTAACGGCGCGCGATGCGTATGGTAGCTTTACTCCCTCGCTCCCTGTTGATTAATCGACCGACTAATGACTAATAACTCCTCTACATAACTCCCGGTTATATGTTAATCATTGGAGGAAACCGGTAGTGGTTCACACTGCCAGGTAAGTACGTTGTATGTAACTCCGATTGCTTCTGCTGCCGATCTCGATATTTATCATGTTCAAAGTCTCTTAAAAAGTTATACTTGTACAGTTAGTTCTGACCGACGCATATAATTTAAAATAATTTACATTTAGAATCACACAGAATATGTATGTATATGTATATATATATTTGTGAGATGTTTATTTTGGCAATATATTTGCAAAATAATAGTTTACACACACAATAATAATTTACGCTAAATATGTTTATTTTTCTAATTATATTAAATTTTATCAAAATTTAGAAATTATACATATGTGTGTTTTTTATGTTTATGTATACAAAATTACAGAAATGAAAGCGGAAATATGTTATGTTATATCTTAATATTGTTTAAAATATGTATACACGATGGTTAATTAAATTTTTCGTGTGCAAAAATTTGTATCATCGAAATCATATTGGCGATCTGTAAATCGACTTACTAGAAGAATTATGAGCAAATATGTAACTATTTAAAATGTTAAGTCTATATAAACATTTATACATATATTGATATGTATATTCAAATTTGCAGTGAATAATAAGCATCTTGATATTTGTCAATCAATTTCGTTGCTTTCTTACAAACAGTTGAAATTTTTAATAAAGAATGAATATTTTTATGCTAAAATTAATAAGCATAAATTTATGGCAAAATAGAAAAAAAATATTAATATAAAGTAAATTTATTTCATTGTAAAATATTTCTTTTCACATTAAGGTTCCTGATTTTCTCATTGACATTACATTGAATTAATGTAGGAATGAAAAATTACGTGAACTTTTTTCTTGAAATATAATGAAATAAATTAATTTTTTATATGTTACCACTCACATTTAAGAGCTAATATAGATTGGTAAAATATACTAAAGATCTTTCAATTCATTAATTAAAAATAAATTTTGGTTAGATACCATGAGATATGAGATATATTTTTGTTGGGAATGTAAGACATATGCAGATGAGTTATATATACATATTTACTATATAATAAAAAAAGTTAATTTCTATAATAATAGAATAGTGATGTGTGTGTAGTATAACATTCTATTATTAGTAGACTAATGTAGTATGTATAGTAATAATTTTTAAAATAATAGTATTTTTTATTAATATTATTGAGTACAAGTGTGATGGTGTATAAATTAATTTATTTTAACATATATAAGAAAAAGTTTCTGTTATTTATAGATTCAAATTTTTTATTTCTAAAATCATAATTTAATGTGACTGCAGTGATAAAATAGGAGCCTTTTTTTCAAATTGTTCATTATATAATAATTGATTTTATAACAATAATTGATTTTAGATAATAAAAATTAAAATAGTTATAAAATTTTCGATTTTTGTCATTTCAAGTTTCATTTAACAGTTACCAAAATTGGTTCATTTATTCTCTTATTAAAATATTTCTAATATTTTCAAATATACAGTAAATTTGAACTTTTATTTTAGCTTTATATATATATACATAACACAAGTGTGTACACACACACACACACATATACACACATACTATTTATTTTTGTTTGGAGCTCATTTATATATAAATTTTTCTTCTGAACACTACTCTCTCATTTCATCATGTACATTATCATGAATAGAAATTATTATCCAATTTTTTGAATTTTAATTTTGCGTGGTCAGACTCTTATGTTATTGAAATGATGACAAAATCGAAATTATAAAATTATCAATATTTCAAGAGAAATATAAAATATTTAAAATATTTAATAAAATTCATTTTTTCAACTCTATATGAAAAGCGTTAGTTATGAATATTACGAAGATATAATCGATAATATCTCTTAAAGAGATTCACTGTGAGAGAAAAAGTATAGAGTCTTGATTATGGTAAACCAAATTTCTAGTATAGGAATTTCAAATATGACAAGCAAGATAAAGGGCAAAATAAAAGGCAGGTAGGCACGTATAACTAATTTATTATAACAAATCAATATCAATATAGTGAGGAAAAAATGATGCAATAGTATAAATTTGATTTATTTTCTGTGTTGAAAAAAGAAGAGACCGTCAAAATAATACCAAGCTTTTTACACTACCAACAAAGTCTACGTTAATGCAAAAGATGGATTTAACTCCATAATTCCATAAGGACATAAAGTGTGTTCACTCAACTTATGTAAATGTAGACTTTGTTAGGATAGATGAGATAATGGTTCCAATATACGCATACATACATGTATATATGTGTACATATATACGTTTTATGTACTTATATATATATATATATATATATATATATATATATATATATATATATATATATATATTTATACATATACTATATATCTAGCAGCGTATTTTATTAAACAACAAAGACGCTTAACGATTGTGCGTTTAATGTTTTGTGCCAGAGAGTGAGAGCCCCACACACATATAAAGGTGCCCAATATAAAGGTGGTTGATTGTACGTACATTATTTCTAGCTAATATGTTTCACATTGCTTCTATGTGAATTTTCAAAGATTTAAAAATAGATTCACATTATACAACAATTACATGACAAAAACTGTTGTGTATTTACAACGGCATGCAAGAGATACGACAATAAAAATTTTTATTTTAATCTTAATTTAGCAAATAAAATTGAAAAAAGGTCTAAAAATAAACTAATAAAAGATGTTGATTTTAAGATGTTGATCTGAAGATGATTGATTTAATCTTGTGTGATTCTTTATTAGATGAGAAATAGAAAGAAAGATTAAAAATAACATCGACTCTCTTTCTAAAGGCTTATCAGATGTTAAAAAGAAGAAAAGTTTTGAAGAGCTTTTCAATGTTATATTATTTACTATTTTTGAATTACTAGAAAAATAGTAAAATAAAATTTTATAAATATCTTTCTCAGAGTTAACAATTTACTATTTTATTTTATAAAAATTATTATTTACTTAAAATTTATATATATATATAATATATATAATTTTGAATATTGTTTTCCAAGATTACACACACACACACACAAACCGTGTGCGCACGTGTGTGATCTCGCATAACAATTTTCAATCATTGAAGAAACTTTAAAAATCTAGAGTCTACCTCATTTTTATACATAAATTATCATATCTGAAATCATTTATATTATTAGCAATGATACGTGATACGAGACAAAATATTCTCTTGAATTAATATCGAAACGTCATGTTGTTCTCTTCTTTATCTTTACATATCTTTGTTGATTTAATATGTCACAGAAAAAAATATCTTTTCTTGTCGTATTATGTCATGTTATACTGTACTGTACAGTGTTATGTCGTATAATGTGCATCAATTTTTTTAAGGCTCCTGATCTATTATTAAATTATAACATCTGAAACGAGAAATCATATTAATATCACCTAATTTTTTTATGAAATACGTCGAAATAAATTTTTAAATTAGTTTTTTTTGTTATTGCGTTTAATGATATAAATTGATAAAATATATCAAAGACTCTTTTTCTGTTTTGTAGATTAATAAGTAGTTCTAAATCTTAATTAAGTTTATAAAATTTATTTTCACTATAGAAATGTAGGGCATACGCAGATGAGTTATACATACGTTTATCAATAGTAGAAAAAATTTTTAATTTGATATATCTTATCAATTCATATTTTCGAACGCATATGTATATAAGAGAAGGTTAATTTATTTATACGTAAAAAGATTCACATGTGATTTCTCGCTTCTGATGACATAATTTAATATGGCTGCAATAAGAAAGCAGGAACCTTGACTGCAGACAAGTCAGCAGAATCATTATTCGCGCTTACCGAATTCATTACGATTCGATTTATAAATGTAAGATTTATTTTCATAGCTTAATCGGTCTGCAACAGTCATACCGTTCTTTGAAAATTACATAGAAGTCGATTTCTATTTCGTTTCTTCGTAAGATTATTCGAGCGTCGTTCATATGAAAGGAGCAAAAAGCTTGTTCAGTTGTAAATATAGTATATGCTAATTACGATAAATATAGATATATCGCTAATAATTAATATCATTATTAGTATTAACTACTATGCGATAGCTTTAATGATATTTATCAATGATATCGTGCGATCGGCAGTTAATAAAATGTCGAGGAATTTACCCTCAATTACATTTTTCTGGACGAGGTTGATGATGCGTCAATCTCGCATCAGTGAGAACATATAGCAACCGTGGAGAATTTATTTTTTGCGAACGAACCATTTACATGTCTATTGTATATGCAGATCATGGAAGGAAGGCATTTGCTTTCACGATGATGTATAAAGACCGATTGAACAATTTGTACGTTTGCATCGTTCTCATCGTTTCTTCCTTCCAGCCGATTTCAGTTGTCAAAAATATTTTCTGTGTAAATGTCGCTCTTTTCGTAACTCTATGATAGAAGAAAGTAATACATTACTTAGGTATATATCGTATGCGAAGATGCCATACTTAGGTACACTTTACCCATAAGCGAGCGCACCAAATTCGACAGAGTGATGTCGAGGCAACTCTACAAACGCACCGATCTTGTGTTTTCGTTTCCGTTTCATGTATTCATGATACTTACTTGACTGCATCATTGAGACATCTGTTCTTGATCGGTTAATATTTGCAAGAAATATTGTCGAGAGTTATTTTCTCACATAAGTCGTATTTAGGAATACCAGTGGAGAATAGAAAATTATTCTTTCGTTTACTTATAGCTTCTTACTCTCTTTACTTTCGAGAATTATTTGCAAATGTCGTAAGACCGATGATAATTGTATACTCCTTTTTTCATTAGCGAATAGACGACTCGAACATTTCGTCGATGTAATTGGCATTTTCCCATCTTGCGTAATAAACCACCAGCGAGACGACACTTTGAGGTCAGCGAAAAAATTTTCCCACACATGTGAGGAGCTTTCCCTTTCTCATAGAATTATCTCGTCGGAAATCTGCGGGCCATTATAGGATGATATATCTACAGATACAATGTGCGCGTCGAGAAAATTTGAAATTGAAATTTGGTTTTGCGATTAAGATACAATTATAAGTTTAACGCACTGCAAACAAATATGTGTTATGTAATTTTGAAAAATTATTTGTATTATTTTAAAAGTTGTTTTGTTAAAAATCGGTTTTTGATATATTTAATATTTAATATTATAAAAATTATAGTTTAATGAAATTTGACAGTTTCGATAAACGAAGTTTGTACGGAATTATGTTGAGTAATTTATGATGTAAGAAATATTTATGTTAAATTGCGAAAAAATCTTTTTATGTTTATGAGTATAACGATATATTTATATGAAAATATGTAAATGTATAATAATGTAATGATGGAGAGACACGCGCTTAACAGATGTCTCTAGGAAACAGAGAATACATACTTGAAAATATAACGAAATCAATGTAACAAAACCTCTTCTCCCCCGATGTAATAGTGTATTCATAAGCTAAAAACCGGAAATGAAGAGAGTGAGGAGGAATCACTTGTGTATTATATTCTTCACAATTATATTGTATTTCGTACATTCGTGACGCGAAGAAACGCATAAACATGCGTTTGACGAACGTAAAAGCACCAAAAAATTTTTTACGAGCGTATTCTTCTTTGCTTCCTTTATTATTCCAGTGCACATTACTGCAAGTTGCATTGGTGTACTTTTGCGAGAATGAGTGTACGTGAGACTCTTGCACGAATATAACGCCTTGATTGGACGCGTGTTCATAACAAGGCGTGAAATGGTGCTGTTACTTTCTTGCGAACATAAGAAGCTTGTATATTTTTGCGCCTCTTGTTTGTAAGATAATCATTTACAAATAAATCACACGAGAGAAAGAAACTCCTCGTGGTCGTTTTCTTGCCCACGTTATGATTTTTTTCTGTCTGTGTGAATACAGATTATTATGTTTGCATATATACATGTTGTTTATTGTTATACGTTCGTTTTGTACATTTTTTATTGTCATACATTCATTTTGTACAGCAAGATGTACATTTTGTACATCTTGTGCTATTTGTGGATATAATATGCATCATACATAATGTTACGAAGTTATATATAATACTGTAATCTAAATCATATCTTAGTAATTATCACTACTTTCCCATTTATATTTAAGATATGATTATAAAAGTCAAATTTTACTACACAGTTATTGTCACTTAATAGATTATTTGAAGGACCTAATCAATATTTATTGTCCATTTTTATTATTGTGCGCGTGTGGTCATTTTTTAAAAATAATTACACTTTATAAAAGATGGAGAATGCAAAAATCTTGATTATCATATAATGCAAAGTTTGTCAATAATATTTTAATATCTGATTTTTTAAACGATTTAATATAAATAATAAGTTTTAAATTAATTATGGTAAATATTTAAGATTCTATGTCCAATGTAGTATGAAAATCTAGAGTAACTGTCAAGTTGATGTTGAGTATTAGCAACATCAGTGGTACTATATTTTATGGCAGTATGTATTGAATTTTTGTTTCTTTATTATGGCATAAACTGTCCTATAGTCTATTCTATTCCATTTTATCTATTACTAATTGAGTACTTGTCCTTTTTTTCTGATTCTCAATCTTTTTTTTGACGATTATTTACGATTATTATAATCATATATAATTTAGCTCCCAATAAGGTTATTTAAAATTAGTATCTTAATATACAATATGGTAGTGGTGAAAAAAAATATGTTGATAGTAAATAAAGCTATAAAAACTAATAAAACTAATAAACTAATAAAACTATAAAAACTACAAGGCACACGAAGAAGTTCGATATTAAGAGATTATCCTGATATATGATAAAAATTATACAAATATATTGCTAAATATATAATATAGCACTACCAATGTACGATCAAGTAATTGAATAATAATTTTAATAATTTATTTTTTCTCTTTCTTAATGATTTGTCCGATAAATTTTTGTAAAATTTTTTAATATCCCATATTTAGAATTTTAATTTCAATTTTTGCATAAATTAATAATTACTTGTCACACATTTGTAGATGGACGGATAATTTTATCGACAGCAATAATATCCTCTATGGCTAATGAAACATACTTTGCTTATAGTCTACTGTCCTTGATAACACTCTCCGGCATGCTTAGTGCTCTTTTCCGGTTTGCGATTGCATTAGTGAGTTTTCGTCTAGGACCGAGCGGAAGTTTGAGGGCTGCTATATCAGTTTCGGTGAGCAGCATTAGAGCCTCCAGATCGATTTGCTCTGATTCCAGGATAGACTGTATGGATGTGAGATTATTGGCGACTAAAAATCTCTGCAAAGGTGTCCATTCCTCGTCTGTTTCTTCACTTTCTGTTCACAAATCAATTTAATACATAATATGATATCCCGTTCTTGCAAACAAGAGGTTCTTGCAGGAAGAGCGAAGAAAGATAATCGATTATCATGTCGTTTTTTTACAGAACATCTATTTTATGGATCATCTATGAAGAAACCATCGTATTGTATATTCTTATTGTACTTTGTAAAACTTCATTCAACTTGCCTGAAAGCAGATCCTCGTCCCACGAACTTTGCCTGCGAGCCAAACTGCCAGCACTTCCGATACTGATCTCTTCATTGTGTCCATTTGGACTAAATTTGTTACTATTTATGGACCCATTTGTAGAACCGTTTCCAGAAAGATTACTGTTTTGTAATTGAACGTCCATCTGCGTGACCGGCAGGTTGTCCAGCGTAGATGTTATCTGTCAATAAAACGACGATTCTAATACAATCGATGTAGAAAAAATTAATTAGTTTTCTCTTATCACTTTATGATTAAATAATATTTTTAATTGATTCGTTGTATAATTGTTTAATTTGTTGTATGATAAATATCTGTATTTCTATGATGTATTCGTTTAAAAAATTGCGATTTTTATATTTTATATTTTTTTATTCCTCTTGAATCACTATTCAAATAGAATAAATAATAGTTTATTTCGTTGTGAAAGAAAACAATAACATAATATTAAAATATATCGATTTTTACAGGTTGGACTTTTATAGCAAAGATAGTCGTGTGAAAAAAATAGTTACATTTGAGATGAAGATTATTATTACAATGTGAAGAAGCGTATTGAAATAATTGCAAATAAATGTTGCGTATATTATATAAATCTTTATGATATAGAGTAATAGAGAGAATATATCAGAGCTGAGATATTTAAGGAGAAGAAAAGAAAACATCTATTCATATAGCTAAAACTGTAAAAAAAGTTTTTACATTCATGATTTTTTTCAGCTTATTTTCAATATTAATTTTATCAGAGAGGTAAGAGATCTCAGAATTATTCTGAATAAAAGATTTGATTTATAAGTACAAATAAAACTAACCGCCCTTCTGAAAGCCACCGAACCGAATCCAGGTCGATTGAAGATGCTGGCCGGTTCCTGAAGAAAAGCGGTGTCTTTTGCAATGTTCAAATTCTCTTCCTCTCTATTTTCCTCCTCCTCGTCATATATCCTTTCACCTAAGAGATCGGGCGTGCTCTGAGATTTGCTCAGAGTACCCCATACATCGGAGATTTTTCCTCTTCTACCTATATGTTGAGATTCAGTATCGTATGTGCCTACGTACATAACTTCAGAATCCCGTCGAACGCCGGTCAGACTTCGAATAGATTTCTTTCCATTCATCTCAACCTACGATAATAGACGTATTATGCACATACAATATTATAATTGGAATGTTATATCGACTTAATTTAAATTTATTTTAATTTAAATTTATTAAATTTAAATCTATTTTTCATCATTAAATTAAGCAAAAAGAAATTATCAATTAAAGATTTTAAAATATGCATTTTTAATTTTTTTTAAATGTTATTGTTCTATCATATCAAAAAACAAGATTGCAAAAATTAATTTTATGTGATTTTTGGAGTTGTAAAAAATGGAATAATTTTTTTTTACCTCTACGACCTTGAAGTCGCTGGCGGCTTTCTTCGCTAACGCTTTCCGACATACCGTACTACCGTGCTGTCTCTTCGTAGTGGTACCGACGATATCGCTAAATGTCGGCGAAGGTTTAATTCGGCCTTTAAAGGTCAATACGCCAGAGCGTTGAGAATTCAACTCATTCATCGCCTCGGAGTCCGATCTAGCACGATTCTTTATGAGTTTCTTCTGTTCCTTTTCCGCTCTAATTTCAGCCAACTTTTGTTTTTTCATGTACTCTTTCAATCTGAACAGAGAGATATTTTTATATGATTAGTATTGAAATATCTATATATTTAAAATAGAAAATTTGTAACAAAAATAATAAGCAATCGATAAATCATCTTTGAATCTATGATTATTTCTGTGACCAGATAAACTTAATATAGTGTTATATTCTTTTTAAAAATATTACCGATACTTTTTCATTAGAGATTGTCATAAATTAAGATTATTTAATCAGATCAATGATTATTTCGTAATTATATATACCTTTTCTCCGCATCTTTCTCCGCTTTTTCCCGGAGCAGACGACTTTTCTTACGACTATTCAATTCTTGATCGGCCTGGGCGAGGTCTAGGAATTGCAAAATTCTCTCGCAACCATTTATCGCCGCAAGTTCTCGGGCGGAGTGTCGATCGATGTCCAATGACCAAATATTGCAACCAAATTTCACCAGGAATTTTACGCAGAATTCGTGACCTCTCGCTGCTGCCAGATGCAGGCATGTATTACCGAAATAATCAGTCTTGTCCGGATCACCTCTATGATAAAATTATTATATTACGAGGAAATGAATACGAGATAGATTCTTCAGATTTGAGAAAGAAAAGAAGCATGTAAAATATAAATAAATTTAATAAACAATAATATAATAAATATATATTAAATATATATTATATTTAATATATATATTAAAATATATATTTCATCATAAAAAAGGAATAGGAAACGTCTTCTAGAAAATTAATAAATTCTATTATTTTATATATGTACGCGTTAATGTACGTGTTCAAATTAGAGAAATGTTGAAATTTAAAAAATTTCACACAAAAGACGAATACATTAAAAAAATTAGTTTCTATACAAAATATTATTAAAGTTTCTCTTTAACGTTGTTATTGTTATTGAAATAATTTTTGAAAACTTGTACCCGCGTACGTATTTCTTTTTACACATTTTTTAGCATCGATCTCCTGATAAGAGATTTTAAAATATTCGGATGCTTAGGACTTCGTGAAATCTTATGGATTGTCTTGAATTATTCAAAAATCAAAAGAAAGAGGTAATTTGTGTTAATTATTCCGGAAAAGTACTAACCTTTTCTCTCTCTTATTTCATAATTGTAAATGACGCGAATAAATATAATAGAAGTATTTATTTATGCGATTATGTTAGAAGTCAATATTGAGATATGCTTTGTTTCATATTGGTTTGATATTGCAAATTATAATTATTCATTATATTTATTAAATTTTCAGGGATCTATTGGGATTATATTAAAAGTTTTTGGATGGTATGAATTTCTCGAAATTTTTTTGGCGATCGATTCGCTTCCGAAACGAGATAAATATTTCAATGACCGATTTCATCTCACGAATAGCGTATATTTATTTGTTCGTCTATTTGTATGTATTTTTTATTTGTGAGATATATATTTGTACAAATATTTTTACATACATCCCCGGGAATATTGTTAATTATTTCTTAGTTTTTTCGTTAGTTTTGACTTAATCATTGAATGTCATATGAAGTCGCAGTTCGGAATTTTACGATGATCGGTCGTTTGTTCAATCGGATTGTCGTAAACAGATGCGAGAATTTTTAGATCGCGAATGTATAAGGTTTGTTGCGGCTTGTTTTATCGGATATGTGTTGTATTGTTTTTCATTCGATCGTGTTTCCGCCATCGTGCATTCGATGGACACCTGCAATGCGTGCTTCCGGTTCCGCATGTATATTATCATGCAGGTATAATAATAGGGCTGAAGGTTCGCTGACGGAATTTTCAGAAACAATGCAAATTGAATTGTCATTTTTGCTGTATGGTGCACACTCTCTCTAGAAAATATAATATAAATATATAATATAAAAGTAATTATATTGCTGAGGATATTGTTGAAATTCGTCTGTGTAGATAGAATTCATTCTACTAGTATTTCCTGATTAATGTTCGTGACAAACGGAAACATCGAGGAACTCTTCTATATTTTGGAGCTTGGACACGAACGGAAGGTCCCCACATGTTCGATGAGCACTGCTTGAAGTAAATGTTAATTATAAAGCATATATACTAGTGGGGCTGTCGTGTTCATGGGGCACGACGACCTCGTGCTTGATAGGTACTTGTGTTTCGTGTGAGTGGATAAAACACGAAGTTATACATGTTCCGCTGAATATATTCTGCTTCGATTTCGCAACTTATAATGTAATCGTGTTGATGCATGATATTTATTATTTTATTTTCGTTTATCACAATACGAGAGAGATGTTAATCTTATACACTTGATTTGCAATAAGTTGCAATAATCAAATATGTTACACGCAATCAGATGCGAATATCTTGCTACACGCATTAATTATCAATGTAAAATATGATGTTGATCACATTTATTCATAATTATAATATAAAAAAAAGATATTAAGCTTGCATACCCCCTGGTGACCAGCAGTCTCAGGGCATCTATGTGACCTTCGAAGGCTGCCCATAATGTTGGAGTCATTCCTCCTTCATCTCGCGCATTACAATCCTTTCTCGTAGCTTCTTTCAGAACGTCCAATGCTCCTTCTCGGGCGGCCCTTTGACAAAGAGAAGTCTATGCATTATATCGTTCTTTTGTTCGATCAAGTGTTCTTATTGTTAATTCAATTTCTTAAGTTCACAGCTGTATTAAACATCAAATATTAATATTTATAAAAAATTGTCTGCAAGCAAATGAAAATACGATATCTAATGCTTGATGTTTATAATTTTTAATCCTCAAGTTATATGTATATTTATTGTATATATTGTATAATTATTATTATATAATTATTATTATATAATATTATAATTAATAATTATATAATTATTATATCATTATAATTGACATCTTTTTACATCTTCAAAATATGATATCGTGAACTTTTGTTATCGTGCAATCTATCGCAGTATCTTATCTGATTTAAACCATGTTGTTACTTTAATTATCACCACGTTTCTTAAGGAAAAATCGCGGATTTTATCGTGAACAGAAACAACTCCGCGAAATATGCATATCCATGTTTCTTAACACCTAATTATTCGCGGCATGTTGCTCGTGATATTTTAATTACCACTTAAGCTACTTGCATTTTACATTAGCAATATGAGCAATTTGTATTTTTTTCCTTTTCAATTAAGGAAATTTGGTTGAGGCAAATATATGCGATTTGTGAAGATAAGTACTTTCAATTTACCGATGTTCACAAAAAACTATTTTAACGCATTAGCGAGTAGGTATTATTTCCTGGGGAAGAACTACTTCATTAATTATGACTTCATCAATATAAATTATAACATTAATGATCTCGGGTTGCAATTATAATATCGTAATAAAGAAGTATGAAGTAATAAGCTAAAATTATATGTGTGTGTAATATATCTTGGTATTCACGTTCTTTGATATTAATTCCTCAAAATTATAAAGTTAAGTACATTTCTTTATATAAAAATTTTATACGTTCTTATTAATGTGTGTATGTTATTTTGCAAGATTTAATAATCGAAGTTAATTTTACAAACTTTATTGAGATTAAATAATATTAAATTTGATTAATATTTCACACACATACGTATACACATTTATTATAATATTTCATCTATTTAAATTAAATATTGAAAATTGAGAAGTTTTAAAAAGAGACACTTTTGTAGACAAAAAGTTTCGTTAAGAAGATAACTCGAAATTCGATAAGATATGTCGTAATAATTTTTCGTGCCGTATATTGTTTGTAAAATTAATACATTAGTCATGTGATGATGCATAGTATTGTTCGTTGCGAGTAAAAGTTGATAGAAACGCTTGAAATTTCTACAGCTGATCTGAACGATAAATTTTCGTGATGAATGAAATAAGAGTTCTTCGCATAAATTCCGCACGCGCTCTGTCGATGCACACGATGTTATAATAAAACAGTCCATGATCACGATTATTATGCATTTGTAGAGATAACTATATTCGAAATTTATTATTTTTAATTAAGCGTATCTTTATTTAATAAATCCTGTGCATTATTTGAGATTATTATCGTCCTTTTTATTTGTTTAATATTAATATAAACGTTGTTAAGGTATAATATATTAATTATCGTGTTTTGCTGAAATGTATCTCTATTTTAAAACAACTTATTACACATCATAATAATTATAAATGTCAAGAAAGATATGAATTTTTCTTAATATCTTCTCTCATTCCATCCCAGTTATTTACTACACCTTGATACAATTTTATTAAGGTGATAGACCTTATTATTATTGATTATATATGATTATAATTGCTTTTGGATAAATTATTTAATTAATGTTTATACGTGTAAATCGCCAATTATATATAACGTAAAAAATATTTCAAGATGTAAAATAAATTTTAATTCGTATTTATTGCAAAAAAATAATGCAATATTTAAACTATCAAATTTTTTCTTAACCAATTGAGATTTAAATGTTACATTTTTAATAATAAACTAAAATGTTAAAGGAAAAATTTGATTATATATTCTAAGATCTAACTCGCAAATTTTCTCAACGTTGCGTTTATAACTTTCGATGTACTTAATCGCTCTGTTTCTCCTTGTATTATCGAATCGCTTCGCGCGATCAGCCGTATAGTCAGACTCGGAGATTTTTTTCTCAATCGCGAGGCGAGTACTTGTTCCACGACATTTCTCTCTTCACTTTCCGGACCTCAGGACAAGTCCTACGTGGAAGCGCGTGTATATAAAACAGGAGCAGAGAAGAAGAGGAGAGAAAGAGAGAAAGAAGGAAAGAGACGGCGAGGGAGGGAGGGGGGGAGAAAAAGAGGGAGAAAGAGGGAGAAAGAGAGAAGAAGCACATTCTCGATATGCAATTCTGCATACACACACGTACACAAATTCTGAAAAGAAAGAAACATAAAAAGAGATCTCACTCACTTATGAAATCGCTCGAATGACATTTCGCGTGTCCGTTCGTTGTTTCGCGGATTCGGCTATCCAGATAACATTGTTCGTAATTTGAAATAACAGCGCGCGTTTTTCGCGAATCGAGGAAAATAAAAAAAAAAAAAGAAACAGTATGGCGATGCGAAACGATATAGCATCGAGGTGAAGCGTCGTGCCGAGTATTGCGTCCGGCAATGTACTGTTCGAGCGAGCGGCAAGTTACACCTGGGCCGCCAGACTGTGGCCTCCCTCTCGTTCTCCATCCTTCGGCTATCACGTTTCGCTCTGCTGATCCGACAACTTTACCTCTCTCGCTCGCGCGATACTCCAGACGATTTGCCACCTGCGCTGTTCGGGGGGCATCATCCGCCACCTGAAATTCCTTTCGTGCAACTACACATGAGTCACAATGAACGGCTCGGATTCAATTATTCAAATTATTTGCACGAGAAAAGTTTCACTTTAATAACTCTTCTCGTAAACTTTATGACGAATTAATTTAATTTAATTAAAAAGAAGAATCATGTGTGTACTAACAGAACATTTTTATACACATTTTGCGTGATATATTTTTACATTTTTTGTAAAAAAAAGAAGAAAATAATTATATTTAATACAAATGCTTCGCGTAAATTATAAATAAATTTACCTTCAAAATGATAACAAAAACTTCGAAAAAACTATTGTACTTCGATTATATTGTTATATTCATGCTTTCCGTTATATTAAGTCTGAAGGTTTTTGAATTAAAAATTAAAAATTAATTTTTAATTATAAATAATTAAACAGCGATCTCTTTATTTATGGCAAACAAACAAATTGTTTGCCTCATCGTATATTCGATATTATATGAGTGTGCTTTATGTTTTAATTGGCTAGCCAATTATTAATTTACAAAATTTTCATGATATCATTTTCCCCTTTTTTATCCGTTCTATATTAAATTCTAATTAAATTCTAATAAAAAAATTCTAATAAAAAATTCTAATTTAATTCTAATTAAATTTTACATATATTCTTTATCATCACGATGTGAAATATATAATTATTGAATTTTAAAATTTAGTAATTGTGTTTCATAAAATTTCGAAGAATTAAACATACATTATATAATTATTATAATGTACACGATTTTTTCATGATGACTCATGTTTGTTTTTTATGCAATTATTATATTCTGATTTATTTTTCGGTGCGTTAAAACATTGATTTATCGCTTCATGTGTTTCATATGAAAAAAAAATGATCGCAGATAAATTCTTTACCGACAATTTTAAGGTCCCATATCGTTAGTGACAGTAACTCTCCATAGGTAGTGCCATATGTTCGTTTAATGTTAATTTTATTCATTATTTAAAATAAATAGGCATCCAAACATAAATTTTGTTACCTTTAAATTGTTAGTTTTTTGCACATACATAAAAAAAAGATATAATCCATATAAAATATTCTATGAATATAAGATCCAAACAATATGAAGTCAGATTGATATAGTGTGTTAAAAAGGACGCCTAATGAATTAAAAATGAAACCATATTTGCACGCACGCACAAAAATGCTTTATTAAAGGATTATAAAAGATCAATGAGTCAATGACAAAATTATAATAATAAATATTAAACTCTCGGGAGACATGTAAATATAAATGCATATATGTATATTTGAAAAAGACGCAATTATTATTGGTCTAAGAGTGTTTTTTTATTGATATTATTACAACAATTAGCATGCAAGAATTACATTGATTTAAAAATTTTACACTGATGTTTATCTGCTTCAACATGTTATGTTCATGAACTATATATAAGAACCATAACTGTATGCGTTGGTTGCACTTTGTGTACAAAATTTTAAACTCCAAAAAGATATATTGCTGCGAGCAATCGTTAAATTTCTCGAAAAAATTAAAATAATTTTAGTATTTGATTGTATGTCGCATCAAAAATTATGCAAACCATTTATACTTTTCATCAATGTATTAATTAAACTATCAATGTAAAAGTTCACATAAATTAATCTTTTATTTTTATATGAAAATTGTTATCAAAATATTAAGGAGAATATTATCTTTTCTTAGATTATAAAGATTTGCGTAATGTTAATACTAATACACTTTGGAATGCCTTAGGCAGTAAGATTTATTAACAAAGTTTTTCTTTAATATAATTAAGTTTAAAAGATTTAACTTTTTTGTCCGTCGTATGAACAAAGAAAAGTACATATTATATTTTATTTTAAGAATGTCTTATTTTTATTAATTTTGACAATTTCTATTTTATCATTTGTCTAGTTATTTCTTCAATTTTAAATAGATTTGCGTTGATCAAAGTTCTTTAACATAATAAAGTTTAAAAAATTTAACTTTTGACCGTATGCACAAGGAAAAGTGCATATTATCTTATTTTAAGAATATTTTTTATCTTTATTAATTTTGAGAATTTCTGTTTTATCATTTGTCTATTTATTTTTTCAATTTCAAATAGAATCGCACTGACCAGAGTACATTTGCAAGAAATATCACTCATAGTACTTCTTATTGAATTACATCTTGATCACAGTTCAATTATGTTTATTCCATTAAGTATGAGATATATATTTTATTATATTTGTATTTGCTTTAGAATAGTACCTGCTGATACAACTTAATATTTTATTATGTAAAATTGTTGTTTTTATAAGTATATAAGCCATTTCAACAAGAAGTTAGAAAATTATGAAAGACATTACCTGATATATTAATTGTTACATCTCTGGTAAAAAAATACCAGACAGTTTTAAGAGAAATACTGCTATATTTATATTTATTGATATCGAATTTATTAATTTATTAATCAACAATATATTGCAATGATTACATATTTTTCTTATCTTTTTTTGACATTTTTTTTATATTTAAAATCAGCGGCATTTGAAACAAAGATTAATCGTTTTTTAATTAATGGATTTAAGATTTAAACAGATATTAGATCGTACACAAGTGATTTCAAATATATAACATAACATATAATTTTTTATTTTTATTTTAATAACAGATTTGCCAATTTATTTAAATTGTAAATGTATTTGAAATTAAAAAGTCTTATCTCATAAAAATTAAAAGTTTATAATTATTCTAAAAAAATTTTAATTTCAGATTTAACTATTAAGATGTAATTTTGAATACTAGAATAATAAAAGTTCAACAAAATTAAAAAATTTAGTACTTTACATAATACTTCACATTAAATATTTTGGTAAATATTGTGTTTACTGGAACAATGAAATACGGCTTGACTGACATATGTTGTCAAGATTCTGTCCCGAATAACATCCAAAAAGTTTTAGCCGTCGCTCATTTATTAAAAAGTTATTCGGAATATTTCTTTTCTTGTGATTCCTTCGTGTTCTTATCAATTTCTTACTTAATTATTTCTTACTTATTTATATATATATATATATATATATATATATATATATATATATATATATGATATCGGGACATCGTGATGCTCTCGAGATATTTTTTTTATTATTTAACAATTTTGCTCACACAAATAGGCAATCTCGATCTCTCGAGCATTGCCCGTATTTTTATATTACTAATACAATCTTTTGTTCGCGCGCTGAATTGTTAATAAAAAAAAAAATCTCGAAAAATTAGAAATCAATTTGCGATTTCTTAATTTGTTCGCAATTTGTAGAATATTATGAAATCTCATTTTTAAATAATATGTATTGGCAAATAATATCTATGCTTATATAATTTTTAGAAGAAGCTTTTTTAAAGAAATCTAAAATTAAAATTGGAGAATTTTGCAAGAGTATGGAAGTTTTATCCGATTGATAGAGGAAAAATAAATTATAAATGATTTGTAATTAAATATAAAATCTTAAAAGATAATTCTGTTCATATTGAAATGAAGATAATTATTATCATAGAATGACATATTCGAATTATGTATTTTTTTCTCAAGATAAATAAATTTCTTAAATGCAAGAACATATTTTTTCCAAATCAGAGTATGGAGTTTAACTTAGAGATGGAAAGATAATAAATGAAAACATATTTACTGAAAATGCGATTACTTAACTATATTTAGCAAAATTATCGAGTATATCGTATTTGAAATAATGAGATTTTATTGCATGAAATTAGTAAAGATAGAAAGTAGAAAAGTTTACTGACAATTAAGTATTCGATAATGAAGGCTTAAATTAAAATGATTGTAGTTTTCGTCGAGTTATTACATTTCTCGCTGTTGGGTTATAAAAATATATTACATATGCGGGGCTGCGCCGTCATTTAATCAAGAACAATTGTTCTACGTTAGATACTATTTAACTGTGCCCCACTTCGCTGAAAACTTTGTGTTCCGCTTTTCATTGAGTGAGTCTCTCGAACAAGAGATTTTTGAGTTTATCGCATCTGTTGAATGTGTATATGATATTATACATGATATCGTCACGTTACATGTTTGATGAAGGAGCACGAAATAGGCCACAATTTCGTGTGCAAACGCATTAACAATAGATTGGAAGAAATCTGAGATCTATAAATGTTCAGTTTTCATACATACATATGTTTCACCTTAAGAAGTGCTTTATTGACTTTAAGAAGAGATTTAAAGATACTTTTGATGATGTCATTAGATTCATAGATCCATATTAATTTAAAGATCATCTGTATTTCAAAGATTCATTTGCGCGCGAATTTCTCAATTTTTAATAACACATTAAATATGAGCTATTTCTAATATTTATTCTTTACAATAACATCTCTTGATAATGATTTGAAAATACAATCAAAAATACAAAATGGAATTCTGCGAAAATCCAATTTGCGAAAAGTACATGCAAAATTCAAAATTTAATAAAACATATGAATATAATTCACATGTGTACAAGAGAAGAAATTTTATTAGATGTGTAAATATGCAAAAAAGATTTTCTATTTTTTCTTTCTAGAATCTTTCTTTCTACAATATTTTTTCAAGAATATCTCACATTTTAGAAATTAATTCATGGTTTGTTTGTATAAAAGAGAAATGTATTTTTTATTCAAAGTATTCTATTAAAAACGCAACAATAATTAGAGAAATTGTCGCATATAATTGAACTTTATATAATGAAAAGTATAGAAATGTTTACATTTCTCTCAAATCTTATATAAAAGGTCTTTCAAACTCGCCACAAGAGAAACTATTTAAAGTTAATTCTTTTTGAGAAAAACATGACTCGATATTTTTTTAACGAATAAATTAATGAAATAATTCAAACGTAATAAAAGTATAATATGTACATGTATGTGCGGATTTGCACAAATAATATAAAATAAATATAAAATAAATAATAGATATTAAAAAAAGATAATGTATAATATTGACATCAAAAATATCTTTAATTTATCTTTCCATTATCTAATATATATTTTATTGTGATTCATAACCTTTTTAAAAAATGCCTTTCAGCTCAAATATATTCACGTTAAAAAAATCGTAGTAATTTTTTTGTATAAGAAAAATTATACTTAGTATTGTATATAAGTAAACGTATACAATTTTCTTATATTTTACGTAAAACAACGCACGTACAAATATAACTGGTTAATATATTCTTCACAAGAATTTTTTAAAACTAATCTTTGCACAAATATTTATTATTATGAATATTATTATTATGAATATGCAGGTTTCTATATACTTTATACACTATTTTACATAAATGCCTTGGTAGATTTGTAATAAATTAAAATCGATTCGATTAAAAAGTAAAACATACTTAAAAATCTACAATAAATAACATTTTCTTATTTACTTGTACTTTTTTTACAAAATTAAATTATTATTTAATTTTTTTTTCACATTAAAACAAGGCATTTTTTCCCTTCTTATTGCAGTATTTAGAGCTGAGAACAAGTGTCGTATCTGTGATAATCTGTATTTAAAGTACATTGTTTCTGATTGTTCAAGATTCATTTTGAATCATGCTACATATTTCTCTGATTTTCTCATTAAGTTGATACATCAATGATCGCTCGAACAAGTTAGCTTGAAATATTTACAAGTAAAAGTTGTATATTTTTCCTGTTACAAGTACAAAAATCTCTTCGGTATGATTAATCACGTTTATATTTCAACAAATCTTATTTTATATATATGTATATGTATGTTAGATCTATTACCATCTATGTGCTACGTCAAAATTTGTTGGTAACAATTATTTGTCATCAATATTACACGCTTGTTACCTTCGTGCGAAAGGTAATGCGAGATGCCGATAAAAAATGATTGTCTCGTTACAAAACGCAATTCGTACGTGTCTCATTATTATTTATATATGCCGTGTTTAAATCTTAAGTTGTTGAGCATAATTGCAATCAAAGACGATCGATCGACGATCCGCTAAACCCTTGTATAATCCTTTTCAATTTGCGAAGAAACATCGTCAGCAATGTTACATGCAACATCAGTACCTTTGCTTCGCAAATGTCATCATTATTTTCCCACGATGATCTGAATCCGTTATTAATCCTCAAGGACCTTTTCTATTTTCTCTTCATATTTCATCGTCTTCTATATACAAAGTCGTTTCACATTTTTCGCTATCGATCTGCACCATTTTTTCATCAACTATCATTTGCGAGTCTACATCTTCCGCAATTATTATGGGATTTTGCCCTCGTAACATCGTATTTGTCCTCTGACTCATCGATCTATACGATTCGTGAGACTTTTCCTCATCATCTATTGAACTTTCTATGTCGATCTCCGTGACGTTTTCCAGTTCCGGTTCTTCGAGTAGCATGTCAGCCTCCGTAGGTACGTCGCACGACGATAAAGCGCCTGCATTCGCTTCCTCGATGTCTACTACGTGACTCTCGTCAGAATTGTCGGCATGGCTCTCTTCAGTATCGAGGGACACCGTCGTAAAGTACTTTGGATCGCAATCGGAACCTTCTACAACAGCTTGAGTGTTTAACGAGTGTCGACTCGACTGAGAATCCTTATGAAGAGAATGCTTATCGAAAGATCGCCTTCTATTGTCATCCGATCTGGAATGATGCAGCTTAGGATGACGCGATTGTCTTCGCAAGTTCTCTCCACTGCTCGTGCGTGGAGTCAATTCCGTCTCGTCGAGCATATAACGGGTACAATCGACGCTGAATCTTTCTACTGAGAGTTTCCTATAAATTTAATTAGAAAAAAGACTTTGTCGCTTGCTTTGATAAACATTTGAATGTAATTAGACATCTTTGTATAGATTTTATTTTATTTTTGCAATGTGTACGGGAGAGATCAGATTTATATATAAGCTAAGCAAGCTGCGATTTAAAGCTTCGTATCGAATGCAATCTTAAAAAGTATACTTGCAAATAATTTATTTTTAATTTAAATATATTTTTAGATTATTTTATTATAACTTATAGAGTGTTATAACAAATTCAAATTTGCTAATAATAGTAGAATATGTAATTGCAAGCGATATATGCGAATGATTAGAAAAGCAAATAATAAAGTAATTATTATTGTAAAAGTTGATATAAAATTCTCGATTACCTGTAATCTCCTCTGCGAAAATCAGGACTTTTTCTAAACTCGAGACTAGCCTTACGATATCCTAGCGAAGTTCGATCGACGCGACGATCACCGCCGATTCTATCGAAGGACATTTTACGGAAGTTCGGCGATGAGATTTTCCGGAAGTCTCGCGGCGAGGCCTTACTAAGTTCTCTTGATACTGCCGTCAATTCTTCTAATAATCTCAAGTCTATCGAATTTCTTTTTCTTGGCACAAAGTCATCTGGATATCTATAGGCACCTGAGTGAAATATCTATAATTATTGATCTTTATTTATAGACCTTTTTAATGCGAACAATTTTATCTAAGTGAAAAATAATTTTCCTATTTTTAAATGGGATTTTTTAAATTCCTAATTTATAAATGTAAGAAATCAGACTTAAAATTCAATTGAATAAAGTTTAGTATGTATTTTTGCATTTTATATAAAAGGAATGAATTTGAGAGAGATTTCTTTATAATCCTTAAACCGAATAACACCAGCAAAGATATTTTCTTATTTGGAGTATTTCTGCTAGTGATGTGATTACAATAATATATCCGAGTGCCATCATATATTTAAAATAATTTATTTATATCCACCTGGCAATTTAGGCGAGTGTACAAGGGTCGGTGGTGGTCGTGCAGCTTCGTCCACTTCCTCGACATCCTCCACTTTTGTCTGACGAAGTAGCTGATGTCGTCTTGCCGTATCAGATCGATCTTTCACTTTGAGCGTAACAGGACCTTTATTTGGAATATGCAGATCCATCGCCATCGAGACTTGACTACCACTCATCTTTTGATGTTCCAGACTTTCTCTGCTAACCTATTAATTATCGGAATAAGTTTCTAATGGCCATTTTCAATTGAAATCCGAGAAACACTGAGGTAAAAGAGAATAATTAAAATTTGTCAAAATTTATATTTCAAATTCTCTTTCTCTCTCTTTTGAGAATTTTATGATTTAAAATGGCATAATTTGTATTTAAAAATCCCCCTTTCTTTTAAGTTTCATGAAAGTGATATAATTAATATAATTAAATAATTAATATAAAGTGATAATTAATATAATTAAATTAATAGTTTCTACGATATGAAAAAAAACTTGA
Source organism: Camponotus vicinus (assembly GCF_025532165.1). Taxonomy (NCBI): domain Eukaryota; kingdom Metazoa; phylum Arthropoda; class Insecta; order Hymenoptera; family Formicidae; genus Camponotus; species Camponotus vicinus. The sequence continues at coordinate 2,751,228 of NW_028141956.1, read as the reverse complement.
CAAGATAAAACTTATAAGCTTCCCTAAAAATTGAGGCTTCATTATTATCTTTCAAAACATAGATTTTGAAATTTATTAATTTATGCTGAATACACACCTGATGCGGGCTATAGCTCGGATTGTCAACCGAAAGAGCGTGTCTCTGCAGCAATTCTGGATTCAATAGCGAGCAGCCTGCGTATTTAGGCGACCTTCGACGTGGTGATTTTTTGTCGACTAATGTTGGAGCGCTCGGGCTTTTCTTTATGGAGTGCGCTACGCCTTTCTCCCGTAAATCTTTCGAAAATTGCATGAATTCCGCCGTTAACTGTTTCCTGGAAACTTCATGCGTGCTGGGACTCGGGCTGCGATTTACTCTAAACAGGCCCAACTGATGATCCCACTTTGTTGTCTGGCTCGATGTCGATCTTCTATTGCGCTGGCTTTTTGGGCCTTTTAACGTTGATGCTTGATTGAAGCGATAGCGAGCTGGTACCACCTTAGCCGCACTGTCACGTGCTTCGAAGGTCATCACACAGGCAGCTACTACGATGAAGCCTGTATACATCGTTATTCATTTGTGATATGTGTATGACAGAATATAATTATGTAAATTTTACATATAAGTTACATAAACATATATCATCGGATTTTAGATTTTAATAATTATATTATTAATTAATTTTTAATATACTATTGTTAATAATTATACTATTAATTAATTTTTAATATACTATTGTTAATAATTATACTATTAAACAATTAATAATATACTATTAATTAATTTTTAATATACTATTGTTAATAATTATACTATTAAACAATTAATAATATACTATTAATTAATTATTAATTATACTATTAATAATTAAATATACAATTTAATTGTAAGTCAACACAAATTTAAAAACAAATTTTATACTGATATTTTTAACTGAACAATTTGTTGATTTCAATATAATGATACAATATAAGACAAAAATTTAATATGAAATAATCAAAAACATGAAATTTCATTTTATCGCGATTGTTTCTATAACATATATAATTTGATTAATTCAATAATTGCATAATGATTATTTTATCCAATAATTGCATAATTATTATTATTATATGAGATAATAATAATTTTTTATACACAATAATTGTTATTATTTATTATTTGAGATAATAAAAAAATGACTTTGCTTGCATGCATAAATTAGAAAAATCATAAAATATTATAAAAATATATTTTTTTTAAATGTAAAAATATAAAAATAAAATGTATTCGTAAAAATATGTATAAATTATATATGTGCAGATCTATATGTCACGCGTTTATCTAAAGTTTCTAATAACTAAGTCTGGAACGTGAGCCTCCATAGCTCAGGGGTTAGAGCACTGGTCTTGTAAACCAGGGGTCGAGAGTTCAAATCTCTCTGGGGGCATCTATTTTTTTTCCTCGTTTCTATCGAATATTTTTATTTGACCGTGATATCACAATATATTGCACATTTTTTTCGCGTTTCATCTGCAATTTTCCACTCTATATACATTCTATATATCATATCTGCTCTACATACGTTATATTGTTTGATGTTTTTACTTATTGTCGTTTTTCGATCTTGGTACTTTGATGCAAAATTAACACATAATGTGTAGAATTGTAATTTTATTCTGTAGAATTATAGCGAGAGAAATACATTAGTATATATAATAAAGATGCTATTTATAAAAGATTATATATTTATAAAAAATTATTTATATTAGATTAAAAAATTAAATAATATATTTAACACACATAAAGTAAAAAAAATATCAAGTATGACATATGTATTATATATTATATATATTATATATATATATATATATATATATATATATATATATATATATATAAATTTTAATAAACTAATATTAAATTATGGAAAATTGTAGCGCAAAATTGTCCCGATTTTTATTAAAAAAAAAAATATATATATTAATTTTTTTTATTTTGAGGAGTCTGTAATATAAAAAATTGAGAGTATTTCAATTTCAATGTAATTTTTCTCTCATAACGTTATTACATCAAAGTAATAATACCAATATTACATTAATACATATATTATATATTACATAATATTACATGCAATTATATGTTGTGCATCACGTCTACTCGTGGAAAATGTTTATATACATTCTGCGACAGTGTATCCATTTATTATTGTACAGTTGTATTATCTCAAGGAGATCAGTGTCGTATAATTAATAGTTGCTCAATCAAACAAGTGTATTGTGCTCGTAAATTTTATGTGTGCAATGTATATTATTGTTACCTCCCAATCCCATAACGACTGGGCCAGCGTAGCTCAGATTATTCAGATGAAATCCGCGAGATTCATTCTTCACTTTTACCGTGATGTTACCTCTGATCTCCTGCGCCACTGACAGTTGATCTGCATAATATCCTATTTAATTAAACGAGAGAAACGCTCTTATTTCATGTTATATATATGTGCAATTATTGAATTGGGCGGGATATACCAGATAGAATTGAAATATAAAAATATATCTTGATATATCGATTTAAATATTATTGGGATATATTACTTATATATATAAAGTGTCACATAATATTTCTATAAAACGCTAACAATAAGTAGATTTTTCTGTTTCGATATATCAAAAAGTATTACCCTATATTAAGGTAAATAATATTTTTCGGTTAACTTTGCCTTCTTTTATGTCATGGCATTTATTCTAGTTGCAATATAAAGAAAAATTTGTTAGAAAAGAAATTTTTCATATACATATAATATATATCCGAAAGATATTTTGATATTCAATTAACGGGAAAGGGAAGCAGAGTCAAACTTCCTACAATAATCTTAATATCTATAGTCCAATATTAATAATTTCATAACACCTTCAATTAAAAATTCAGATGTGGCAACAATTCAATATTTGGATATCCGAAAATATTGGCTATATAACTGTGTTATATAATGTGTGTAATTGTTGTTAAACAGTAGTATCAAATCTAATTTAAATTTTCTCGATTCATGCATATAAATGTAGTAAGCAGTCTCTGCAAGCTTGCGCATAATAAAGAAAAAGATTAGTTATTTGCGGCCTATCGTAAGTATTACAACATTTAATTATGAATTTATAGATATCAGAAGAATATATATAAATATAAATATATTAGAATATATATTAATATTATAATATATTAATATATAAATATATTAGAATATATATTAAAATATTTTCTATTTATTTTTCAATTATTGTGAAGAATACTCTACTAACTCTACTAACTAATACGTAAAGTAACTTTGAGGAATCTCAAATCTGTGGCATTAAAAGTGACAATAATTAGACCACAAAAGGTTAATCTTATGTTAATAAAACGCTCTCTTTGCCTCGAAGCGGATAGTAGCTTAGAGATTAAGACAAAATGGCGTATGATCGAATCATATATGAAAACCGATGTTTAATTTATGTAATTCTACTCACCTATAGTCGCCATGCAAGCTCCTAAAAGCATTAGCAGTAGCCCAATTCCGAGAGCTTTACAGGCGTGCCACAAGCACCGCGTTGTCACCTTGCCTCTCACCACCTGTTTGATTTAATTATAACATAACCGCCATTATAACAGTTAATAATCTGGATGGTAGTCCAGTTGTTTACCAGCCGCAGCGGCACAAACAGATGTACGAGTGCGTTTACATGGTAAATCGATAAATCAATTACTATGATTTAGGATGTAACATTTAGGTGTAATGGCATAGTAACGCTTCTCGGTGCTGCTAATCATGAGCGATATATATATATATAATCTAATGCAGTCATTTATGATATAAATCACTGCATAATGAAAGATAGATATATGGTACTAAGATAATTAATTTATATAATCGTAGATTTTGATTAAAGAAATTATAAAAACTTTCTTTCTACGAGCGTATTAGAAATAGTTTTGCATTTACATAAAAATTATCGTAGAGGTAAATATTATTAGCAGAGAGCGATAGTAATTCTTGCCAGCAATAGTGAAATATTTTGTAATTTGTGCGTTGTGTTTGTATAAGATTGGCGTATATTTCTCTCTCGAAGCAAATTTTCTATCGGAAATATTTTCTACAAGCAAAATTCGTGCTAAAAATGATGATTAGAGTAGAGATATGTTCCTACGAGATATGTACATGCTCTCTACATATGTACACTTTGATTTTCTCCTTTTTTCTCTCTATGGCTAATTTAATTTAAGCAATCGACCGATCTGCTTCCTAATAATTATACTAATGAAGCCGATAAAGAATCTTATCTTTCCGATATGAGACATATACATTGCACTCAATATCGACCTCAAGTTTACAAAAATGATGAGAGTGTACCTGTACGTTCCAATTAGCCCCAGGCCCGCAGGCTCTTCTCTGCGTCCCCTGCCATTGAATGCTTCCTTGTGGCATCCTGTATTTATAAAAGCGGATTTTTTTTTATAACAATATAATGAAAAGAAAAATTTATGTATACATATTAAATCGCTTACCCTCACGTTTTCCAGATTCTTGTGTCTCAGAAACATACGATCCCAAGTTCTGCAAAAGATGATTATTAAATATTAAGTATTATTAAATTATTAAATTAATTATTAAATATTAAATATTAAAGAGAAAGACAGAGAAGTTAATTGTTAAAGAAGAAACAAGTTAAAAAAATTGGATACTATTTCTCTAATAGAGCTAAGTAAAGAAAGAGTCGAAGATCGAAAAGTGATATTTTTATCTCTACTTTAATCTTTGCTTCTCGTCTATAGTTTTATTCGAAGCAGCGTTTTCATTTTGCAACGTAATAAATTTTGTCGCGAGTCCGTTAATTAGGAATCCCGAATTCGTGGTATTATGCGTGCGATTTTTTATCTGTTCGTGGCGTCGTTCCATGTCAGCGTTTTAATTTGACGTACATGCATACGAACACCGAATAATGCTTTCTAACACACATCGACACACTTGCACATTGTCTTGTCATCTGGTTACGCATACGTCACTCGAGCGCCGCACACAATATATACGTGAGAGTTATTATCTGACTACCATCATCGGTGTGCATCTCGCTCTCGTATACGGCGGATGCAGCAGAAGTGCATTGTTCGTATGCCTGTGTCTCCCGCATTTCGTCGAAACTTCGCGCGCTTCCTATCGATTCAAATCCCTCTTTATAGTTGTAGTCGCAATCCTCTTCTTTGCATCTCGAAAGTTGGCCATTTACGTTTACTATATTCTTAGTAGCAAGAATCCCTTCTTTTTCGACTATACAGATCTGTTGATGCCGAATTAGTTTATGCCTATGTTTTTAAAAACCTTTCTTTTTTTTTGGCGCACGTATAAAAGTACAATTATAAAAAAATTAATTTATTATATTTATTGTAATAATTATTAGTAAATTGATAAAAAATTAATTTATTATTTATTGCAAAATTATTAATATAATAATTAATTGTACGATATCTTCCTTCGTGTCAAACATTTTTTTGTATAAAATATTTTTTTATGTATCTTCAACTTTAGCAAATATTTACATACGCCGATTACTTTATTTGAAGCACCCTGTACATCTGTATATCTGACAAGGAAACTTCGTGAAACCAGAAGTTCTGATTTTGATGAAACTTTACACACATGTAAGGAGGATGTAGATAAATTCAGAAATTTGTAGTTGTCCAAAAACGATTCCAAGGAATGAAATCATCCCGCATATACGACTCTTCTTGGAAATTATTCGAAATATCTAAAAATGTTTTACACGAAAGTTTTATAATAAAATCATCTCCACTTAATTATAATAAAATTTTAAAAAGAAATTTGAAAAAACTTTTCAAAATTTTATAAACATAGTTAAATAGAGATGTTTTAATCATGAAATTTTTGTGCACCTTTCGATGTCTCGAATAATTTTTAAAATAAATTGAGAGAAGCAAAAAATTCCTCTTCATTTTAGGGGTGGCTTCATCCCTCAGAATCGTTTTTTGAACAGTAATTGAAAATTTCTATATTTATTTATTTACTCCTCCCACATGTGTGTAAATTTCATCAAAATCAGGATTTTCGAGTTTGCGAGGTTCCCTTGTAAACTTTATTTTTATATAATTTATATAATTAATATAATTTATTAATTTATATAATTAACATAATTTCTCGTATAATTTCTCGTATATAAGAGAACGCGCGCAGAAATTTATATATCCGCGAGTTGAAGTAATTTGTGTCTTTCAAAATTGCAAAAAAACACTTATGAAAACGTAGCTTGTATTACACGCAAAAAAAGAATTTTTATCATGATCTAATTAACTGAAGTAATTGAGACGATCAAGCATTTGTGTATCATACATCAGTGATGTATTTTGATGGTAGAAATGTGCGTATCGTTATTCACGTTAGGTGTATCATAAAATTTCATGCCGTATACAAGTAATACGCGCGATTTGATAATATAGTTCGTAATCGCTTTTACTTGTCTATTTACGACAATATGCGCACAACTCTACTTAAATTGCACGAACTCGGCTCGGCTATTTTAGAATGATTCGATCCGACGAGTTTCCAAGAAACTGCTTTCCATTGGATTGCTTTTCACAGTTCATTCCGTACAGCGTATTCAATTTAGGAGAATATTCCGCGCTACATTGGTTCAAGATTTTTTAATTGGATTGATTTATGTTATATTAATGTATGCAAAATGTTACTACAGATCACTCGCTATCGGAAATCTTGATAGAATTGGTATTGAAAATCTTTTTGTTTAAAAATATCACGTACTTTTTTGTAAACACAATAAATTTTTATAAAAAATTGCACTTCATATTTTGATATATTTTAAATTAAATTTTTTGATGAGATTTATTGTACGATATATTTATTCAATTAAAGTTTTTTTTGTGAAAATGATATAAATACTGGATATAGTATATATAACCCGGCTTGTCTATCACGCGACCTTTCAGATACAGGTTGTAAAGTTTAAACTTGAAAGAAGGTTTTTCATTGAGAGCTTCATCGATTTTCTTTCAGGCGATTGAGAATGAGAAGATTTGAAAAAATTAAATTTTCAAACTATATATTATAAATAATTATAACTTGCGCTTGCAATTAATTTTGACTAGATTTTAATAGAAATTAAATTTGATATTTGGTGATACCAATATACTTGTTCACATTATACCTGATTATCATACTAACAAATAGTCTTCTATTAAATTTCTATTAAGTAAGAATTGGATCCTTATTCATTAAAATATGCGACTATAGTGATATATCATATATATCCTATATAATTATTTCTATATATATATTTTTTTCAATTTACACACCTACAATTTTCATTTTTATAAGTTGGTCAAGATTTTTCGCATTTTATTCGCATTTTAGTGAAATTAAAAACTTTAATTATAGGCATACATATTACACGCAAAAATAGAACGCAATAAACTTAGGATTACTTTTAAAGATCTGACTCAAACTCTCAAGCACTCCTTATGTGGACAAAATTAAATTTGTTAATTTTTTTTACTTTTACATACATAAGTAATACATATCACATATAAACCATTTGTATTAAAATGAGAAAATATAATTTACAGCCAATGTTTTTTTACGAGAGCTTGTCTCTGATCGAATTATCCGAAATTTCAGCAGTGTTATGTTTATTTTCTATCTAGCTGGATTATTAACATCCGACACCTCTCTCTTGCGCTCGTCACGAAACCGAACGCTATGTTACCGAGATAAATAATGGATTTCGATCCTTGTGCAGAGGGTCGGTTACCATAACGACCGACTCGGCCAGTTCCATTTACATAACCACGACCTTTCGTTGTACGCCATATGTTCTTCCTTGTTCAATTAAAGCTCGATTTTCGATCTATCGCATATGGCTTGTTTAAATAATGTATCGTGAGAAAATATCGGGTTTCCGCGAATTTTCCAATAATTCTCCAGACCATTGCTACGCGAGATCCCTGTTGAACTTATAATGATTTTATAATGACTCTTTTGATGTTACTCTGGCTTCTGAAATCATCTATAACGCGCGCGTAAAAAGCGTTTCCGCAAACGCCAATATTTCATAAACAATATTTGTTGGAGACATTTTGTTTAAGTTACATCATGGAATGTTAATTACGTCTCCAATATATTACACAAAACTTTTGAGAATAAATATTAATTAATTATTGCATACGGATGACGCAAGAAATTACTTTCTTAACATTTTTATGGATTTTAATAAATGCATTCGGTATAATCGAGTCTTACATCGTTATTTCTTAATATCGCGCAATTATTATATACGGAGAGGTCGCGATCTATATTTAATCCTTTGAAGTATGTTGAAGCAAACCAGGTAAACGAGTGTTCACGAAAAGAATGGGATGAAAAAGCTTCTAATACGACCTACGCCGTTACGGATATCGATGTAATCAATGTCGGATATTTTTTGCCATACATAATAAAGGGAGTTTCAGATGTGATATTTATATTAAAATAAAATTTATTTATAGAATTGATGGAAAAATTAAGTGCTTTCGTGATTGATGCTAAATTTTTTGTCACGGTCAATATTATCAACCCAGATTTGCGTAAAAGAAATTAATATTTAACAAAAAAGAGAGTGCATAGAGAGTTTATATCTAATTATTATGTCATTTAAATTTTGCTAGTATTGCCTCAGAGAATATAAAAGTATACGCATAAGCGAGAGATTTAACGGGTCGCTATTACTTTGCCATTTGAATTTGCATTTTTAATTACTCTTCGTAACGCAATCTTCTTGATGCAAAGAGTCCTCTAGCACAGTCGCGCACGAGTATTCATCATTCATTTTGTCATTTTCATACATGTGTGTACTCTATGTACCTTTATATATTATGCTCCGGAATAGTATATCAAGATATCTCTTTGCTATTTATGTGCATCACATTTTGCTTTTGTAGACGAGTGGGCGTATTCAAAACATTTACACAGAGAGAGAGAGAGAGAGAGATAGAGAGAAAGAGAGAGAAAAGCTATTTAAAATATTATTTAAATTACATGCGCATTGCATATTTGATTTTTTTTCTTTTCTTCTGCTTTTCCTCCATCATCACAACATCCCGTTTCGTATTCCGTGTTTCGTCTTCAAAGAACGAGCTCGACAATTAATTACGATCGTCTACCTCTGGCTTCCTTCTTCATCGATGACTCAGATACGCGAATCAAAGCTCCATCGAGAGATTAACAAGCCGACTGTTTCGCTCTAATGTAACACTAATCAATAGGATGGCTCGATAAACTTGAAAATTTTCGACATCGTATCGAAAGCATCGACGTGGTTTTATTTTTATTCCGACACGTGTTACGTACGCACAGCGGGGGAGACTAAGAAAACATGATGATATTCAGAGCGATTCGTATTCGTGCCATGTCTCTCGCCTCGTCATTTTCCTTTCATTATTTTCCGCGATATAATTAAACTGTCAACTTCTAAAGACATAACGCTCTCTCTTTTCAGGCAGTGATATAAATTGTTTCATGTAACATTGTGACTGACTACGTAATGCGATCTTCATAAATCGTTTTCTACAAAATGGACTTTCTTGGATGTAGAATTTATAATTCATAGCGAGTCGTTAGTATATATCATACTTAATTTATTGCATTTTATATCGATTCACACTCACTTAAAGTTATGATATTTTTGTGCGTCTTTACCTGTTAGATATGCAAGTACGTCGAAGAGAAACTGATCGATTAATCTCTAGAATATCTCGAGTTATATTCGATAGCTTTATCGAGGCCAGCGAACCGAAAAGAAAAGTTGCACTAAAATCGGGCTTCAGTTATTATTAAATCTGAATATAAATCAGGCGCAATCGGACTCTGAAGCGACAAGAGGAAATCAATGATTCAATATAAAGTGAAGATGTCATGTTATAAGATGTCCGTATATAAAGTCAAGTGTAGTCCGTTGAAATATTCTGTCTCTCTAATAATGTACTTTTTTAATTCTTTTATATATTTCTCCATAAAACATTTTAATATATTGTTATCAATGAAATATTTCCAAGATAAGGTAATTCCTTATATTTTGTTATTGCGCTGATGCTATTTTATATCTGCGTCGTCTGTTTTCATAATCCTCTTATTATATTTGTATTTTGTGTCTTCACAGAGAAAATTTTCTCCATGAGAGAACTTTTTTCTCTTACAAATACTTTTCTAAATTATTATAAGATTTCTCTAAAAATACTTTTCTAAATTATTATAAGATTTCTCCAAAAATCCGTTCCTTATTTACTATTTCTGATAAATGTTCATACTACACAATAGAATGAATTAAAATATTTGGTTCATATTTTCAAGTTTAAGCAACTTTCTCGCGAAATTTTTAATAACCGAATCGGTGAGTTGAGAACGGAGTTGGAGTATCATAAAGATTGCGAAGATTTATCGATCCAGCTATTGTGGCATCCTAGCTCTCTATTGTTGCATTGTACGCATATTTCAAGATCGCCGCTAGAGATTTGAAAATTGCTCACCTTGTCAAAATCCAGCGCATTGAAGAAAACACTCGATCATCGCACGTCGCGAGTCGATCCCGCGCTCATGTCAACTGATTAACTTTGCATCCCGACTCTGATGCTCTCGCGAGTGAAACGAACGCGCGGGAAGAATCGCGAGGAGTACTATTAAATAGTCTCATCCACTAAATCATCGAATCGATCGAAACTTTTTTCGCTTTTGTCTTTCACCGACACTGTTTTTTCCAACACCCGATTTCCTCCCGTGTTCCACTGATGCGCGCCAAACAGGACCGCCGATCCTCGCGCGTTTATTCCTGGCAGCCCTCGTAGATGGATTCTGGCGGTGGTCAGCGAAATTTGTGGGATACAGGATAAACGGTAGGCTCGAGAGAACGATACTAAATCACCATCGTCGCGGTCGGCGATACCCGGGGGAGAGACGCTCGACGAGATGCTGCTCGAGGGAGTGTCCTCCTCCTTCCTCGACATCACCTGTTGGTATCGCGCCGTGACCCCGGTCACGGTTTTATACGGGGTGACACGCTGAAATCTCTGTTGCCGGAGCGGCGCGGCGCGGCACCTCGCAGTGCGCATTCGCCAACACGGCAGATCAATGTGTGTTAAATCGCCAATTTCTCTCCGCTCTCTGAGAGGATAAGAATCCGCGCGGAGTCTCTTTCCTCTTCTCTCCCGACAGTCGGTTACGAGTATGATGCCGTTATAATATTTACCCGTCGATTTTACGACGGCATCAAATGCGTCTGTTACGGCTAGATAGCGTGCGAATGACAGCTTCTGTGTAAAGATATTTGTAGATATTTATAGATATACAAATATAGATAGATATATAGATAGATAGATAGATAGAATATTTAAATAAATTTATTTATATATTTAAAGTAAGTTATATATATATATATATAACGGATATATCAAAACTATCGTTTAAACATAATACTTGGATGTTTAGATAATAAATACTTTATTTTATATTAAACATTCTCTTCTAAAATTATATATAATCTTATTTTAATTTTCTTATATATCTGGCACAGTATAATTCTATTTTTATTCATTTACATGCATAGAGTAAGAAAATGTATAATATTAGATATTGGAATTTAATCTGATATGTTATTTTTCCCGATATCGGTTATTTTGATTACTAATATGTGTGTTAAGTTTATATATATTTAGATTAAAAAGATCTCTCTCTCTCTCTCTCTCTCTCTCTCTCTCTCTCTTAATAGATAATATTATCGATATACTTTAGATTTAGCTTAGCAGACATTAACGCGCCTTTATTGCATTCTTTGACGATTAGCTTATGAATAAGTTAGATCTCCCCGTTAGGATATTAATATATCGTACATTTTATTACTATTAAACTTCTACTAAATAAATAGACTTTTATTACTATTAAACTTTTAATAAATTGAAAGATGCTAAGATACATTATAAACTTGAAAAGATGCCGGAAGCGGCGTCCAAAGAAAAGAATTACGAAGCAAATATTTAATAAAAATAAATACTGTAATTAAAAGTATATTATATTATTATTATAATAATTAATTATATTTTTTGTTTAATTGGCAGTGTGAATAATAATGAATTCAGTTAGATAGTTTGGTGTCATTTCGGTTATATCGGTTACATCGGAATAATAATCATAGTACAGTGATATTTATTTGTGAATTTTGTTAATTTAATATATTTAAAATATATTTAGAAAAAGAGCTACACATAATGAAAGTATAAATTTATCAATAAAATTTGTTTTATGGAAAAAGGTGTTTTATAGAAACAGTTTACAATATTTTCATTAATAAAAAATATAAGAACTTTATCACAAGAAAAAGAGAATGCACAATCTTTATTAAATTTAAATAACGGTATTTTAAATAATCAAATAGTATTCTAATTCCGGAAAGATATATAACAAATATTAATTCTAATATAGTAAAAGATATGTATAAAGATATTATAATATATAAACAATATAATGTTTTTGCCAATTATGGTATTTTATCTGCAAGAAATATTCATGTTGATGAAATAAATGAAGAAGTAGTATTAGGCTGGAGAAAAAATAATTTGGGTTTTTTCGTGAAAAATATATATTAAGAAAAATGATTATAACATTTTTTTCAATTAAAATAATTGCCATATGACTCTATCTTCTGCTATCTTTCAGGCAGAAGTTGAATTTCATGCTGATAAAAAGCTGGCTCTTTGATTGAAAAGAATTTTTCGATCTATTTCAATCTATTTATCAAAATAGTCATCGATCAAATAGTAGATAATAATCTGAAAGCGCCTCATCTGGTGAATAGACAGGATGCAGGAAGATTTCCTAATCCAAGTCGATTAGAATGTTCACGATGATTGCAGATGTATGAGATCGATTGTTTTTACAGAAGGATGGCCTTAAATCGGTTTGAGGCATATAACGACTGTTTATCAAGCAATGATGCATCTAAACTTGGCTATAGATCTCAGTGGTGACTGTTTGATATTGATTGTACGATCGAATCTTCTTTCAACAATGTCTCCAAATTTTCTGTTTCCCTCCAAGATGCTTCGAGATCAAAATTTCTACCTTTGAAGCGTTTAAGAGGATATTCCCATGTTAAACATATCTTTAAAGTCTTTTTGGGAGAATTCTTTTAAAAAAACTACAAAACTTGTTATTGCTATCACTTGGTATATGTATTTAGGAACTTTTAACTATAGTTTATAATTTTTTCAATTTAAAAATAAATAAAATTATTTGAGGCACAAGCCTCTGACCTTAAAAAAACTTCGAAAACGATTCCATGATTCCATGACACCTGATAAAATTCAGATTCAAATTTGAGGAATTATTCCAGACCAATATTATAACCGAAAGCAGTAAAAGCGACAATGAATCGAAAGATCAGGATACAAAAAAAAATAATTGATGAGACATCCTCTATTTTAAATTTTCCATTTACGTTTTCGGACAATCAAACGAAAAATATGAAAATGGAGGAATGTACTATTCATCTGTACTATTGTATCTTTTATAATTTTCGATTTGCAAGGATAGGTTCCGAAACGATGGAAAATGACCGATTCGGAACCAATCAAAATCGAAGATTTCAAAGAGTTGGACACGCCCCAAACATAAGCATTTTAGCTTCGCTTTACTTCTTTGCCGAATATGTTCTCCTAGTATATATGCAATTAATATAATTGTTTTTTTACCTTATTTACAACAAATATCGAAACGTATTTATTGTACGTAATTCAGAAATGTATATATAGGAGTAATATATAATTAAATAATATAATTATATGTACAAATACTTAAATGTATAAAACTATGTATGATAAACTAGGATAAATGTTATATATAGGGTGTATTTGCGTAAAACTTTTTTTTTTAATTATGTAGATTATATAAAAAATGTATTAGGAACTAAAAGAATTCTAATTCTCATTTCGTGTCGATTATAAATAATTCAAAAATCAAACTTCTATGTATAAAAATAAAATGCGTTTTAATTTCTTAGGGAGACTTTATGTATAATATTTCTACAATGTAAGATTGATATTTCATAGAAAATATTATATTAAACAAATTGCTCTTAAGTACTCGGCTAATAGTAATTATTGATTTCAAATTTAGTTTTAATATATTATTTTTTTAGGAAAATTATTTTTTGAGTGTCTATCTTTATAGAAAAATGATTTTTTGATGGAAAATTACTGTAAATTATTTTTAAGGACTTTTTTAATTAAACATTTTGTTGCATACAAGGCAGAATATTTTTTATGTACTTGTGTATATGCCTCTCCTTTTGTGGTATCTTTTACAATTTTCGATTTGCAAGAATAGATTCCGAAACAAAGGAATATGACCGACTCGGAACCAATCAGAATCGAAGATTTCAAATAGTTGGACACGCCCCAAGCATTTTAGCTTCGATTTACTTCTTTGCCGAATATGTTCTCCTAGTATATATGCAATTAATATAATTGTTTTTTACCTTATTTACAACAAATAGCGAAACGTATTTATTGTACGTAATCGAGAAATGTATTTCGAAATAAATTAGCGAGGGATAAAGTCGATCATTCGTAACCGATCTTCGAGTAACCGTAAAAATGATCAAAAGAAGAAATAATTTAAATTATAAGCAATTATTTTTCATAAAAGTATCATTTAATATTGAAAATATTAAAGAAAATATGTTTCGATGTAAGAAATAACAAAAGTTGGATTACACTTTTTTAGGAGAATCTTCTTATGACAGTAAACTGTCCCCGAAACTGAATATCAATCGAAGCGGTAGCGTCGCGACGCCAATTAAACTTTCGGTTAAGATATTTAATAAAGCCGTAATTAAAAATCTAACGACACTTTTATTGACAATTTTTTTGAGGGAATATTACTGTAAATTATTTTTGAGAACTTTTTTCATTAGTCATTTTGTTACATACAATGCTGAATATTTTTTATGTACTTGTGTACAGTAAGCGACAAAGCCGCGCTGCTGATTGGCCAGTTCTACGCTCCCCTTGTGCCGTTTAGGGAAGAATCGTTGTCGCTGACTGTACATGCCTCTTCTTTTGCGGTATCTTTTATAATTTTCGATTTGCAAGGATAAGTTCCGAAACGATGGAAAATGACCGACTCGGAACTAATCAGAATCGAAGATTTCAAAGATTTGGAAACGCCCCAAACCTAACCAATTTAGCTTCGTTTTACTTCTTTCCCGAATATGTTCTCCGAGTATATATGTAATTAATGTAATGTTTTTTTACTTTATTTACAACAAATAGCGAAATGTAATAATCAGACGCAATATAATCATTCAACAATCTCATTTCCTTGGAAAATAAATATGTATAATCGTCATTGTTTAGCAACTACAGGCCTTTTTACAATTCCTATTATCTTCTATCAAACATATAATAAACGTTTGATAGAAGATAATAGGAATTGTAAAAAGGCCTGTAGTTGCTAAACAATGACGATTATACATATTTATTTTCCAAGGAAATGAGATTGTTGAATTATTATATTGCGTCTGATTATTACATTTCGCTATTTGTTGTAAATAAAGTAAAAAACGTTACATTAATTACATATATACTCGGAGAACATATTTGGGAAAGAAGTAAAACGAAGCTAAATTTGTTAGGTTTGGGGCGTTTCCAAATCTTTGAAATCTTCGATTCTGATTAGTTCCGAGTCAGTCATTTTCCATCGTTTCGGAACCTATCCTTGCAAATCGAAAATTATAAAAGATACTGCAAAAGAAGAGGCATGTACAGTAGAGACCCATAATCAGAGATGCACCAATGGGGAACAGTTTTTGATTGGTCACTGTGAAATCACGTGGTTTTTCCGCCATCTTGTACCCCATGACGTCATTAATGACGTTACTGATGACGTTTATTGACGTCATAGGGTACAAGATGGCGGATAGAAATCGTGGTGGGGAGTCATTGGCGCATCTCTAATTATAGGTCTCTAATCATTACAGACCTATAATTGACCTATCATTGACCTCACATGTGGGCTGCGTTCCAAAATTCACTGCCAGTACTGAAAATCTATAGTTTACGTGACACGTACACTATAGATTTTCAGTACTGGCAGTGAATTTTGGAACACAGCCGTGCTTGTGCTTCGAGTCTAATCATACTGCAACAAAACGAGTTTGCTATACGAAGGATTTGGGAGCTGCTACTTAATTTAATTATTCTTATTTTCTAGGTTGAGTATATCATTTAAATGTATAGTGATGCTATATTATATTTTATCCTCCTTATTCTCTTTTATAATATTTACATTGTTACATTTATATTATAATAAATGCAAAATGTAAAATATATATTAACATATAATATAAATATATTAATGCATTAAAGTATACAGGGTGTCCCGAAACTAACGCTTGATATTTTAAAGGCAGATTCTCTGGCCAATTTAAAAACGATTTTTCCTCAGCGAAAATGTCGCGGCACTAATTGTTTTCGAGTTATAAACGATTGAAAATAAAGGGTTCTTCGCAAACTAAGGCTTATGGGAATAAAATATTAATAAAGTCACATTCTTTAGTTCATTTTAGGTAGAGTTTACTTTAATAGAATTTTAATTTAAGGCTTAGTTAGAAAGATACATGATGACAAAAGTTGGGAATATGCAAAAAATAATGATCTCCCTCGACATTTTCGCTGAGGAAAAATCGTTTTTAAATTGGCCAGAGAATCTGCCTTTAAAATATTAAGCGTTAGTTTCGGGACACCCTGTATAATAATATATATAATATATGAACATAATTTGATAATTTTTTCAATTATTATAACAGTTCTTACTAGCAAAACAATCTTTCTCAAATTAAAAAAAATTTATGTAAGCTAATTGAGATTATTATGTTATGAAATGATAATATTATATAATAATACATGAAAAAACAAGATCTTACTCAGATTTAACACGAGTAACAATTAGCATGACGTCAATAAACGTCATTAATGACGTCATGGGGTACAAGATGGCGGAAAAACCACGTGATTTCACAGTGACTAATCAAAAACTGTTCGCCATTGGCGCATCTCTGATTATAGGTCTCTACTGTACATGCCTTTTCTTTTGCGGTATCTTTTATAATTTTCGATTTGCAAGAATAGGTTCCGAAACGATGGAAAATGACCGACTCGGAACTAATCAGAATCGAAGATTTCAAAGATTTGGAAACGCCCCAAACCTAACCATTAGCTTCGTTTTACTTCTTTCCCGAATATGTTCTCCGAGTATATATGTAATTAATGTAACGTTTTTTACTTTATTTACAACAAATAGCAAAATGTAATAATCAAATGCAATATAATAATTTGAACAATCTCATTTCCTTGGAAAATAAATATGTATAATCGTCATTGTTTAGCAACTACAGGCCTTTTTAAAATTCCTATTATCTTCTATCAAACGTATAATAAACGTTAGAGAACATATTCGGAGAACATATTCGGGAAAGAAGTAAAACGAAGCTAAATTGGTTAGGTTTAGGGCGTTTCCAAATTTTGGAAATCTTCGATTCTGATTTGTTCCGAGTCGGTCATTTTCCATCGTTTCGGAACCTATCCTTGCAAATCGAAAATTATAAAAGATACCGCAAAAGAAGAGGCATGTACAGTCAGCGACAACGATTCTTTCCTAAACGGAGCAAGGGGAGCGTAGAACTGGCCAATCAGCAGCACAGCTTTGTCGCTTACTGTACACAAGTACATAAAAAATATTCTGCCTTATATGTAACAAAATGACTAATGAAAGAAGTTCTCAAAAATAATTTACAGTAATATTCCCTCAAAAAAATTGTCAATAAAAGTGTCGTTAGATTTTTGATTACGGCTTTATTAAATATCTTAACCGAAAGTTTAATTGGTGTCGCGACGCTACCGCTTCGATTGATATTCAGTTTCGGGGACAGTTTACTGTCATAAGAAGATTCTCCTAAAAAAGTGTAATCCAACTTTTGTTATTTCTTATATCGAAACATATTTTCTTTAATATTTTCAATATTAAATGATGCTTTTATGAAATAATTGCTTATAATTTAAATTATTTCTTCTTTTGATCATTTTTACGGTTACTCGAAGATCGGTTACGAATGATCGACTTTATCCCTCGCTAATTTATTTCGAAATACATTTCTCGATTACGTACAATAAATACGTTTCGCTATTTGTTGTAAATAAGGTAAAAAACAATTATATTAATTGCATATATACTAGGAGAACATATTCGGCAAAGAAGTAAAGCGAAGCTAAAATGCTTGGGGCGTGTCCAACTATTTGAAATCTTCGATTCTGATTGGTTCCGAGTCGGTCATAGTCCTTTGTTTCGGAATCTATTCTTGCAAATCGAAAATTATAAAAGATACCGCAAAAGAAGAGGCATGTACAGTCAGCGACAACGATTCTTTCCTAAACGGAGCAAGAGGAGCGTAGAACTGGCCAATCAGCAGCGCAGCTTTGTCGCTTACTGTACACAAGTACATAAAAAATATTCTGCCTTGTATGTAACAAAATGACTAATGAAAGAAGTTCTCAAAAATAATTTACAGTAATATTCCCTCAAAAAAATTGTCAATAAAAGTGTCGTTAGATTTTTGATTACGGCTTTATTAAATATCTTAACCGAAAGTTTAATTGGTGTCGCGACGCTACCGCTTCGATTGATATTCAGTTTCGGGGACAGTTTACTGTCATAAGAAGATTCTCCTAAAAAAGTGTAATCCAACTTTTGTTATTTCTTATATCGAAACATATTTTCTTTAATATTTTCAATATTAAATGATGCTTTTATGAAATAATTGCTAATAATTTAAATTATTTCTTCTTTTGATCATTTTTACGGTTACTCGAAGATCGGTTACGAATGATCGACTTTATCCCTCGCTAATTTATTTCGAAATACATTTCTCGATTACGTATAATAAATACGTTTCGCTATTTGTTGTAAATAAGGTAAAAAACAATTATATTAATTGCATATATACTAGGAGAACATATTCGGCAAAGAAGTAAAGCGAAGCTAAAATGCTTGGGGCGTGTCCAACTATTTGAAATCTTCGATTCTGATTGGTTCCGAGTCGGTCATAGTCCTTTGTTTCGGAATCTATTCTTGCAAATCGAAAATTATAAAAGATACCGCAAAAGAAGAGGCATGTACAGTCAGCGACAACGATTCTTTCCTAAACGGAGCAAGAGGAGCGTAGAACTGGCCAATCAGCAGCGCAGCTTTGTCGCTTACTGTACACAAGTACATAAAAAATATTCTGCCTTGTATGTAACAAAATGACTAATGAAAGAAGTTCTCAAAAATAATTTACAGTAATATTCCCTCAAAAAAATTGTCAATAAAAGTGTCGTTAGATTTTTAATTACGGCTTTATTAAATATCTTAACCGAAAGTTTAATTGGTGTCGCGACGCTACCGCTTCGATTGATATTCAGTTTCGGGGACAGTTTACTGTCATAAGAAGATTCTCCTAAAAAAGTGTAATCCAACTTTTGTTATTTCTTATATCGAAACATATTTTCTTTAATATTTTCAATATTAAATGATGCTTTTATGAAATAATTGCTTATAATTTAAATTATTTCTTCTTTTGATCATTTTTACGGTTACTCGAAGATCGGTTACGAATGATCGACTTTATCCATCGCTAATTTATTTCGAAATACATTTCTCGATTACGTACAATAAATACGTTTCGCTATTTGTTGTAAATAAGGTAAAAAACAATTATATTAATTGCATATATACTAGGAGAACATATTCGGCAAAGAAGTAAAGCGAAGCTAAAATGCTTGGGGCGTGTCCAACTATTTGAAATCTCCGATTCTGATTGGTTCCGAGTCGGTCATAGTCCTTTGTTTCGGAATCTATTCTTGCAAATCGAAAATTGTAAAAGATACCGCAAAAGAAGAGGCATATATACAAGTACATAAAAAATATTCTGCCTTGTATGCAACAAAATGTTTAATAAAAAAAGTTCTTAAAAATAATTTACAGTAATTTTCCGTCAAAAAATCATATTTCGATAAAGATAAACACTCAAAAAATAATTTTCCTAAAAAAATAATATATTAAAACTAAATGTGAAATCAATAATTACTATTAGCCGAGTACTTAAGAGCAATTTGTTTAATATAATATTTTCTATAAAATATCAATCTTACATTGTAGAAATATTATACATAAATTCTCCCAAAGAAATTAAAACGCATTTTATTGTTATACATAGAAGTTTGATTTTTGAATTATTTATAATCGACACGAAATGAGAATTAGAATTCTTTTAATTCCTAATACATTTTTTATATAATCTACATAATTAAAAAAATATAAATAATTTTACGCAAGTACATCCTATATATAATATTTATCTAATTTTATCATACATAGTTTTATACATTTAAGTATTTGTGTATATAATTATATTATTTAATTATATATTACTCCTATATATACATATCTCAATTACGTACAATAAATACGTTTCGCTATTTGTTGTAAATAAGGTAAAAAACAATTATATTAGTTGTATATATACTAGGAGTACATATTCGGCAAAGAAGTAAAGCGAAGCTAAAATGCTTATGTTTGGGGCGTGTCCAACTCTTTGAAATCCGATTCTTTTCACTTTTTTCTTAGATTATATATAATAGATGGAACTAAATGGCTCGCGCTTTGTAATATATGTATAAAAGGAACATTAAAGGCAGTTTAAAATTTTAGACATTTTTTTTTCATTTTTAACACAATAAAAATTATGGCTAAATAGAAATGAGCTATTAATTCCTCCATAAAATATATATTTAATAGATCAAATTCATTTCTTAAAAAGTGAATAGAATATTTTATTTATTGATAATTGCAAAAGAAATATGTTCATGTTATGTATGATTACTTACCCACTGATTCTTTTAACATTTCAATTTAGAAATTTAATATAATTATTTATTTTAAATTTGAATTATATATAATTATATAATTGTGCAATTATTAAATAAAATAAAATTAAAATTGATTAATTAACATTTATTCAATGTTTCCGCATAAGGCAAAATCTATACTTATTATACAGGGTGATTCTGAACAAACGTTTGTCTTTAAAATATCAAATTCTCGAATGAATTCTAAGACGATTTTTTCTCTTGCAAAATTTTGCCCGGAGCTTAGTTTTTATACTATAAAGGAAAATAGTTAACTACTTACGGAACGAGTACAAGAGGTAGGCAGGGACGGCACGATATAGGCGATTACGTGGGTCGCTCGCCGCAATCAGCTGAATGCTATACGCGATGACTGTAACAATCAGTGTGTGTCTGTGTGTGTGTGTGTGTGTGCGTACACATTCTCACATACACACTGATTATTACAGTCATCGCGTATAGCAATAAGCTAATCGCTGCGAGTGCCCCACGTAATCGCCTATATCGCGCCGTCCCTGCCTACCTCTTGTACTCGTTCCGTAAGTAGTTAACTATTTTCCTTTATAGTATAAAAACTAAGCTGCGGGCAAAATTTTGCAAGAGGAAAAATCGTCTTAGAATTCATTCAAGAATTTGACATTTTAAAGACAAACGTTTGTTCAGAATCACCCTGTATAATAAGTATAGATTTTGCCTTATGCGGAAACATTGAATAAATGTTAATTAATCAATTTTAATTTTATTTTATTTAATAATTTCACAAATATATAATTGTATATAATTCAAATTTAAAATAAATAATTATATTAAATTTCTAAATTGAAATGTTAAAAGAATCAGTGGGTAAGTAATCATACATAACATGATCATATTTCTCTTGCAATTATCAATAAATAAAATTTTCTATTCACTTTTTAAGAAATGAATTTGATCTATTAAATATATATTTTATGGTGGATTTAATAGCTCATTTCTATTTAGCCATAATTTTTATTGTGTAAAATTAAAAAAAAGTGTCTAAAATTTTAAGCTGCCTTTAATGTTCCTTTTATACATATATTACAAAGCGCGAGCCATTTAGTTCCATCTATTATATATAATCTAAGAAAAAAGTGAAAAGAATCGGATTTCAAAGAGTTGGACACGCCCCAAACATAAGCATTTTATCTTCGCTTTACTTCTTTGCCGAATATGTTCTCCTAGTATATATACAATTAATATAATTGTTTTTTACCTTATTTACAACAACTAGCGAAACGTATTTATTGTACGTAATTGAGAAATGTATATATAGGAGTAATATATAATTAAATAATATAATTATATATACAAATACTTAAATGTATAAAACTATGTATGATAAACTTAGATAAATAATATATGTAGGACGTACTTGCGTAAAGCTTTTTTTTTTAATTATGTAGATTATATAAAAAATGTATTAGGAATTAAAAGAATTCTAATTCTCATTTCGTGTCGATTATAAATAATTCAAAAATCAAACTTCTATGTATAAAAATAAAATGCGATTTAATTTCTTAGGGAGAATTTATGTATAATATTTCTACAATGTAAGATTGATATTTCATAGAAAATATTATATTAAACAAATTGCTCTAAAGTACTCGGCTAATAGCAATTATTGATTTCAAATTTAATTTTAATATATTATTTTTTTAGGAAAATTATTTTCTCAGTGTCTATCTTTATAGAAAAATGATTTTTTGACGGAAAATTACTGTAAATTATTTTTAAGGACTTTTTTTATTAAACATTTTGTTGCATACAAGGCAGAATATTTTTTATGTACTTGTGTATATGCCTCTCCTTTTACGATATCTTTTACAATTTTCGATTTGCAAGAATAGATTCCGAAACAAAGGAATATGACCGACTCGGAACCAATCAGAATCGAAGATTCCAAATAGTTGGACACGCCCCAAGCATTTTAGCTTCGCTTTACTTCTTTGCCGAATATGTTCTCCTAGTATATATGCAATTAATATAATTGTTTTTTACCTTATTTACAACAAATAGCGAAATGTATTTATTGTACGTAATTGAGAAATGTATATATAGGAGTAATATATAATTAAATAATATAATTATATATACAAATACTTAAATGTATAAAACTATGTATGATAAACTTAGATAAATATTATATATAGGACGTACTTGCGTAAAGCTTTTTTTTTTAATTATGTAGATTATATAAAAAGTATTAGGAATTAAAAGAATTCTAATTCTCATTTCGTGTCGATTATAAATAATTCAAAAATCAAACTTCTATGTATAAAAATAAAATGCGATTTAATTTCTTAGGGAGAATTTATGTATAATATTTCTACAATGTAAGATTGATATTTCATAGAAAATATTATATTAAACAAATTGCTCTTAAGTACTCGGCTAATAGTAATTATTGATTTTAAATTTAATTTTAATATATTATTTTGTTAGGAAAATTATTTTTTGAGTATCTATCTTTATAGAAAAATGATTTTTTGACGGAAAATTACTGTAAATTATTTTTAAGGACTTTTTTTATTAAACATTTTGTTGCATACAAGGCAGAATATTTTTTATGTACTTGTGTATATGTCTCTCCTTTTACGGTATCTTTTACAATTTTCGATTTGCAAGAATAGATTCCGAAACAAAGGAATATGACCGACTCGGAACCAATCAGAATCGAAGATTTCAAATAGTTGGACACGCCCCAAGCATTTTAGCTTCGCTTTACTTCTTTGCCGAATATGTTCTCCTAGTATATATGCAATTAATATAATTGTTTTTTACCTTATTTACAACAAATATCGAAACGTATTTATTGTACGTAATTCAGAAATGTATATATAGGAGTAATATATAATTAAATAATATAATTATATGTACAAATACTTAAATGTATAAAACTATGTATGATAAACTTAGATAAATATTATATATAGGACGTACTTGCGTAAAGCTTTTTTTTTAATTATGTAGATTATATAAAAAATGTATTAGGAATTAAAAGAATTCTAATTCTCATTTCGTGTCGATTATAAATAATTCAAAAATCAAACTTCTATGTATAAAAATAAAATGCGATTTAATTTCTTAGGGAGAATTTATGTATAATATTTCTACAATGTAAGATTGATATTTCATAGAAAATATTATATTAAACAAATTGCTCTTAAGTACTCGGCTAATAGTAATTATTGATTTCAAATTTAATTTTAATATATTATTTTTTTAGGAAAATTATTTTTTGAGTGTCTATCTTTATAGAAAAATGATTTTTTGACGGAAAATTACTGTAAATTATATTTAAGTACTTTTTTTATTAAACATTTTGTTGCATACAAGGCAGAATATTTTTTATGTACTTGTGTATATGCCTCTCCTTTTACGGTATCTTTTACAATTTTCGATTTGCAAGAATAGATTCCGAAACAAAGGAATATGACCGACTCGGAACCAATCAGAATCGAAGATTTCAAATAGTTGGACACGCCCCAAGCATTTTAGCTTCGCTTTACTTCTTTGCCGAATATGTTCTCCTAGTATATATGCAATTAATGTAATTGTTTTTTACCTTATTTACAACAAATAGCGAAACGTATTTATTGTACGTAATCGAGAAATGTATTTCGAAATAAATTAGCGAGGGATAAAGTCGATCATTCGTAACCGATCTTCGAGTAACCGTAAAAATGATCAAAAGAAGAAATAATTTAAATTATAAGCAATTATTTCATAAAAGTATCATTTAATATTGAAAATATTAAAGAAAATATGTTTCGATATAAGAAATAACAAAAGTTAGATTACACTTTTTTAGGAGAATCTTCTTATGACAGTAAACTGTCCCCGAAACTGAATATCAATCGAAGCGGTAGCGTTGCGACGCCAATTAAACTTTCGGTTAAGATATTTTATAAAGCCGTAATCAAAAATCTAACGACACTTTTGTTGACAATTTTTTTGAGGGAATATTACTGTAAATTATTTTTGAGAACTTTTTTCATTAGTCTTTTTGTTACATACAAGGCAGAATATTTTTTATGTACTTGTGTACAGTAAGCGACAAAGCCGCGCTGCTGATTGGCCAGTTCTACGCTCCCTTTGTGCCGTTTAGGAAAGAATCGTTGTCGCTGACTGTACATGCCTCTTCTTTTGCGGTATCTTTTATAATTTTCGATTTGCAAGAATAGGTTCCGAAACGATGGAAAATGACCGACTCGGAACTAATCAGAATCGAAGATTTCAAAGATTTGGAAACGCCCCAAACCTAACCATTTTAGCTTCGTTTTACTTCTTTTCCGAATATGTTCTCCGAGTATACAGGGTGTCCTAGACCACCCGTACACTCCTTTTCTTTCAAAAACTAAGCATTTTAGAGAAAAACGTTTTCGACAAAAATTGTATGGTTTTGAGGGGAACATAAGATGGTGTCATTGGTTTGACCTTGGATGGTATCGTTAAGGTGAGGTCAAGGACACCTTTAATTTCTTAAATGGAACCACCTATTTTTTATTGCATTTTCTTATAGCTTATGTCGAGAGCTTTCCAAAACACTATAATAAAGTATTTTTTCATCAAGTACTTTTCGAGTTATAAGGCTTGAAATAATTTCTTAATTTTATATAAACCATAAAATATCTAGTAAAATATTCATTTTTCGATTATCTTACCTTAATACTTTTATGTACAAAATAATGAGAGGAATCGATTGGTGTAAAGAAAACACATAATTGTTTCGAAAAAAAAATTTAATTGTTAATTGCAAATTACATTTTTTTTTTCTATCAAACGTATAATAAACGTTTGATAGAAGATAATAGGAATTGTAAAAAGGCCTATAGTTGCTAAACAATGACGATTATACATATTTATTTTCTAAAGAAATGAGATTGTTGAATTATTATATTGCGTCTGATTATTACATTTCGCTATTTGTTGTAAATAAAGTAAAAAAACATTACATTAATTACATATATACTCGGAGAACATATTCGGGAAAGAAGTAAAACGAAGCTAAATTGGTTAAGTTTAGGGCGTTTCCAAATCTTTGAAATCTTCGATTCTGATTAGTTCCGAGTCGGTCATTTTCCATCATTTCGGAACCTATCCTTGCAAATCGAAAATTATAAAAGATACCGCAAAAGAAGAGGCATGTACAGTCAGCGACAACGATTCTTTCCTAAACGGAGCAAGGGGAGCGTAGAACTGGCCAATCAGCAGCGCAGCTTTGTCGCTTACTGTACACAAGTACATAAAAAATATTCTGCCTTGTATGTAACAAAATGACTAATGAAAAAAGTTCTCAAAAATAATTTACAGTAATATTCCCTCAAAAAAATTGTCAATAAAAGTGTCGTTAGATTTTTGATTACGGCTTTATTAAATATCTTAACCGAAAGTTTAATTGGCGTCGCGACGCTACCGCTTCGATTGATATTCAGTTTCGGGGACAGTTTACTGTCATAAGAAGATTCTCCTAAAAAAGTGTAATCCAACTTTTGTTATTTCTTATATCGAAACATATTTTCTTTAATATTTTCAATATTAAATGATGCTTTTATGAAATAATTGCTTATAATTTAAAATATTTCTTCTTTTGATCATTTTTACGGTTACTCGAAGATCGGTTACGAATGATCGACTTTATCCCTCGCTAATTTATTTCGAAATACATTTCTCGATTACGTACAATAAATACGTTTCGCTATTTGTTGTAAATAAGGTAAAAAACAATTATATTAATTGCATGTATACTAGGAGAACATATTCGGCAAAGAAGTAAAGCGAAGCTAAAATGCTTGAGGCGTGTCCAACTATTTGAAATCTTCGATTCTGATTGGTTCCGAGTCATATTCCTTTGTTTCGGAATCTATTCTTGCAAATCGAAAATTGTAAAAGATACCGCAAAAGAAGAGGCATATATACAAGTACATAAAAAATATTCTGCCTTGTATGCAACAAAATGTTTAATAAAAAAAGTCCTTAAAAATAATTTACAGTAATTTTCTGTCAAAAAATCATTTTTCTATAAAGATAAACACTCAAAATATATAAAATTACACAAAGTTAAACGCTCCCCAAAATTAACAAATTAAAATGAATAATAAGAGGCAATAAGGAGCCAACGCGGTTGTAGGGCGTGAAAAAAAAATTTTTCCTCCAGACAGTCAATTGAAACGATCTTTCTTCTTTATTTCATACGTTTCGGCCTCATTTCGAGCCATCTTCAGTGATTCTAATACAATCAAAAAATGCCAATTAAGACAGTAAAAAGGATGCGGTGTCATTACAAAAGAGAAAAAAAAAGCATAATCACATACATACAATAGTCTATAGGAGTGAACGCTATCCCATCCAAGTCGATCCACCCGAAAAAGACCGATGCAAGCAGCACTCTCAACGGTAAAAAGCGCGAGGAGCGATGCACTGACAAAGTAAAACAGAGTCATATATTTGCAATAAAAATTGATTGACAACAGTCAAGGGCTACTCACTCGGACAACGAGAAGACCGACAGAGACGAAACGAACATCCAGCACGCAAACAATCAACTAAGTCGAAAATTCAAACAACAACGGAAAGCGCTATCAAACTGTGGTCGAACAAAAACAATCCATGTACATGGAGGGCAAACATCAGCTCATTAAATCTTAGATATGTTTTCAATAATCGACAGACACGATGTGTTCAACTTTAAAGTATCGCTTTGGAGGTTCAACGAATTCCTTTGGCGCTTGATATGAATCATTTCAGATATTAGTCTTTTACCTAAAAACATTTCCTCATCCAAAATGTCAACCCTATCAAAATCAAAAGTGTGATCAAGCGCTCTATGTTCCGCGATGACGGACGTAAGATTCCTTCTATGTTCTTTGATTCTCGTTTTCAACAAGCGTCCAGTTTGTCCCACGTAAGAAGCGTCGCAGTCCATGCAGTTAATTTTATACACTATATTACTGCGCGAATCTCTCTGCAAACCATCCTTACCGACCTTAATAAATCGGCGTCAGTTATTGATTCCCGTGTAAGAGAGCCTAACATTAAGATTCCCGACGCAATGTCGAAAACGTTCCGATATGTTCCTCACATATGGGACATTAAAATATGTAACCCTGCTTCCCCCACTAACATCATCTGTCCCGATCTCACAGTCCGTCAGAATGTTATTGCATTTGTCACTGAATCTGTGAAACAGAATATTAAGCCGGTCAGCAATAGTGTGAAAGATAAAAGAGAGCGGATATCCATTGTTCAAAAGAATGTTAATGACAAATTCAAAATTTTCTTTATGGAATCTTGGATGAGAAAGCCAGAAAACCTTATCCGTCAAGCCGATTATCGTACCCTTCTTCTGGCAAAGGGGGTGTCGCGACTCAAAGTGGAGGTATCTTCCGGAAAAAGTCGGTTTATGAAACCAATTAAATTCGATAAATCCATTTTCTAAAATGATTGTGATGTCAAGAAAATTCAAACGGTTGTCGACACTCTCCTCCATAGTAAACTGCAGCCTAGTGGAACGAATTGAACGTGTTCATAATAGTATTAAGTATCGAGGGGGGAGCCGCCAACACAATATCGTCAACGTATCTGAAATAAAATGGAAGATCCAC
The DNA here is from genome assembly GCF_025532165.1 of Camponotus vicinus. NCBI lineage: Eukaryota > Metazoa > Arthropoda > Insecta > Hymenoptera > Formicidae > Camponotus > Camponotus vicinus. The sequence continues at coordinate 2,722,620 of NW_028141956.1, read as the reverse complement.
ATCAAGAGTCGCGATCGCCCTAGCTTCTAAATCTTGGAGCGTGATCTCCGCGATGATCGGGGAAAGAGGAGAGCCCATGGGCGTGCCAAATGTTTGTTGATAGCAAACATCATTAAACATAAAAAATGTAGAGTTCAAAATGAGGCGAACCGCCATTAAGAACTCATCGCGAGGTATCTGGCAATTCCCTACTATATAGTCCCATCTGACACAAAGACTGTCCAAGGCCATATCTAACGGTACGTTGGTGAATAGAGAGACGACATCCAGTGAAATCCATTTTACATCACCATCGACATTTCTACCCTTGAGTCTGTCGACAACTTGTGCGCTATTGATAATTTGGCTGTCAGGTCTCGGAATAGACTTATAAATAATGTTATGTAAAAATTTGGCGAGGCCATAAAGAGGCGTGTTCTTAGATGAGACTATAATGCGTAACGGATTATTTTTCTTATGAATTTTCGGCAGCCCATAGGCCCTCGGTAAAACGCCATCCGTACAATTTAACGCTCTGTATCTCGCAACAGAGATGTAATCACGAGCTCTCCATCTCACTAACAAATCATGCAAACTGCTAATCACCTTATTAATCGGGTTCTTATTTACTACTCTATACGTGTTTTTGTCTGCTAACAAAATAGACATATTAGAAAGATAATCGTCCTTATTCAACGCGACTGTTATATTGCCTTTATCGGCTCTCGTGAACAAAATGTCAGGATTCTCCTTTGTGAATTCTTTTACAGCATTCAAAGAACTCAAAATAATTTCATCAACAGGAGACTTTTTTGAAAAGGAATTATAAAAGGTACTTATAATAGGGAAAGATCTGTTTCTCAACGTCGTACGTATCTCTGTGGGCAGCCTGTTGATGTTATACTCCACATTCTTCAGTAATTCGACAGTCGTTCTTTCCTTGTCAACCACCGGTAAACAAAATTTCTCTCCAAGTTGTAGTAAACGTTTCACATCATGGGGTATGGGCGCCGAAGATAAATTAACAAACCATTCGTCTCTTAATTCCAAGATCGGAGAAACACGTGGCGAGAAAGATGAAGGATCAAGGTTGATACAAATAGAAGAGGGGGAGGGTAGGGGATTAAAGGAAAAATTCACATTATTATATATTGCTGAAGATTGACTAACTGGATGCGTCACAACTGCAGATTTATGATTCGGATGCATGTAAAAATAATGAATCGGACGAATATCTTTCAGTGTCTCTTTCAGTTGTTTATTTAACAACCATTTAAACTTCTTGTCTAGTTTCGAACTTACATAGAGATAGAAAGCGTGTGATTATGCTTTTTTTTTCTCTTTTGTATTGACACCGCATCCTTTTTACTGTCTTAATTGGCATTTTTTGATTGTATTAGAATCACTGAAGATGGCTCGAAATGAGGCCGAAACGTATGAAATAAAGAAGAAAGATCGTTTCAATTGACTGTCTGGAGGAAAAATTTTTTTTTCACGCCCTACAACCGCGTTGGCTCCTTATTGCCTCTTATTACTCAAAATATAATTTTCCTAAAAAAATAATATATTAAAACTAAATTTGAAATTAATAATTACTATTAGCCGAGTACTTAAGAGCAATTTGTTTAATATAATATTTTCTATAAAATATCAATCTTACATTGTAGAAATATTATACATAAATTTTCCCTAAGAAATTAAAACGCATTTTATTTTTATACATAGAAGTTTGATTTTTGAATTATTTATAATCGACACGAAATGAGAATTAGAATTCTTTTAATTCCTAATACATTTTTTATATAATCTACATAATTAAAAAAAAAAGTTTTACGCAAGTACATCCTATATATAATATTTATCTAAGTTTATCATACATAGTTTTATACATTTAAGTATTTATATATATAATTATATTATTTAATTATATATTACTCCTATATATACATTTCTCAATTACGTACAATAAATACGTTTCGCTATTTGTTGTAAATAAGGTAAAAAACAATTATATTAATTGTATATATACTAGGAGAACATATTCGGCAAAGAAGTAAAGCGAAGCTAAAATGCTTATGTTTGGGGCGTGTCCAACTCTTTGAAATCCGATTCTTTTCACTTTTTTCTTAGATTATATATAATAGATGGAACTTAATGGCTCGCGCTTTGTTATATATGTATAAAAGGAACATTAAAGGTAGTTTAAAATTTTAGACATTTTTTTTTCATTTTTAACACAATAAAAATTATGGCTAAATAGAAATGAGCTATTAATTCCTCCATAAAATATATATTTAATAGATCAAATTCATTTCTTAAAAAGTGAATAGAATATTTTATTTATTGATAATTGCAAGAGAAATGTGATCATGTTATGTATGATTACTTACCCACTGATTCTTTTAACATTTCAATTTAGAAATTTAATATAATTATTTATTTTAAATTTGAATTATATATAATTATATAATTGTGAGATTATTAAATAAAATAAAATTAAAATTAATTAATTAACATTTATTCAATGTTTCCGCATAAGGCAAAATCTATACTTATTATACAGGGTGATTCTGAACAAACGTTTGTCTTTAAAATGTCAAATTCTTGAATGAATTCTAAGACGATTTTTCCTCTTGCAAAATTTTGCCCGGAGCTTAGTTTTTATACTATAAAGGAAAATAGTTAACTACTTACGGAACGAGTACAAGAGATAGGCAGGGACGGCGCGATATAGGCAATTACGTGGGGCGCTCGCCGCGATCAGCTGATTGCGATACGTGATGACTGTAACAATCTGTGTGTGTGTGTGTGTGTGTGTGTGTGTGTGTGTGTGTGTGTGTGTGTGCGTACACATTCTCACACACACACTGATTGTTACATTCATCGCATATAGCAATCAGCTGATCGCGGCGAGTGCCCCACGTAATCGCCTATATCGCGCCGTCCCTGCCTACCTCTTGTACTCGTTCCGTAAGTAGTTAACTATTTTCCTTTATAGTATAAAAACTAAGCTCTTGGCAAAATTTTGCAAGAGGAAAAATCGTCTTAGAATTCATTCAAGAATTTGATATTTTAAAGACAAACGTTTATTCAGAATCACCCTGTATATTTTTTAAAATGTCTAAAAAAATAATAAAATATCAAAAATTCTATCGACAATTATATACGTATACACACATACATATGTATATATATATATCTTTTATCTTCGATCAAAGAAATATTATAGTTAAATATTATAGTGTGTATACTTTTTAATCGTCAAAGTCATACAAATAAATTAAATATTAATTATAATATTAAAAATTATAATGTCAAATAAACTTTGCCTGTTTATACTATTATATTCACTATTTTGCCAATTCGTTTTTAATTGTATATTATATTAAATAAAAGTAATAAATGAAACTCATATAATATATATATATATATATATATATATATATATGTATATAATAAGTATACTATATTTAGATAAATATATTATTATAGTACATAATTTTTGTTTATTACTTTTTCATTATTATTTATTAAAATATTTAATATAATATATATACATATATATATATATATATATATATATATATATATATATATATATATATATATATAAAATTTCCAATTTTTTATTCTACACATTTTGCAAAGATTCTCTAATGTAAATAATATTGTAATTTTTTAATATTTTTTAAATATATTTAAGTATATTTAAGAAGCATTACTTATACATATATTTCTCTATAAAAATTTATAGTATTACTCGGGGAATCATAAAATGAATATTGCGTCAATAATTTGATTGATTTTGTAAATAATATTTATTAGATAATGTGTGTGCTTACGAGTATTAGGTAACATAATGTACTCTAGGGTCCTTCATAGAAGGCGTACAAATCATTGTTCCAGCAATGTCTTCTAGATTAACGTAGATAAAATTGTCGCCGTTGCGATCGTCTTCGTCCTTGCGAAATCCATTTTCTTACGCAAATTAACAATTTTTTTTTTTTAAAGATTGGCACCTAAAATCGAATCTATTTTCTTTGTCGAGGTGTCGCAGATCACTTTTCGCATTTATCGGCTAAAGTTTGCAATCTATTTGTTCTAATAACTTGATCTATATGCCGTAAAATGGCATAATAATTCGTTTTAATTTGCAAGCTTTACTCTTTAGAGCGCACGCATAAGTGAAATGTCTCTTTAAATATATTTCTTTAAACGCTTATCTTTTTTACTTGTAACAACTTTCTTTACTTGTATATGTATATATTGCTAAAAATTCAACAATCATCTATTAGTAATAAGAAATCGAGTAGAAATGTTGCTGATCATTGCTAAAATGCTTCATAGTATACTTATTGTGAAATCGAATTTCATAGCAGAGTACGAGTGTCTAATTAATATAATACAAGCCGCTTAATTGCAGGAGGTGATTTATAGCTATAATGCTTCGACAAGTCAATGCGCAAGTTTAAGAGAATATTCTTTTTGCAAACTGCCGTCGCGAGAAGGGTCCAGCTTTATCCTTCGCGGACACGATCGTGAATTAATTGATACGATTCGATTTTATTGCCGCAAATCACGATTTATCACGACGTACATGACGATCGACTCGACGCTCTTTCGGATCATTTCTAACATCAAACCAACTCAAGTGTCTAAAATTAGTTTATACACGATCTAAATTTATCTTTCTCACTCTCTAACTAAAACTGCTCTCAAGTAAATGTATCACTTATAAATATTTCCCTAAGTTTGTCAGAGTCGGCGAGCATGAGCTCGAAAAACGCGACCCCGACCTTTTTTAAAAAATTCTCAATTAGTTTATTCCTATTCTCTTTGCATTCTCGCGCGAGTTGTTTTTCATTTATACATTCACACTGTTTTCTCTCCTTCTTTTTTTTGTCATATAGGATGAATCAAACTATTGCCATTCTTTTTCTTTAAAAATTTTTTGATTAATTTAAATCCTAGTTTTTTTAAATGAAGATATCGATATAATTTTTGATAGAATTATCGATTAAAAAATAAAAAAGTTTGTTTTGTTAATACTTGATAATAAAATCTTATTTTTTATTTTATTTTGAGATTTATTCTTTCAATATACTAGTTGTCATAGTGTTTTAACACATACAATCTTAACCTACATGTATAAGAAATGTACTTATATCAAAATATCTCCAATATTCTTTACAATATTTAATATTAAAAAAGTTCGAAGAATATGAGCTCAAAATTAATCGAAGAATCCTAAATAAAAAGAATAGCAATAGTTTCTTATTTAGACATCCTATGTGTATATAGTATATATTTATCTGTTCTTGTATAGATAATAGCAAGTGAGTTAGTCTCATGCACATTTTTATGTCCGCAAGTACATCGATGTCTAATCTGCATAGATATTAATGTAATCACGCACATATCAGTATATATTTATAATTATTTCATAGGATGCCATGTACATGTGTGTTTATGTTTCTTTTTTCCTCTTTCTTCTCTCTTCCTCTCTTTCTTTTTCTGTTGCTCTCTCTCTTTCTTTTTATCTTTCCTCTTTTCTTTCTCTGATTGTGTGTAGGTGTATATATTCGCGTATATATATATATATATATGCTATGTTTCTTAGGTAATAGGTATCAATAGTGTCTCTTGTTTATAGCGTTAAGAATTAATTTATTAAAACTTTCTCTATTATCTTCATTTTCATAGTCTCTTTAATTATTTCTGGCCATGCATTAATTCCTTGCAATTTATTTTTATCGCACAAATCTCACAAATCTTTCTCGCTTTCGCTTACTCTCTCTCTCTCTCTCTCTTTCTCTCTCTCTCTCTCGCCCCATCACATAGTTAAATTTTTCTAAAAACTTTTACACGCTGTATATAGTCACATCGAACAGCTCGAGGCATCCTGCTGATTGTACTTGTATTTGTTGATAATGAGATTTCCATTAAACGCCTTCCATTCCATCCTTCGTTCTCGAGTTCTCGCAACGATAAACTGCAACACCCTTCAGAACGGCGTTTCTAAAGTGCTCTAACTCGTAATCGTCACTTTTTTTTTCTAGGATTCATCTCGAGCGTTCAACAGAGTGATAAATCGAGAATGCGAGCGGTCGAAAGTTTCTCGTCGTATCTTGTTGGAAGTTTACCGTAGAAATTTACAGCTATTCCCCCCTGGATCAACTTGTACGACTTCTCGGTATCGATTCGACTCCGTTGTTTATATCGGTAACAATCTACGTCACCTCTGGAATCTCTGGTGTCAAGAGAATCGGTGAAGGATATCGATCTTTCATAAACTGAAATTATTATTTTACCTGAATAAAATGTTAGGGGAGATGAACTCGGCTGCGAAGGAAAAGTCTTCGTAGCGACAAAGTCTCTGGGAAAAATGGAAAATGCATTTAACTTAGTGTCATAGTGATCATAACTGATTTTTCTTGCACTTGCATTATTGAAGTGCCAAGAGAATATGAGATGTATCTGTGAGACGTTTAAGTTTTTAAACTAGTAACTTTGCCCAGATAACGGGCAAAATCGGCTATAATATTGATCGACGTTTATCTTTGCTCGCATTGCTCGATGTATCAACGTTCGACCGCAAAACTTGTTTCGCGGTGAGTAGTCGGGAGTACATAATTCTCGCCAGATGAAGTGAAAAATCGTAGCTACGGTCAGACACGTATTATAGTCTCTCGAGTACAGTTACGATTACTGATTCGCTCTTTCCGTCTGTTATACGAGGTATCCCAAAATCACCGGTACTTTATTTACTTCATTATATCGTAGAGATGATTGTTAGTGAAAGTCTCACAAAGTATAATTTATTTCAATTTTATTTTATGACATAAGATGTCGTGATAATTAAAATTTTATCAAAATAAAATCGGTTTAAATATTAAACAATATGACTTTTTTACTATCTCTTTAATTTTAAATCTTTACTTTTTGATAATTATATTTTTTGTAGAACTTATAATGATGATTAAACTAAATATTAAAGTTTCGAATATATATTTCGAATATATTTATATATTTTTTTCTTAACTTGCATGTGTAACCTCTATTATCTATTGAAATATATTCCGGTAATTTTGGGGTACAATTCACACATAATCATGATTGGATATATTCTATTTACATGCACGTCTTGTCTTATTAAACTCGCCCGTTGTTGTGCGTTTAGACATGTCATTAATTATATATAATATAATAAGTATAATATTTTATATTAATCTGAGTTTCTAGGCAGTTGTGTGTTTTATGTTATATATGTTAAGGTTTATATAACTAAGATTTTTCTTTTCCTCTTTTCGCCATTGTTTTTCCACCTTTTCTGCCTTTTTCTCTGATTCTCCTTCGATTAAGTCATCTTAGAAAAAATGGATTCTACACATGCGTGATTGATCATCCTACTTGTTAGGTTTTACAAAATGAACACGTTGATCGAGAGAATAATGGTCGAGCTGTTCGAGAAAAGAACGTTTACACCCATCTTTTCCAAATTTGATTTTTTTCATATCTCAAGTAATAATGCGATCATTAAACGAAACTTATTTCAAGACAAACAAAATTTTATGATTATATAGATTGTCGGAGACGATACACGAGATACAGATATATCGATAAAATTCATTTCGCGCGCAAATAATTGACATTATTCGGATACGATTATCGCGCCCTTCTCGAAGCGCTCGAAATTATTCCGGTCTTTGATAATACATCTCTTGTCTTGTCTCGCTCGCAAGTGTTACTGATTCATATACCCTCGAAATGGTCATCTATGAGTGATCTTGATTCAAGTCGTCTTTTAGTATTTGTCTCGGCATCTGCTCGCGTTTACGCGCGCGAGAAGGAAAGATCTCATAAATTATTTATAAAGAATAATTGTGATAGTCGCATTTGTTTATCTAAACATGTGATAAATTACGAGGGTTTATATTACGGAAATGCTACGAAAGAACAGTATATATGTGTCTCCTCTCCCCCTGATGTCCTAATTGGTGGTATTGAGCAAAGTGCCGTAATTACGTACTCGTTAAACTTACTCCGTACGAATTAGAAATTATGCGTATCCTCCTATTGGTCGTTTATCGCTACTTAACAGTAGACTATCTGGCGATTACTTGCGTTATTACTGCTAAAATGTATGTAAAAGGGAGCTGCGTCTCGCTAATATTGATTAAAATTGTAAACTCTTTTTTTTTTTTAATAATTTTCAATGTATTCGCTAGATCTCTCTTGGGATAAATGCATGCTGATAGCTTTATTAGCCGAGGGAAGAAGGATTTTTTTTTTGCTGAATCGAGATTCAAATGCAGCCGCGGGGAAGAGTACAGTCAACGATATATTTTTAATTAATTAATGACTAAGCATTTTAAACTCTTCTAATGTTGCAAAAACATGTTTCTCGTCAAGAGTCTAGTTCTTTGACAGTTCGAAAGTGCGGACGAAAATTCCGTTGCTCGTAAAATAACGCCGCGAGTCGTCGAAGGCATCAATCGTTTTACACAATACACAAATACGTGTGCTTGCGTTAAGAATATTCAGTAAAGTATTTACGTATGGAGAAGTTTCTCTCGTAGATGTACGGTCCACGATTAGATTAAGCTATGTTTCTCGTCGTCTTTGTTACGAATCTATCCTTTGCTATCATTTAATGCAATATTACAAAATTGTAATCCGAAGATTTCGGCGCATCGACTAAATGCACGCTCCCCTTCTCGCATTGTCTCGCTAAATTTGTTCGATTAAAGCGATGTGACGATCGGTTAATACTGTAGTTTTTTATCTAGAAATTGTTCGCATAATTATAAAAGCAGAATTATCGCTTGCAAAAAAATACGTGCGTGCAAAATTAAAAATTTCAGCATTTCTTTTTATCTTTCTTAGAATTTATTGAAAATATTTTTGAAGTACCTTTTATATAAGCTATCTTCTATCTTCCATTAAAAAGCATTTTCATTAAACCGGCTGTTACATCACTTTAATGAATCGACCGTAACGTACCTATATATCTTCGACTCGTAATAGTCGTACATATACACTTTTTTTTCGACGATACGAATTTTCTCCCTTCAGCGACGCGTCCCGATTTGTTTAGATGGAAGCACGAAATGTTTCACGAGGCCCGCGGAAAATATCACAGTCCTGAGGAAAGTCACGAAACTATTTGCGACGCATCCAGGAGTTGTTGGTCGGGTAGCTATTTTGAAAGTAGCGTGAGTCCAAGTTTGACGCGTCTTAAATTCTGAAATACAAATTCGTGCGATGTATCTTCGTAAGTTCTTCTGAAAATTCTTACACGCCATTTTCAAAATTATCAGTTTACGTAACGCAACTCTTGCGAAGAATATAGGTCGCATTACGTGTTCCATGAGATTTGTAAAACCGATCTTGTTCTCAAAGCACTTATGGCTGTAGGACGATTCAGAACGACGGTTCGTGCAATCGGTGCAGCAAGTGCGGCGGTGGAATTCAAGCAAAATGGCGTAACACCCAATCCATTATGCTTCGATAAACTCGTCTCCGTAAATATGTAAATATATTTTAGCTGCAAATCATAATTGGCGATTCTTCTCTCTGTTGCAATTATTATTGAGTTGTCAATTTAAAAAAATATATTGCTGTAATTTTGAGATTTTTGAAATTGAGAATAATGCATCATAGATGTAAATCAAGTTTTCGTAAAGTTTAATACAAGCATAGCTCGGCAGTGTTTAATCAGCAATGAATCGACTCGCGTGTAATGTATATACTCGTAAGCGTAATCAAACAGCATGAAATAATGAAGCTGCAGATCGAACAGATTTTGGGAACAGTTGATATTCTTTAGCAATCTTATTCAGTTGAAAGACTATACAGTAGCATGTGTTATGAAATAAAAGGTAACTTTTTTATCTCTTATACACAGTAAAAATTTAATTAATTTAATTAATTTAGTTAATTTTGGTCCAATTTTAAAACTATAGATCAGATGCGAAATTAGCAAGGAAAATGCAATTCGTTGCATTGCTATCAATTATAGAAGTTTGCTATAAAGCGAGGTTTGTATTTCTTTTTATTGACACGTAGAAGCTATTTCCGGAGTTTTTTAGTTTATCCCTAGAAGCTTGGTATCTGTCTTATATTTTTAATTTTTTCCTTGGAGATTTCGTTATATTCGCACATTATAAGTGCACTTGTCTGACCGTTATATATTATATAGAGTATTTTAAAACTGTACTCTCTCTCTCTCTCCCTTTCTCTTTCTGACAAATGCGAATTCATGGTGAATTCATTGACAAATTTAGAGTCATTTCTCCTTAAAAACTAATATCAATTTATCAATTATAAGCAATTAGATATATATGAATAATTTTTCGTATATTATCTTCAAAGAGTACAAATAGATGTAACGAAACTTTTTTTATTCGCGAAGCATATTTAATTTTAAACAAATTTTATATAAGAGGTTTTATTTAATATTTATCTATTAAGGTATTAAATGTTGCAAATTAAAAATGCCTAAGAAATTTTGTATCTAATTGTAATGATGTTTGATGTATGATAGTAATGTCATTTATATTTGTCTTCAAATCAAAATATAAAGAACAATATGGCTGCAATGACAATCGTGCTGCATTCAATACGTATTTTGTTTTAACGCCAGGAATTTTATACGATTAATCTGTTCATATTCTTGCATATTTAATATATGGCTGTCTGATTCTGTATTTTGTTAATTTAATATATGGAAATCGTGTGTTGCGCATGTTGTAAACGCATAATATGAGATTCAGGTGACCATAATTGATACTAAGTGTGCGTGAAGAATTTAATCTTTATCTCTTTGAAGGAGAACTTTTTTGAAGATTTTTCCGACCGCCTTGCGATTAATAAAATAACTCAAGTATAAGCTAGCTGTGTCTTTGCGAATTTATCTTGATGCGCCAGAAATGTAGCGAGATGTTACGAAATCGTGATTCATGCTTTTATTTCCATGTGTTTTCTGATTATTATTTATTTCAAGTTAGAATATATATATAGCACGTGTGCTTTAATCCTGATGCAAATTGCGAAATGATGAATATGTATATCCGGATTATTAAGTTAAGTTTGAAGTCTGGACGGAAATGCCTGACAAATAATCGCAAAATCATGCCGAATAATTTATAAGCGTGTAAGAAGTACCGAGTTAAAAACAGTCATTAATCTTTCTTTAACATTATGAGGTTATTACGCTCGTCCGATATTATAAAATTAAGTGACGTTTATAGGAGGCGGATAATTATCTTTCAAATGTGACCGCAATTTACGTTATCGTGAACGGCGCTGATCTTGACATCTTCCTTTCGAATCCGATGGCGCGTATCATCTTGAAAATAATCTTCCAAGGGTCCTTTCTCGACGCCATTTTGAAGAACCGATCGCGTTTCCGCGCTGAATCCTCGTTTCTCGTTGGAGGCGCGATGGAATCCCTGAAGTAGAAGTCGGCAGTTCTCTCGGTGTAGATTAGTTGGTCGTTTCCGTTGGAGATATCCGTGGATATCCTCTTCTTATGATCTTTTGGCGATTCAGGACACGCGTCCTCACAGGCTCCAGTAATGCCACGGTACCCGCAGGATCCTCGGCGATCGCGTAAAGTCGAGAAATCCCGGCACGAACGTCCTCAAAGAGGATCAGGACGCGCCATACACGCAGGCCGAGTTGTCTGGTGGACTGATCTTCTCCACCGGTAATACCGCCGCTCTGTGCCACTCGTCACGAACCTGTTTTCCGGAAATGACAATGATTGCATACTGTAGCAAGATAAGAGGATGAAATCGACCTACGGTCAACATTACATTTTTGAACTTCTTTTCTAAGATTGTGAAGAAAATAAACTTTTTGGCAAGAATATTATCGGGTTCCTATCAATGTTTGCTAATTTTTATCTGCAACAGCAGTTGAAATAATACGTACACATTATTTTACTATTATAATTTTTAATTTTTTTTTACACTGATTTCTAAAAATGTTTATCCTGACTGTATTTAATTAATTCTTGTTGTTTTTTATTTTTTCTATGCAAGTTTATCTCCCTTATTTTGTGTATAAAAACAATTTCAACGAATAAATAATAAATTGCGAAAATAAGAGCAAGTCATAACACGCTCAATTAGTTTGACAAGCTTGCGCAACAAAGAGTGCTAAAACTTTGAAACGTGCTTTAAAGAATGCTAAAACAATTGTCCGATAAATTTAACGTGTCCGTGATTAATCTCAGATAGTATCCCGAATTATGGACCACGTCGCTGGAACTCATTGTCATACAGGATTATATGTTTTGTTGGAGTAAGTAACTAAAACGCTTTTTATTTACAACTGTCGTAAATGGTGATCGTAAAAACTGCATCCGTTTAAAAACGAGCCGTACCTGTTCAACTTTCGCGAATACTCTCAGTAAATTGAGACCGGCCAGTTTCTTGATGTCGTCCTCCGTCCATGCTGGATCTTCCAGCAGAGTGGCCAGTAGTTGTGGATACCTCGAGACATCTTCTAAGCCCGTGGGAGTACTGTGGAAAGGATAAAAATCTCGTGTAAGGGTTAAACGATTCATTTCGCTGATTCGAGTGGATATTCAGAGAAAGATAGTCGATACCATTTGACTTTGAATTGTTTACATTTTTGAAAAAATATTGTCTAATAAATAAAGCTGCTTTTTTATTTCTTTTCAGTATTACAATTACATTTATTGATTTAAATTTAAACCATAAGCTACTATAACTTTACATTAATTCTGTGAACAGTCTTCTTATTATTATACTAAGCATTGAATTTGAATACAGAAATGTTATCCTTGTAAAATTAGTTTAATATGAAATGCACATTAATTCAAGTATAACGAAACATTCGCATAAAACCTTATGTTTCTACTTGATGATGAATTTTGACGTTTTTAGAGCACATAATAACAACAGAAATATAAATTAAATTTTTTTTGTCTAAAATAATAAAGTATTAAGAACTACATTAAATGTTATAAATGTTAAATTGAAGCCGATTTAACATTTAAAGAGTATCATGAGATAGAATAAGGAAAAGTTATATTAACAGCGATATATTTTGTAATATACATTATGAGAATCATCATAAGTACTTTGTGAAAGTTTCATGGTTATAGAACAAAAGCAGCTCCTTCGTCATTGTTTCATGAGTCCCCCGTAAAATTAACCTCCCGGGACTCATACCCTTTTCAAAACAAGCGAAGCAATTATTCCGAGTGTTGTAAAAGAGCGGAACTCTGTGGGTTAAATACATATTTACGTATATTACGCGGGGACTGTGGATTTATTGCGCGATTCGTATCTTTCAACAAGATTAATCATAAATATTATTGAATTGAATTATGCGACAACACGCCCCCTCTTTCTCTGAATATCTCTGCCTCTTTCGTATGTAGAAATATAGTGAAAGAATAATTACAAATTTATCCCGTCGAAACCTGCCCCGATCCCGACGTGATCAATCCCCGCCACCTTTCGAATATGATTGATGTGTGCTGAAACAGTGCAGAACCTTAATCATTCCCCGTCATGGTGGCGCGTAAAAAGCGCGCGCGTCACATAAAATATTTTATTATATTTTAATATAAATGCATATGCGCGCGTTTACCGGGGGGAATAAAATGTGACTGAGGAATAATGCGCGGTTATGAAGTAACGCGCTTATGAGATTGTCACGCATGCACGCGTAAAATAAAATGTCCTTTTATTATCATGATAACGAATTTTTCAAATATTTGCGAGCGTTAAAATGGAAGCAAATATTATATCCCCTGTAAAAAGATAGGTGAATAAGATGCATTACACAGTATTCTTGTAAAATTGAGATAAATGCTCGTTTGAGGAGTATATCGGACAAGTTTTTTTTCTAAAGAAAAAGTGACTTTGAAATGAAATTTGCAGCGAAGAGATTATTTCGTGACGTAAAATACGACGAATATGATAATTGCACGTGCAATATCGATACTTCGCAAATAGCGTTTGTACGTACCAATAACGTCTTTTATAGTAGCAGTGCTGTTGCATGTTATGAAGTAGGTATAAAAAGGGACCATCGCCACTCCGCCGTTCTTAGCCTGCGAATAAATGTCATTAATGTCATACACGTTGTGATCATTTTTTTTTAATTTTTAAATACATAATAAAAATATGTTATAGCACCACACATTTATAAAATTATATATATATATATAATCTATCATATATAGAATTTATCTATAAGAGATTACCGAGATTATCGAGAAAAAATCTTAATTTTATTGCTATTCTTTAAAAATATTATATAATCTAAAATTTAAATAGCACAATACAAAAATAAGTGAAAAGTATTTTACTAATTTTGTTGATTAAAATTAAATTGTTTTACTATTACTTATCTTAAAGTCAAGCAAGAATTGAAAAACTTAATAATACGAAATTAATTTTTAAGATTGTTGTTGTATAATCAAGGATTAGGATTAATTTGCTATAAGTATCCTTATTTTTTTAAGTTGTTTTTCTTTAATAGAAGCATGCAAAGTCAGCAATTCATATTTTGAATATTATTCATATTATTATAGTTACGTTTCACAAATCTTATATCATATTAATTATTTAAAAAATGCATTTAAAAATTTGTACGAACGATATGTATTGTGACTGCATTAAATCTTGGAGATGTTCCAAGAAAATAGTAAATGATAAACACAATTGAAAGCCATATATAAAATAAATATCGAAGAATATTGTAAACTTTATTCGAGATTATGTTATCTTTTTGTATCAGTTTAACGGAAGTTATCAGGAAAACTATTTCAAGGGACGCGGTTCGCAATTGTCTATTTGATACCTAACTTTACTTAAACTACATGGGCAATGTTAATTAGGGCAGCAGGACGGCACGGTTAATAACACGTTACCGGGCAAGCCATCCGGCTTAGATCGTTGTTACTCATCCTCTCGTTCTGCGGGTATAATTAAGGGAATATTGATCGTTCGTGGAAGAGGATGAAGTTCGTACGGAGATGTTAGACTGACTTCTCAAGAAGCTGAGGAAAACGTCGGTTAATTAATTAGTAACTAGGTACCTTCTTTCTTGGAGGTGTCCAACAATCATTTATTTGTATCATTTTAAATTGAAGATGCGTTTCAAAAAGATAAAAGATATTCATGAACAATAAGTTTTAAAAAAGAAGTGTTAGTATACACAGTAGTTTTGCCTCTAAATTATCTTTTTATGTTTCTAAAATTGAATATATGATTTTCTGAAAAATAATCATCAATAGCTGATTACTCTGAATGCTTATTAAAAATATTTAACAAATAATGGGAAAAGGAAGAGGTAACTAATCTAAATTGTAACATCATTAAATGTGAATGTTCATACGTCATCCATGTATCATCGATTATTTTATTATTTTCGATATTTATAATATATCTTTATATTTGTATAATTTTAACTTGTTTCTGAAAAAATAATAAAATAATAAAAAATTATAAAATTATATCTTAATTAATTTTTATACAACTATATATTTTATTTATATCTTTCTTTTTCTCTTTTTAAATCAAACTTTGATTAAAATTATGTATTATTCTGATGAATATTGAATGGCGATATATTATAGAATGTATTATGAAGCTTAAAATTATTGTATACCGCTTACGAAAGTCGAAGTGTTGAGCTAATCGGCAATAAGTTGAATTTAATTTCGCTAACTTAGTGCTCCTTGAGCTTAATCGTCGGTTCGTCAATCGTTAATCGACGAGCACGCGCCGCGAGAATGAGATGAAATTTTAATGAAGCGTCGTTTAAGTTCTCGCTCAGCCAACTGTTACACAATTAATCAGACGTCAATTATTACACCGCGTTTATGCTTCCCGCGAATTTAATGGAAAAATTTTGGTGTCGCGATCAGAAGAGAGAGAGAGAGAGGGAAAAAGGGAGAGAGAGAGAGAGAGACAGAGCGAACTAGATTAGCGCCAATTGGATTAACGCCAATCGTTGGTAGTGGGTGTGCGCAAAATTAGCGATAATAACGTGGATTAAGCTTCAAACTTCTAACACACTCGTGCTATTTTGGCGCGTTGTTTCCGGAGTCGCAGTAGCTCGAAATCATTTTGACATATCTCCCCCCGAACCTCGTTCCATCGATTACGAATAGTTTGCGATTACTCGAACAATTTCAACGTCTGATACTTTTGTGTACGTTAATATAGATCCTACGTTCTTGTATGCTTTCAAACACACATACACACACACACATATATGTATTACCCCACGTACGCTTTACAACTTTGTGGATTACAAACTATTCTCCTATCACATTCGATTCGCACACGGTTTGCTTCACTTCGCTTGCACTCTACGAATTTAATTTTGACGTTACGCATCTCGCTCCCAGAGATATCAGATCTGTCGATAAAACTTGCGTTTAATCACCGGTACAGCCCGTATATCTTTCGTTTTGCTTTCACATCGTTTTTATTTCTCTCTACATACGTTCAAACGATTACGATACATAAAAAAGGAAACAAAAAAAGATTGCCGGCGGTTATTTGTTTTTGCACACATACGTATTATTTCTTCTCATACTTGTGTGTGTGTGTGAATATTTATATCATATCTTAACTATTCAATATATTTCAGTCTATCTATATATTTTTCATTATAACGTTATTTTAATATTATTCCTTCTTTAATTATACAACTTGGTCAGATTTATATAATAAATTGCAATATAGTAATTTTATAAATAAATTCTTGATAAAGTTATTTTGTGTTATCGTAATAAAATTGATAATTGCATCGTGAGTTTATACTTTACGTGCAATTGTCGATATTGAGTTTATTCTCTTCTGTTTCTTAAGTATTATACTATTATATTATTATACAATTATATTTTATATATATACTATTATATTATTATATTATTATGTTATTATATTTTATTATATTATTATACTATTATATTATTATATTATTATATTATTGTACTATTATACTATTATACTATTATATTATTATACTACATTAAGTTTCTGATAATATTTAAGAAATAGAAAAGAATAAATCTAGAATCGACAGCTGCACGTAAAGAATACGCTCAAGATTATCGATTTTATAATAACACGAAATAGCTTCATCAAGAATTTATTTATAAAGTTACTATATTGCAATTTATCACGTAAATCTGACAAAGTTATATATATATCGCGGTTCTACGGGCAGGTTCTCGCACATTAATATTAACTTTTGTTAAAATCGAGCTTCTTCGATCTAGTTCGTCCGTGGCAAGCACACATACATATGTGTGTGTGTGTGTGTGTGTGTGTCGGTCCGCAATTAAATAATCTTGATGTTGATCGAAGGGTTACATCGCAGCGGCGAACTTCCGATTTACACTCTCGAGAGCATGCTTTGATTTTTTCCATCAGTCGTTGATATTGCTTGCAGTACAAAGAGATATTCATTCAATTTTTTTCTGTAGTCTGTTCGTACTCTGTATAGTGTTTTCTAACTGACGGACGCGGTATCGGAAAAAGATCCGAATAAATAAATAAATAAATAAATCTGTCTGCACACGTACACATAGTCGACGTAACGTTTTTTTTTTTCGTGACAAACACTTTTCGACTTGGCTCGCTATCTGTTTTCGGAAAATGTGTAATATCAGCGACGCAGTGATCGAATGGATTCGTTTTTCTAGTTCTTTTTTTTTACGTATTTGATTGCTTCCCGTATTCTTGCCTATGTAACGTGAAAAACTCACCAGGTTTCTGAGGACGTCGTCCGGCACGTTTCTGGTGGAATTGCATAGCGCCCTGGCAGCGCTGTGCGAGAAGATTACCGGCGCCCTCGTAGTCTGCAGGGCCGCTCTCATCGTTCTTGTCGAGACATGCGAGAGATCGACCAACATGCCCAGCCTGTTCAATTCCCTGACAACTGCCTGGAGAATAATGAAGCGCGCGTTAAATCTCTTCCATCTTTTATCTGTATAAATAGGTTCACACACACGTATGTATTCATACATGTTTGGAAAAAGATAGAGTAAAACTATATCAACTGAAGGATCATGTTAAATTTACATCGATACGTGTATTAAATCGCTTGACTTCTTTGCAAAAGATAAATTAAACTTAAATAAAAAGCAGAATGGATAGATAAATAGGTAGAGAAAAGATGTTGTACACACAGCTTTTTCAAATTTTAGCCGATGCCTTTCACGTGTTATCGTCTTTTAAATATCGTTTTCTAAGCAACAAATCAATAGCAAAAATACTCTGTGAAAAAATTGGAACAATTCAAGTATCGTAAGTGTTCCTCGAAATGATTGAATATCGGATGGCATGCTGGATTTGAGACGAGGTGCCTTTATTATGGCGCAGAAGCACGTGGAAAGGATCGAGGGGAGGCCGAGAAAAAGGTAGCACAGGGAAGCGAAGGAAACACCGGCGTTTCAACCAGCGAACATTAGTCGAGAACGCAAGCAACCGTCCAATCATTCCATCGTCGAAATCGAGGGAAAAAACTAGGACGTATTGGTGGATAATGCATAGGATCGAGCTTCGTGTATTTGTCTAAAGCCTTCTGCTTTGATAAACACGTAAATCTTCACTTGCATCACTTATCTTAAGAGCTGAGTAAATTTAATTTTGAAGCGCTGCGAGGGAGTTTCAACGAGATATAAATTGGCGCATTGACCCCGATCAATCATCGAAACTTGACTCATCTTACTTTCACAATTAACGAATTATTAATTAATCCTGTGCAGGATTGTTGAAAATAACTAATTAAAGGTAAACAAATATGGTTTAATTAATAATTTCTCTCCCATTATTTTCTTTTTATTGTTAAAATTTAATTAGAAAGTTATTTTACAAAAGAAAAAAATTATACTACGCGTGAAAAACTGTTAAATATTAATATGCGAAACAATGATGTAAAAGATATCTCGCTGATATTTAAAAATATTGTTGTCTAATATTCAATTATTTATTTTAAAAGCTACGATACGTTTGAGTGTTCTACATGAATTCTTTACAGAAATAGCGAGCAATTTTTGATAAAGACAGCGTCCTGTCGACGCGAGCGGAAAAGGAAATGGAGGAAGGTGGGTGGAAGAACGAATCACAATGGTCCCGTTTTTCCGGCTTTAAGAGAGAGGGTGTAGTTGGCTTTTCTCGGCGCGCACGATTTCATCCGAACGATGCGAGTCTCGATGCGTCGATGGCAGAAACGACGCGCATTGTTTTTGCAAGAAGCAGCCTCTGACGCGCGTCGTTTCAACGAGACGGACGATTACGCAAGGATTATACAAGGGGTTATACAAGGACGATTATGCAAGCGGTTATTTCTTATCAATAGCATTAATAAATGACAAGCATGAAAATTGATGGGGTAAATAGCTGTGAAATTTTGCAAATTATTTTAAATTATTTTTATTAACGAACAAAAATCAGCTGATTGCTTGAGAAGGAATTTGACATATCGTACAACTAAAAAAGAAAAAGTACCATTTAAATAATATACGCTAATCTTTCCATCAATGATTTAACTTTGTTAAGTTAATAATATTGCGTATTTAATATTCATCGATGTATTCGATATCACGTGGCAATTCTTGCGAGAATCGAGAGGGAGAAACCGAATTTCGCAGTCGTCAGTATCCCGTAACGGGCGAATGGCGAATTTTCGGCCGTAATCCGATGCCTGTTGCTGGATATCGAGCGCGACGAGGCTGGACGAAACTAATCGTCACATCCAAAAGCCGCAATAAAATCAAGCCCACGTTGAAACCGTGACAAATACTACGCCGCGAGCTATCGCCATAATTCCACGATATATCACCGCGATGCGTTAACGGTGATTCGAAGTGGGGGTGTGCGTGCGTGGGTGCGTGCGTGACGTACACTCGTGTCGTACATGCGCACCTGGGGAAACGCGCGCATGCCGGAAAATACGGGTTTCGTTCGATAGAAATAACAGGCCGAAGGAACAAGAGGGTAAAGGGTAAAAATGTCGAATTGCGAGCGCGTTTTGTGGAAACAAACATACACGCGCGACTAGCATCGTCCGAGTTGCTCGCCGTCCATTGCCGGAAGTGCACATGTCGGTATTTACAACGGCAGGACATTACGAAATATATATGTGTATATATATATATATACACATGCGAGGGGATACGAGAACAATTTTCAGATAATTCCATTTATCTTTCCGAACAAGCCGTAAAGTTGCGACTTTTTTTTTGTAAATGGCACGTGATATCTACTGTTTCGTCCGTTCGTGCTACGCGAGTAGATATTTTCAATATATATTTGCACTTTGACATATTGTAATTTAGAAAATTATGTATCGAAGTTAAAAATTTTTGGGAAATTATTGTATCAAAATCGTTTATGATTCTATTCAATTATTTACATTACGAGCCTCAATTTTCATGTCTCTTTTATTTGCTATTATTATACTTGCAGTTACATGAATTTGTTTCTTCTTTTTATTTGTACTTCGAGATTTAGAAAGTGTAATGAGAGAAAAATCTTTCTTAGAATGATTAATCTTTGTTGAAAACTGAACCAACATACAAAATAACTTATGCTTGATAAAAAAATATTTTGATATCATGATGAGGGGGTGAGGGCAGTATTATTTTTTTGATAAATTATTACAACATTTTATGGTAAAACTATAAAAATATTTTGTCAGTACTATGCTACTAGCAATAACATTTTTGTATCGCCGATGTTTCAATGTAGCTAGAAATATGCTACAATAATCGAGACATGTCAGATTTTTTGTTCGTAAAATAACAAACAGTAAATAACACAAGACAAGATTGATACCATTTCACGAGTGGAATATTTTTTTATAGAATAATTTACTAGCTCGACTCTATTCTTCTTAATTAATAAACATGTCGGAACGATACATTTGGATTCCGGCAATATTTAAATTAATTAATTCTATTTTCTGTCTTTTTTATAGCAAGAAAAATTAATAATAGATAATAGATTAATGATAAATAATAGATTAGTGAACAATTTTGGAGCTAGGGAATTTAAAGTGTTTGTAATTTTTAATTTAAATAAGAGGGTTAAAGGGAGTAAAAAATTAATACATTTTTACGTAAATAATGCATCAAAATAAGCTACATTAACTATAGAAAACAGTTTTTTATGGCTAAATATATGGTGTATAATATACATAATATGATATATGAAAAAATAAAATCTTTTAAAAATAATATTTTAAATATTATATCTTCAAATTTTAGAATAAACAAATTTCAAATTTAAAGATGTAATATTTGGAAAGACATTATGTTTAAAAGATTTAATTGTTGAAAAATTACAGATGGCAAGAATATCTATTTAGTATTTCACGAGAACGAATATCAGTGACAAACTATGGAGCATTTAGCGACGCGCATCGAATTTTTCCCCAGAAAACTTGTCATTTATTAATGCGAGATTTAGCCGTTGCAAGGGATGCGAGATAACGGAGGTGGACCGTTTGATTTACGTCCTCACGCGTTTCCCTCGTCCGTTTTCCTTTTCCTCCTTCCTCATATCTGTTCCTCCCATTAAGCTTTTCGCTTTTTTTTTCACTTTTTAAATCAGAGCCCGCTATTGCCGCGAGAGTACGAATTTCGACAAAAAAAATTTAATCGATATGATGAAATGATCCGGATGCGGATAGGATTCGTTTCGTTTTTTTTTTTTTAATTTTCAGACGGATCTCGGGATTCACGTAATGTCAGAAGGCGCGCGCGGCAGAAATCCGTTCCGACGTGATCGTCGAACCTGCGTTAATGCTCGAAATCCCTCGACGAATTCAATGCGCTAAAGTGGGTCGAGATATAATTTTATGAACGCGGCGGAGCGATGAGAGTGATAAACGGAATGTAGGTCGGACGCAATCGGTCGCGCGTTTGTTGACGATCATTTTCCAGGTTACGTAGCGGAAAAATAATTCGAGCCATCGAGACGGTGAAATTGCAATCTAAATCCTGCCGTAAGAATTGAAAACGCAGATTCCCGACATAATATGGGCGTCCTTCCCTTCACTCTTTTCGCTCGTAACGTCTCGTTTATCAGGGTCGAAAGTCATTGGAAAATTTTAACGCGCAAACTTGAGACATGATAAACATTTTGTCGAATATTTCTTAATCCTTACTTCGTGTACGGGGATCATTTTTGGGACCCATCATTTTTAATGATATTAATTCAGTCAAAAATTAACGATAGGATCGCTGTTCCTAAAAAAGTTGTTAAATAATCGAAGAAATGAAAGCGAGGAAAGGCTACTTGCGTTAGTTCTTTTTGAATGGAAAGCGAGAAAAATCTTTCGAGGACAAAAAAGACCCTCTTATACATTTGTATACTTTTTGTGAAGAGACATGAATTTTTACTTTTCTTTAAAAACTTGTTTTATTAATATTTTATTTTTAAACATATTTTGTTTGGTTTGGTTTGGACAAAAAATATTGAATATCTTTCTTCGTAGTTAAAAATATAGCACAATGCTCCGAGGAGATATCCCAGGTTTTCCACTTTTTACATGTGTACTTTATAAATATTTTTTAAATGTAAACAACCGATATATATATATATATGGCCACTTTGTAATAATAACAACGTTTGTCACAAATAGAAAACATTTTTTATTTACTGGAATCGACTTTGATGTTTGAAAAATTACGACTTTTCCCGAAATTAAGCATCTAATTTTAATTAATTTATATGATATATTTTTTAATCATTGCTTAGATTCTCAACTTTCATTGCAAACAAGTTTCGTTTTGATTTAATCATTTGTTTAAAAATTATACTTTTTTTTTTCGCAGCGATGCACTTTGAATATTTTGCTTCATGTATTTGCAAATAAAAATATATTGAATATATTGAAAAATATATTTGCAAATTTATTATTTTAGCTTTCATTTAAAAGGTTCAAAGAAGGTATATGAATTTTTTTGAACATTTTGGAAAACACAAAAATCGGACAAAAATAACCTGTACCCTTTGAAGGTGTTAAAAATAACAATGCAATATAAAGGTTAATTATTATATTATAACACAGTAGCTAGCTTATATTTGAAATTTTGCAAACTGTTCTCTCGATTTTGGAATACGAAATTAATTGGGGTATTCTGCGCATGAATGAAACTACCAGAAGGAAATCGTTCTTTAAATAATATTCAGCATTGATTTAGAACAATAGAGCATATTATTGTGAATTACTAATGAGAATTATTGTTTAATATATATGTGACCATTGTGCATGTATGTGCGGTACTGGTTTAGAAATTTTGATCACCGGCTTATCTCTCTCTGGTATTCCATGCGCTGATATTATTATTTCCCCGAGGAAATCTCGCACTTAGCAAAAAAAAAGTTGTAAACTTATAATGCAATACTCTCTTATATATTATAAACTAAACTGTCGCGCGGTCGTTTCGCGAAATAATACCGAGGCGCGTCTTGGCCGGAAGTCTGCGCGGTATTATTTTTCTGCAGGATGTGTCGCGTAAAACCCCATCCGCGGTCGTAAAACGGAAGCTCTTTTGGAAACGTGTATGTACATACACGTGGGCATTTTTTTGCGAACACGATATCTCTCTGTTCGCCGAAAAAAGGTGAATCCGCAGCGGAGCTAGTACATAATGTAAATGTTGACTCACTTTCCCAAATTCGCTGAGACCCGGTGTTGAGTCCTGAGTGTTGTTCGTCTCGCCAACAGAACAGACTGCCCTGCCAAGAAAATATCTGTTAGAACGTCGGTTTGTGCTCGCGAGAATCCAGCGGTAGCACTGCGTGCTCACGCTTGCTTGCTCTCTCTTTAGACGAGCTTTTATGTGTGGGACGAATAATATTTTCTAAAGTATCGGATCGTCTTGTGTAAACGTATTTAATACGTTGATATTTATTGTATTCAATTTCTGGCATGAAATTGTTAATAAAGTAGCGAACCATTGATCGTGGAAGTATATTACTAATTGAAAGAATTCGATCATTACCAGCGATATCCACGCTTAAAAATAGCGAGACTCTAAATTAGATTTTTATATCTAGTCTTCTTAGTTCATTAATGATTTAGATATGGCTTGAGCTAAATACTCGAATAGGCGCGAGTGGATTAAGTGATTTAGGTCAAACCTACACAAACTCTGCTTTTGCGCATTTCGTTATCTTCTAGGATCACTAAAACAAGCTTCTCTTGAAGCTCATCCGAGTTGCATGTAACTTTTCAGAAATAATGCGTGTTTCCATTTACCTATTTATCGTAATTAGCTCTCTTGCTGTCTGTTAAATATAAATTAATTGCTAGTAGAGCAAGTTTCGAGATAGCTTTAAAAATTGTACCTTGTAATTGTGAATGTGTAATGACTATTAAACAAGATATAATATTATAAAGTCATATTAATGGTAGTTATTTTACTACTGCTAAGTATAATAAATTCCATGTTTTCTTAATGGATCTTACAAGAAACTATTATTTACAATTTGTTAATTTTTCTCTATAAATATCTTAGCAATCATATTTTACAATAAATTGTTATGAAAATAATTATATTACCTGAAATTAATCAAAGTGTGATAATTTGTTATTTATTACACTCTTGATACTTAATTTTCACTGGTAAACGTCTGCGTTTGAACTCTAATCTTTGATAAATAAAAAAAATAATATATATAAGTTCATTAAAAAAATTATTAAAAAGTTACTTTTCAATCGCAGTTTGATATATTGTGTCTTATTTTTTTTCTTACAAAAAATGGAAATCAGGAGACATACGAAATATAGAATAAAATAAGATAAAAGTGTGAAGATTAGAAAATAAGTGATATGAAGGCGCAAACGATATCGAGGATTCCCCATTCGCTCCCAGACGAGGTGGAAACATCAGAGATGATTTGGCATCATCATCTAGAACTGCGGAAAATTCAATCGGGTCGACAATCTCACGTCCCTGGAGAGAAGAGGAAGAGGGAAGGAGGACACGCGACCGAAACAGAGGAGGGACGATAAGAGATGAGAGAGAATAGGGTCAGAGGCTGACATTAAACCACGGATACACGTCGGAAAGCAATTCGGATATTGTCCCAATAAAAGCGCGCTTTCCCTCATATGGATGCTGGAAATCTCAGGCCGCAGAGATGAAACCGCATTTTTATGACGAGTTTTCTTCAGATGTTCTATATGTTACGGTCTACACTTTCATAGGCATGCACTTTTCTAGATGTTCCAAATCATTTTGTTGTTCGAGCAACTACTATCATCTTACTTGGTTCTCTTATATAGAAATGCGTAGATTTTTTTGAAAAGTAGAAAAATTACTTATATTTAATTTAATTTTAAATTAATTATAATTATATTTAAATTAATTAATTTTGAAATCAAATTATATATAATCTTTGAAAAATAATTTAATATAATCTAATTTTAATATATGAGAGAAAGAGACAGAGAGAAAGAGAGAGAAATAAAAAAAAAATTATTTCCTCAATTTTTAATGTTATTACGATTTTTAATTTTCCAATTTTTGGTCACTACAGAGTTTTATAATATACATTTATTACAAATATCTTTTATTCGTATTGTATTTCTTGATTAACACAATTTATTTAAATAATAAATAAAAATATATAATATAAAACAAATATAAAATAAAACACCAAAATAAATAAAAAACATATAATATAAATATAATAAAATAAAAAACATATATTACTGTTAATCTATTTTCCCTTCATATCGAGAAAACTTGATCTCAAACCTGCCGAGAAAAGATTACCTTCCGTGTCGTGTGTGTGTGTCGTAAGACAACATTGGCGTAAATTAGGGAGTCAGAGGGGAAAAATATGTATTGTACTATATCCGAAGAGAGATTTGCACGTGAGAACCCGACGTGACTCCGATTCTTATTTACTGCGGTAAGCATCGCAGCGTCGAGGGAAACATAAAGCAGGCGAAGATCGAAAAGTGCACGGCACAAACCAGGTCGGTGCCCATTGCCGTATAATACTTCGACCTTAAAGCGGCGTTAGAGTTAGTGACATTGGCGGTCACTGTCGTAATTTACATCCCGAGAGCCAAGCAACGAGAGCGAGGCATCTAGCGCCGCTCCTCGAGGTGTAAATCCTATTTCGTGTGGCAGGCCACAGAGGGTGAGATTATTACGGTTCGAGCATGAGTCCCCTCGCTCGTAAAAGGTACAGTGAGCGATGGGTTTTCAGTGAGCAAGGGATGAACGTGGTTAGTATTTTCCAAACTTCGACTGATGAAAGATCAATATGGTGGTTGAGAAA
Source organism: Camponotus vicinus (assembly GCF_025532165.1). Taxonomy (NCBI): domain Eukaryota; kingdom Metazoa; phylum Arthropoda; class Insecta; order Hymenoptera; family Formicidae; genus Camponotus; species Camponotus vicinus. The sequence goes on along the minus strand of NW_028141956.1, from coordinate 2,696,329 downwards.
GAGAGAAAAGAATTGAATTTGCGTGTGTGTGCTGCGAGAAATATCTTTTGTTCGATATTACATTTATTATCTCGATAACATCGATATCGCAGCATCATAATGATCGTTTCGTGAAGAAGCAACGCGCGAATGTATCCCAAATTTCCGGCTACCTTCGTTCTTCATATATGAGTGTTATGTCGGAAGGATAATGGGGAGCTTTGAGGAAATAGAAAACTTGAGCGCGGAATTGTTTCAAATAGCTGCGAATAAAATTACCTTTGACGAGGAAAATTTGTAAAGTGGCCGCGATCTTTGTACTAATTAATTGAATATAATCACATGGGAGTCGAATGTCGTTGTTTTGCTCTCGTATTTAGTTCTACTTTATGGCTCACGCAGCTCGCAAATAACGTACGTTGGATTTCCCGCAAAAAACGCAACTCGTCGCGGGTCACGTGATTCAGGATCGAACGGATGCATAAAAGCGGGGACTTTATTTACAACTCCATGCGGTACTCGGCATCAGGGGATGCATAAACTTCGGGTTAAGGATCGATGTTTGAGGCAAAAGAGGAGAAGCGCTTTTATTCCACCATTGTTCCTCTCACAGTCGCGGAGACGCGAGCGAGCATGTATAATAATAAAGTGCGCAACTTGCATATTTTTAAATTCTGATTATACCGCGGAGAGTCGAATAACTTTTTTTAGTATTTCCCGTTGATATATCGCCGTGAAAAGAAATATGGAGTTTTTCACGATGAATTGAAATTGCAGCAAATAAATGGTGTCTTTAGAACAATGATATGTAAAGTAAGATAGAAGCGGACTGCAACGGATTATTGCTCTTGTACATTGATGATTGAATATAAAAACGATGCTAAGGCAAAGGAAGAAAGCATCGGAAAAAAATCTTATTTAATATTTTTTATTTGTCAAATAAACAATCATAATTATTATTTATAAAAATATTAAAAGAAATTAATACACACAAATATTTTCTCTTTTTTATTTACAAATGAAAAATATTAAAGCAAATGAATTATTAGAACTCAACAAATGATAGATCGAGTAGTCAGATAAAGCCTAACAAAATTCTAAAACACGAGTAACTCAAAGAAATATCTTTACAATGATAAATTAAGGAAGTGAAATTAAGAAAGTTAATTTCTAGACAATGCGAAGATCGTAGTCTTCTTGATAAGAACATTGTTCTTTTCTCTTTCTCCCTTCGAAACGAAATTTCTTCTTCCGTAATTTTTTTCTTCGGATGCACTAGGAAATAAGTGGCGGCTTTGGGGCGCTTCCGAAATTACTGAATAGAACTTCCGAGCGTCCAGATTTCAGGTTACTTCGGCTCTCGGTTAAGCCGATCAACCGTGGAATTGGTTTGCCTCTAAGAGTAGATCGTGATACGAAGCACAACGAGTCTCGAGTAAAAAAACTGGATGCTCGATGAACGAGCGGCTTGTACATCGAGAAAACTTCTTGAGCGCGAGGTAAGAGGCGATAAGAACGATGTCGAAAAACGTAACATCCTGCGGAGTTTTGATGATCTCGTGAATGAGAAACTGCAATCTCCCAACTTTAATGAAACGTACATCAGAGCAGTAATGGTATCGAGGATTATATTAAAATGCATTTTTTAATTTAAAAATCAAAATTTATTTTAGAAATTAATAATATGCAAATAATTAAAAAAAAGATATTTTTTTAAGTCGGCGTAAAACGATAAACTCTTTTTATTGTTCACGTTTTCCCTTTACAAATTTTAAATTTGTATTAAGTTTGATGGGTTAAACTGGAAGCAGTCTCTATTATATATACAAAATGGAACAATAATTTGATCTACTTGTAATATCTCTTGTTATTTTTAGAGATACGAAAATATTGTAATTACGAAAATTGTACGGTATCAAAAGGATCAAAAGGATATTAAAATTGTACGATATCAAAAGGATCAAAAGGATAATAGGCCAATAATAATTTTTCTGTGGGTGAAGACGCTTCGGAGTTTCAAGATCATCTTCATTTTTTTATTAAATAGAACCATCCTAATTTGTTTATATAAATCGATTCCTCACAATTTTTGGTATAAAAAGTTGCAGGATGACCAAAAATTGAATAGTTTACACGATATACTTGAATAATTTACAAAATATACTTTAATTTCACATAAATTATGAAATTTCCTGTAAAATATTCGTTTTTGATTATCCTACTTCAATACTTTTATGCGTAAAAAAACGAGAAGCATTAATTAGTGTAAAAAACATATAGTTGTTTTAAGAAAAAAATTGATATAAAATAATTAATGCATGCATATAAAATTTAAAAAAATGTAATTTTTTTATACCAATTGATTCTTATCATTATTTTGTGCATAAAAATATTGAGATAAACCGAAAAATGAAATTTATAAAATATAGTTTTTATGTAAAATTAAAGTATGAAGATATAGTTTTATGTGAAATTAAAGTATAAAATGTTTCGTAAACTTTAAATTTTTGACCAATTTTTTACTTTTATAATTTTTTACGTCAAATATTGCGAGGAATCGATTTGTATAAACAAATTAGAATTTCTTTCGCTCATTTTAAAAAATGGTATAAGTAATCTTGAAATTTCCGAAGTATTTGCTCCACTTGCAAAGAAAAATTATTATTAGCATATTATGACTCTCTTGATACCGTATAACTTTCGTAATTACAATATTTTCATATCTCTAAAAATAACAGAGATACTCCAGATGAACAAAGTTATTGCTCAACCTTGTATATGTCTATATATATGAAAGTGTATAAAAGATTTATTTTATATTAATTTAAATACCTTCATCTCTTTTTCTCAATATAAAGAATGCTAATCTATTTTTAAATATGCTCAATGTAGAAAATAACATAATAATGTAAACTTTTATTATTACTTTAGTTTTGCTCGTAGATGATTAAATTTGATTATAGTAAAATACTTCTTTATTATCAAAATTATAATTCTTTATTAATTTTCACGTCATGCGATCGCTTTGTTATAAGTCTATTATTTCTCGTTGCGATTTAAAAAATCACGATAATTATGTTGTTTTCGAAAAAGGTTCTTGTACACTCATAATTCATACTCACCAGGAGGTGTCGCACGCATGTGTCAAGGTAAGATATCGCGCTCCCAGACCGTAAAACGTCCTGAGAACGCCCAAGGAATTCCCCAGGGAGTGACCCCCTTCTACTCCGATTAGACTTGCGATTTTTCCTTCTCTATGGGCCTCAATGAGACCTATACAGATATATGTCATGATTTAAATAAAATCTATATTGATAACATTTTGATACATTAATTTTTAAGAAGAGAAATTATTTGATAAATAATATAAATTTTTTATTTCTCTTTTTCCTTAAAATGATAAATTGCAGTAATTGTTTCAAAATATTTTACGAATGAGAAATATTGATGTAAAGCATCATATACACTGCTGTTAAATACTATATAAATCGTATTTATAAATATAATTGCATCGAAAGACTCTAATTTATTAATAACACTTTATTGTTCGATATATTACTGGATATAATAAAATTAATATTATTTTGAATTGATATAATATTAATGTTATTTTAATAATCATTTTAATAATCAAGGACTTTTACAATACGTTTTGGAGCGTATTATTTTTATCTTACATATAGAATTACTCTATGATTATATAGTCGGTCATGTTTTAACGATTAAACGTTGTAAACGTGCTAAAAATTGCGATACTGTTGACAATAAATTCGCCAAGAATACTCGAACCTCGGGGAACACGAGTTATTTGAGGCTCATCCCCTCTCGTAAAACTTCGAATCATCTTCGGTGAACTTTGTTCTCGGCCGAATTATGTTCCTTCCGTGAATCAGCGAAGTTTCGTCTGTTTCTTCGTCATATCCCGTCGGCGCGAGTTTTATAATTCCTCCTTTTTTTCTTCCGTGTAAGATTAAAATGACACACTTTATGAGATTGAGCGGGACTTCTCGGATTCGGAGGAATTATGGTGTTCATAGATTATTTACAATCACGATCGGCGAGGAAATCTCGGAAAGTCACTCCCTCTTCGGACCGGTTGAAAAAGTGAATGAAAAGATCGGTAAAAATCGGCTTCCAGATCCGCTTTCGAAAGTGCTTTCAGGAGGGCTGTCGATCGCCTCATTGAAACTTTCAGGCGGCATCGAAACGACGGTGGGTATTAAGCTGGTTGATTTATCGTACTTTACATCGAACATATCGATCCGTGCGAGTTATTTATTTAGTCGTATATCCTGGAAGTTTGCTTTGCTGCGGTATTAACGATATATACGTTTATCTATCTATAATCTCATAGATTAATGATAGATTCGTCAGACACGTAAACTTCTTCATCATCCTGTTGCTTTTCACTCACTCCCTCAATAAGAGTTCTCTCTCACTCTCTACTTCTTATTACCGAACTTATGCGATTCACGATGTCTCGTTCATCTCTTTGCACAGCTGTCGGTAGAATGTTATTGATGTGTTAGTTGATATAATTGATATAATTGAATTTGTGCAGACCGCACGAGAGAGTCGGATCAATTTCAAGGATATGGAATATACATCTCTGTCTTTCCTTTTTGATTTCTTTTTCTCTTTCTTACAAGATAATCTAGTTTTAATAAGTTTGCTTGCCTTATTCTTTTATTTCGCAATATGTTGTAAAACATTTTATGACATTAAGCAGAACTTAATTTTTTATTTAGAAAAAGAAAAAAGTGGAAAAAGAAGGTAATTAATGGCTCAACTGTAGAATTTCTTAATTAATGTGATAGAAAATTCACAATATGAAATATTTGTAAATTGTACAACAATAAATGTAACTTGAGAATATTATTGAGGATAATTCTGCAAAAAATTCTGAACAATTAATATTAATCCAAAGTTTTTATATATGCCTTTGCTTTATGTAATCTTTTATCATAGCAGACTACACTAAAGCACTTTATATAGCATTTAATATGATTTAATATCTTTTATCTCGATACAAGAAAGCCGTATACTATCCGCCGTATCTATTGAGAAACGCGCCACTGATCTCGAAAATTAAAAAGCTGGTAATCTCCTCTTGTAACTGTTCTCTGCTGCTTTGAACGAAGCTCGCTCGGAAGCAGCTTGCTTCTGCTCAAAAATAAAACGAATCTAAATGAATATGTCTAGTGCTTTAACGAGATTCCTGTTTTTATTATTAATTGCTATATCTCTAGCCGAGTCTTCCACCACATGCGGTGTATAATATAACATCTAAGAAAGTGCCGGTTCGCCTATAACAATTATGCATTACATGTTTAAAAGCTGTGCTAAAATATAATGAAGAAAGATCCTCATACAATTATTATAATTCATTAATTTATTATTATCAATAAGTCCGTTTTTTAGTCCGACTACTAATTATATTAAAATAATTATTTTATCAGTGTATTTTTTTGCATGGAATCAGAGAATCTACTATGTATATTATATAATACATTGTTTAACTATTAATTCAAAAAATACTTAATTAAAGTACATTGGCGTTTTTTGTGCACTAAATTTCTAAATTCAGTGCAGTAAGTTAACAATATTGCGATTTCGACCACATCCAGGTACTATTGTGGAACAGGTTTTTGTGCACGAGTCGCTGGCTTTTCTACCTTTTGCCTTCTTCGTGCCGCGACCTCCTTTTCACTTCCCACTTGGCGAAGTTTCTCGAGCTTATGAAAATGGCTGACAGCTTTCCAGACCGAGTTACTCGCGGTAAGTTCCATTGCAAGGCTTTCGTTTGCAAGGTAGCTCCAGTCCTATTTCTTCGCTCTTTTTTATATTTCAGCGACGTACATATCTTTATTTGCAATACACAACGCATGCCCAATCGATTATCCATTTACATAGGTGTAATCGCCGCAAAAGGGCCAAGTTTGTCATCGTCGAAAAATTAAACTATCAATCATAAAAAAATCTATGCCAGATAATTAATTGGATATACATTGTGCATTTGAAATAAAATTATACGTGTTAATAATGATATAAAATAATTTAAAAATTTTATTAAAATATTTTTTGCTAATAAAAAATCTAACTAATAATTTCTTTCAAAAGATTCTGTCTTTTTAGTGATGATGTATAATTTGAATCTATAATCCTAATTTTTCTACATGAATTATTTATGCAACATTTGCCAAAAGTTTCTGCTATATTCTTATCTTTTGTTCACGTGACTTCGGTTTGATTTCAATGAGCTAATGAAAATGGCAGTCGGATTCCAGTTACTTATTGTTGCAAAAACTTTCGCAAGCTTTCTGCTATCCTCCCCTGCTTGGCATTTTCTTTTCTTTCAGATTATGTGCACAGTTTGTTCTTTATTTTTGTGCCGGTGTTACTTTTGTGCCGGTATTTTTTTCTCCTTTTCCAGAAATACCTCTCTCTTTCTCTCATAAAAACAGCTACTGCATATTCGATGAAATTTATTCTCCATTAGTCGGTTTCACAAACATTCCACAGATTTAGAGTTAACGGACGATAGATTGACCCATCAATTTAAAAAAAATTTTTGTAATCAATTTTCGTTAAAAATAGAAAAGTTCAATAGTCATCGGCGCGAAGCGGTGTGTTCATAAAACAAAAAAAATATTTGCATGCAGTGTTTTGCAATCTTTTTATCTTTTTCCTGTATTGAAATACATTTTTAATACAATAGTTTACATACATAACAACATTGCTAGAAATTTGAAACAGTAGCTATAAAAAATTATTTTAAAAAATTTTTATAAGTATGAATATATACAGAGTGTAATATGATAGAAGTTGATTACTGCATTAATTGATGTTCTGTTAACATTAAAATTTTGATGATATTTATATTATTATATTATATTTTGATGATATTTATATTAATTTATATCAAGATTAGTTTGAGTTGTAAAGGGATGAAGATTCGTCAAAATTCTTGTCTGAATTGAATCTTTTTCAAGCAAGCCTCTTAATATCGTCTTTTTTAGTACAACCTATAATATATTCGACTTCATCGAATATTATAAAGTCAGATCCTCCGTGTTATCTCATGAATCAGTGAGAATCTTCGTCATGGAGCGGAGATAGCTTCATACTTTTGTCCACTGACGATAAATCTTCCACAATACAAAGTTATGCCATCGAGTCGAATCCAATAACGACTTTCCTCTTCAACTTCGGAGAAGTTGAGCAATTAATAGCGACCCTTTATTCTCTTGAATCGTCTCGATGAGAAACTTTCTCTAAGACGTCGCTCTCATATCTATTGGTACCTTGGCGACTAGCGTGTTACATTTAATAACGTAATATAATACGGTCATCACAAGAATTCTTTCGGTTACAAAAGATGCAGCTCAAGCTAACCGAATTGCTGAAGGACAACGGGAATTCCTGATAAAATACTTATGTACCAAATTCATTGTATGCGCTTTGCTATTGTTGAAGCTTCTGCTCAAGCTCGTAAATAATTCTCAATTTTTCGTATCTGCTGGATGCATTGTATTGTTCGTGTAATATAAACTATTATTTATTTAAAAAATTAATTTTATTATCATACGTGTCATTGCATTAAATATATTTTATCAGAGTAAAAAGAGAGGATACTTTCACGCTCGTGAAGAAATGGAAAAAATAAACGCATTGTATCTTTTTTAATAAAAATAGATGTGTATATATTAGAATAAATTTCTTACCGATATTAGAAAAAATAATAAAAAATAGCAAAAAATGTGTTCACGTAAAATGCAACAAAAAAAGAAAATTATGACGATAATATATAATATGCAGGAACATTGGACGTGGGTCAATGTTAATATAGCTTACTCACCTTTGACAGAGGTAACCAGGGTTAAGTGTTGAGCATTCATTTCGGCGAGTCGACGAATCACATCGATCTGTTCCAGCGAGAGTTGAACTGCGTTTAACTGAGCGGCACCGCAAGGAACGTAGGCGGACCAAAACTGAAAAAAAAGTATCGTATCGTATTCTTAGAGTGTTCCGAAATAGTTGGTTATTATTTTTAGAAATATGAAATGATACAAATCGCATATGAGAAATAAAAAAACACAATAATTAAAGTGATTCTATATGATATCAAATATTATATATAATAATTAATTAAAAAAAACAAATATTAAAAGATACGTGAAAGATATGTTTCATTGATAAACGATAAAAGCGTAATAATAACAATATTTTGCTAATTAATATTAAAATATTTAGGGCAAACGCAGTACTATATGTATATGCGACATAGAAGTTCATTTATACTCGATATTTATGTAATCGATATTTTGATTTTCATCTACAATGCAATTTAAAAAATGTTTTATCTCGTAAGATATCTACAAAATAAAAATCTTCTGAATCTAAGATAATCGATTTTATTAGAATATATAACTTTTAACTGTTTTATTAACTATTATCTTCAAACTATTATTATTATATGTATAATAATAGTTAATAATTATATTAAATTATTATATTTAACTATTATATTTTTAAACTATTTTTCTTTTGTAGATACAGTATTGATTGATTAAAAATATTTTAAAAAAATGAAAAGAGAGCGAAAATAATTTATATATATAAGCGTTGATATAAATTACTCAGATCAAAAGTAAATGTATTTTGCAAAGTTATGCAGAAAACTTTTTATAAAGAGGAAATCCGTGAAATTGCGCATTCCTCTGTTGGACATTTCATTCAGCTCTGGAGTTAGCAGCCGTAGTAAAGCATCGTGGTGGCGTATTCTAAACGGAGGATTATTAACTGTATTTCCCGCGCATTCGCGTGACTTTGATATTGCATGACTTTTATAATGTCCTATTATATTGCCACGTAATTGTTCACACCGTTTTGTAATTGTCGAGCAAGATAGATGTTACCAACATTTTATATTAAATAATCCAAATTTGATTTCCATGTGAAATAGCTGTTTAAATGAAAAAGATCGATAGTTTTTTATTTATAAGAAGAATACATTATACACGCATTTTTATATTTTATTAATCTCTTAAGTATCGATTATTTTATTCGTATTCAATGCCTATCCTTATTCTTTGTTGCCACATATCGGATAAAAGAATTAATTGAATTGAAAATTTCAATATTTAAAATCAGAAATTTTTCTCAAAATCTAGGAAATTAATCAAGAAACTTTCAAAATTTCTACTTTTTGTACTTTTTAATTTACATGCAAAAAGAAACGCAAAAATTACGTAAAAATTTTGATATCCATGGTCGAATATTAATCATAGAAAAAATAAAATATAATTTTTTTTTTATTAATATTCGATCACGAAGTTAAAATTCTTATATGAATTTGCAAATTTTTGCGTTTCCTTTTTGTATACAAACTAAAAGATATGAAAAAGAGAAATTTCGAAAGTTCTTTTAATTAATTTCCTATATTTTGAAATTTCTGATATTAAATATTGAAATTTTCAAAATTGAGATATTAGAATTTAGATATTTCTTGTTATTTGACAATTGCCTCTTTCGATTAAATCGGCATAAAATATATTCTTGCAATCCGAAGTCTCACATTCATGTTATGTCGGTTTAAATTTCTACTCACACATAATGTAATAATCTAAATATGCTTATCTATCCACAGTTTGTGCAGCTATACGTAGCCTCTCGTGGCGTTGAGTTAAACGTTCACGGTACTCAGCGAATGTTGAATTCCCCAGATCGGTCGAGCATTCGACGTGCGTCGTCGAGTAATCGAACGTCCATATCGTCCCAACGAAGGGAGAGATGCGTAGCACGCAGCTAGTTGTGGGTATACGGTATTCGGTCCGAATTTCACTGCGCTCTCTCGGCTTTGAGAGAGCTAGCGTTACCAATTACTCGATGGTCTAATTAGCGCTGAGTTGCCGCGCGTTGGCGTAAATATTGAATTTCGGTTCCGAGTATAGTCTAACGCGATTGGCATCCTCGATTCTCGCGTCGCCGGTCTTCTCTTTCGCTGTTATACTAATCTAAAGATGTAAATAGAAAAAAAATAAAAAAATTTTTTTTCATAAAATATTTCATATATTTTTTTATGAGAAAAACAACAAGCCTCGTTTTTTCTTAAAAAAAATTTTTTTTTTCTAGATATTTAACGTCTATAATATTTTGATTATTGCAATTTGATTTTTTATTTTTTAGATTTTGAACTATAGATGATAGATTTGAACTAATTACCATTATTTTAAATGTAGATCGCATTTTCCATGGCTATATAATTACGTAATTAGTATTTTTAATTAGGTAAATTCTGCAAAAGAATGAATTGTTTTTAGTTTTTATTATAAGTACAAAAAAAACGATTCATAATTTTTAAAAATGTATTTTAGTTACTATTTTAACATATTAAGAAGATTAAAATTCTTGCATTTTTTGAAAAAAAATTTAATAGATTAATGAGATTTTTTAATTAAAATGATATAAAACAACATGATTTGGAAAATTTCAATTAAATGTATAATAAAAATTTTTGTTTATCCAAATTATGTCGTGTTTGCAATTGACCGTAAATGTTTCATTAATTCATTTAAATTACTTTTAAAGAAAGATACACAAATTAAAAATATAACTTTAATTATTTTGTTATATTAAAAATAAATAAAATACGTGTTTTTCCTTTGTTGAAAAAATGATTCTTTTTACATTTCTCTATACTAATCGCATGACGATGTGGATGAGGTGGTAGGTCAGGATACTGCGAGGGGACAAAAGGGAAAGAATATATATGAAGAAAACACGGAGAGAGAGAGAGAGAGGGAATCAAAGAGAAACAGAGAAAAAGATAGAGAAAAAGAGGGGCAGGAGGAAAAGCAGGTAAGATGCAAGATGGATGATACCGGGAGTTCTATGCAACTGAAATGAATTCTCTTTCGATGGAAACATTGCTTTACCATTGTAGCATTTTACGAACAGCTTTTCGATGCTTGCACCCGTCGTATTATCGCGCATTGCGATATATATTTTCAATTTTTCGATAACATTTAATAACGCGAATAAATATGAGTAAATATACTTGTATATTATTATTTATTATTATTTATTTCAACCCCGCGATTACGGATATAACACAAAGCGTGGATGCTGAGCTCCTTAATAAATTGAAAAATTATCTGTTCAACTGTTACAAATACTCGACACTCCCCGTAGAATCCACGAACCTAATGCATACGATTTATCGCTCTCGGCAGTAACGAGCTACCCGAATTCAAATAATCCACGCGGTGTTTTGCGCGGTAATTTACGCGAGTGCGGATGTGCGTGACGCGCGCGTAGACATCTTTCCGGTACATCGCGCGGCAGAGAGAGAGAGAGAGAGAGAGAGAGACAGAGGGGGGAGGGGGGGAGAGAGAGAGAGAGATAGAGGGTTATTCGTCATGGGAAAATAGACGCGCGGGGATGCTAATAATCTGGCGCCCTTAACTGATGGAGTTAGCATCGCGAGCGGAGAGCGGATCTGACGTTTCCCATCTTCCGGACACCCCGCGCCGCGGCAGTTTGCGCGAACGATCGTATGGCAAATCGCAGTTAATAATGATATCGCGAGAGGTGGGAAGGGGATCCGGCAGATAAAGCCGTCCGACCGGAAAGTTACGTGCCTTCTTGCAGAAGGAGAGCAGATAACACACTGACGAGGCCCGAGTTGAAAACATGCGACGGCTGCCAACGGAATATCCGCTCGATAGCGACGCGACGTTTCGAGAAATCCGGGGCGGAAAGCGTGTATTTATCGAAGAAAACGTATCTCGAGAGCGTCAGCATAAACTGGATAAACAAGGACGCGGATTAAATACAAGCGGCTTCGTCGTCGCTTCGCGGAATAACGTCAAATCTTGCAGACGTAATTGCGCTAATAAACGCCAAGATGCTTGAATTTATGGGTAGCTGAGAGAAGCGCAAAAGAGGTGGATGCACGTTCATCCCCCGGCTATCTGTGACGTTGATACCTCATTGTCGACGTGTAGGAGTCAGCTGACAATAAGCGCGAAACATTATATTCCAGTCGCAAAAACAATTGTTTTATTCGAAATAAATGAAATATCTACAAATTTACATTTTTCTCCCGTAAATTTTTCTCTTCGACACATTTACGGATTTTAAATAATATTTCGAATTGTTATATTTTACACTTGTTATATTTTTTTTTTGTTATTATATTTTTTATTTTTCCAGTTGAAATTTGCCAAAACTTACCGGAACTCGGTGAAAATGCACATTATCTGTCTTGTGTGTTCACATAGGGAAAATTACAATATGTTATATATGTACAATATGTTATATATGTTATATATGTTCTCTTTGCTAAGGCAAAGTCGCGCGATGGAGGAAAGCTCTCGAAAACAAAGCTTTGATGCGTTTTGCGCGCAAGTGCATCTACAGTGAGACTTCTCTTGTTTCGTATTCCCTCGAAACGGCTTTTTCCCGACAAGAAAATCACTTTCTCACAGCCTGTGCCAAGGGATATTTTCAGGAGGAAAGTCGTGGAGAGAGACAGGTGGTAAGGGTACAGTTCAGAGTAAACACAACGGCGAGTCGGGGTTGTTAGTCGTCCAACGTGGCCGACTTTGGGGATGAAGCTTTCAAGCTCGCTGATTATCCTTTATCGCGGCTCTTCCGCCCGCAAACTTCGGCAATCATTTCGCGGTCACGGTACTTTCTCCTCTTTGTCGCCGGGAGTTAAGAGGGCCAGAGGGGGAAAAGATCGAGCAAAGGAATAAGCAGATCAGGAACTTTCCGTGTACGCGTCCCGACAAGCTGAAAGGACGTCGAAAATTTCGCTGCGAGCAAAATTTCTTCGTAAACAGAATTGTCATTGTTAAGGATATCGACCTACCCACTTGGAGTACCTGCGCTCGCGCAGCCAAGTTTGAGTGCTTTGATTCGAGAAATAAAAATAAAAAAAAGAGGAACCGAGTTTATTGTCGCCTCGACTTACAAATGCACCTCGATACAGTCGCCCCCGCGAATTACAGAGCGTTTTTCCTTGTTTTGTTATGTCGCTTTTATAGTCATACTTCTTGCACGGTAATTCGGACGACGCTAAAACGAGCGCAAAACGGGTGTACGTTTTTTTTTTTCATGCGATCTTCATGCTCATTTTTGTAGAACTAAACGGAGTAAATTTCCTTCAGCGATCGCAAATGTTTACTTAGGAAAAAATTCTACTCCTTCCGCTATAATTTTATGATAAACATTACATGTCATATATTAAAAACTTCATCTGTGTATAGTGTATATCTATAGATTTTCTCGCGATATATCACGCAACTGAAAATTGATTTGAAAATTCTATAGAATTAAAGTCATATATTTTTATTACAAATTGAAAAATACACATACCGCAAAAATAAAATTAATAATAATAGTAATTAATAATAATAGTAATAATGATAATAATAATAGTAATAATAATAATATAATAATAATAATAATAATAATAATAATAATAATAATAATAATAATAATAATAATATCGTTATATTTAATATTTTATTCATTATGTTTTGTATTATTATTCCTATTATATTATTTCAGGCTGTTTAATCGTAGAACGCTAAACAATTTATCAATAATTCTATTACAATTTTAAATGCATAACACGTTTTCATTTTTATGTAGCTGTACATATTATATTGCAGATAAAATTTAAATTAATTTATTAATGAGATGAATGCTACATTATGCTCCGCTCGTCTTTCCGTTCATCTGATGTGAGCTTCCGGCATTATCAGCGAAATTATACTGACGATAGATTAATATTCTTGAGCGAAAAAGTAATTAATTAATTAATTTTCATTAATGAATTAATGTGAGAGAATGTTTAGCGAATTCTGTTGAATTCGAAATATCTCATTGATTCATGAATTGAAGCTAATCCGTAATTGTTAATACCTCATATAATATATTATATATTAATAATAATATTATGTTATAAGCCACATATTACATGCATATTTGTATCAATCACAACACGGTCTATATAAAGGGTTTATTCATTTATTGTTCGTATTAATATTTATTGGAAATCGTATTGTGTAATTACTCCAAGATTAATTCTGAATTCATATAACAATGTTATATTGTATAAGATACACATCTTTGTTTTTTATTTATTTACAGTTTACACTTTTTTTATTACAATTAAGTATATATTCTTTAATTTTGAAAAAAGAGAGAAATACTCGTATATATACAATTTACATACGTTTTCTAATTTATTATAATATATTATGTAATATTAATTATAATATTAATTTTTTATAATATATTATTAATAATGCGGTCATTATCTCGTGAAATAAATATCCCAAAAAATCGGCAATAGAAAAAGAAGGTAAAATATTTTCTGTGACACACACACACACACACACACACATGCGATTCTTATATATATTTCCTTTACATTCTTCGTTATAAACTCATTTTGTTTCCATTATCCCAGTTTCGTTCAGTTTTCAAACAAAAATTACTAATTTGTCACGCAGCGTGCAGCAACCCCTGTCGCTCGTAAAAAAAAGTAGATCAATCATGTCCCATCAAAACGCAGTTAGTAAAATTTTCGTCGCTGGCGAAAACTTTTGCGCCAACTACTTCGCGATTCCCGGACGCTTCTCTTGTGCCGCTTCTGGTTCGCGGCGCTTTTTCATAGCGCTTTCTTCGGCTTGCCACAGGAAACCATTTTGCCACCAAACTCCGCTCGCCATGCCATTCTCTCGGCGTGCTTTTATCTATGCATAAGTACCCGCCTTGAGCCTTGAACTTTGCCGATGCGGATTTTCGCCACGTTAATGCACCTTCGATTCGTTCCCGGCTTGTTTCGTTGTAAGCACGAAATGGAAGCGAACATCCGTGCGGTGTGATAAATTGATTTTGTAAAGTAAAAAGGTTTGGGTTTTCTTCTCGAGAGAATTCGATGCGTGGTTCTTTGACGCTTTGAGGATAATGTAATGTTGTAGAAATTACCGTGATAAAAATTGCTACGTGAGAAATATCGTACAAAAATTTTGTAACAATAACAGAATGAAATTTGTAAAAAAGGTAGTCAGATTGTATTTTCCTTATTTCGAAGTCGATAAATGGACAAACGGACTGTTTTAGATAGCTTGATCGTAGAAAGTATTTAATTATCAGCTGATCATCAGAATGATCATTTTTATGAGTACGATCAAAGATGATTTTTAATTCTGCGTCGAAAAGTTTCATATCGTCATTTTCAAAAATCTCAAACAAGCGCAAATTTATATAAGCGAAGAATATATTATTTGAGAATTTTATTATCGATAGTCGCTTTCAAAAAATAAAAACATGCACCTATCAGAAATCAATCTCACATTAGAAGGTACAATTTTCAACTTTGTGAGTTTTATTATCGATAGTCGCATACATAGTGACCATCAAGATTATGGGTTTTATTATTGAAAGTTACTTTTACAGAGATAATAAAATCTTCAAGCTTCCATCGAGAATCAATCTCAGGAAATAAAACTGTCAAGCGAGCTTTATTGATAGCTGCTCTTTTGTAAAGGAAAACTCTTATGTGAACAATCATCGAGAATCTCTTAAAGTCTACATCTTACCACAAGGAATCGCTCACGAGTGGACATGTGCTTATATTAGTAATATTGATTTATAATGGACGAATAGGAGTTTTTCCGTTTAGTTTAGTCTCTTCATACTTTTATCGTGTTTTAGGGAGAGGCGGAGGCAAGAGGAGATTCCGCATTCAGTTTTCAGACATACTCTTTCTCTGTCCATTTTCTGAGCAGGCTTTTATCTGCGAGTGAGCACTCAGGGGTAACCGAAGTTCGTCTGTACGAACGTGCTTGTCGTTCCGCTTGGACCGCCATTAAGGGTGAACTCCTGGTTTAACCCTCGATGGATTTGTCGTAGAGTTTACGCTACTATGACGCGTTATTTATACTTCCGCCGGTCGTAAAATTGCTAAATAAATCGCGCCGTTCATAGATACTGTGGTAAATCATTGTTGACAAGTACGATGCGACAAGAGCTGTCCTGTAACGCGAACGATTGTGCGTAAAATTTATATTGCGTAACGTCAACGCGTATATCTGGAAGGGACTCGACGGCGCGGATCGATACGTCCTAGATGGCGCATTGTTGTTTGATAAATATTAATGGTTCAAAAGCGCGTGTTGTGTACTTTTTACGGAGAAAAAAAACCGCGTTCCTGAAATTGATACGCAAATGGCACCCGTTCATTTTACATCGCTATATTTTCTTCCATCTTGGAAAATAATGACATTTGGAACTCGCAACATTTCCCTGCTGCTCTTGTAACTGTTTCAAATTTTCATCTTCCTTAGTTTCTTCTACACAAATTATTTTATCTTTTTGTTATAAATAAATGACAAAATTGTCTATTTATTTCTAAATATTTGTAATCTGTTTTTAGGATAGATTGTATATATATTTCTAAATATGTATAATATATTTTTAAATAAGCATTGCAATTTTTATACATTTATATAATTATATAAGAAAATTTTTTATATGTAATTGTATATCCGATTTTTTTTCATTTCTTCAAAATCTCACTTTAAAAAAAAATAATGTGAAAATTATTCTTTTAATTATTTTTGTAATTCATTAAAAATAATATTTCCTTCTGTTTGACAGAGATTATATAAGAAAAAGAAAACATATATGAACATATTTTATATAATTATATGTGATGTACGAATTTTTTTCTCCGGATTATTTTTTAATATATTATAATATTTCAAAATTAGTAAATCTCAAAGAATGAAAAAGAGGTAAGAACTTAATTAAAAAAGTGCATTTTTTATATTTTTTTGTAGTTCGTTATCATTTTTATTTTCGTGATTATCTCGTTTTATTTTGATATAGTAATTTTTTATGATTCTTGATGTTTGAAGTCAATGGCCTTAGATTCAAAGAGTGAAATTACAGCTTTAATTTTAACGCAAAATGTTTAAATGATACACATGTGTATTTTTTTAATATCAATATCTTTTCATCAAATCAGGTAAAGGTTGACTCCATCAATTTACATTTTATATTTATTGTTACTTTCAATAATTTACTTGTGCACTTAGCTTATTTTTATTGCCAAGCTTTATTTAGATGTTTTCATTCTGATTTATAAACAAGACCGAAGAGCGCAGCGGAGGAAGTTTTCTTTTATCAAGCTTTAATATTTATTTGAGTCTAAAAGAGAGTGAAAGGGCTTGGACAAGCAGTCTCGGGAACTAAAAAATTGAATTTCACGAGCGCGGCTGCTTCTTGTCGGTGACAATGGCCGCACCTTTTGTCGAGATTGTTTCGATAATTGAATTAGAAGTCGCGAGTATCTCCGGGTAGGGGTTACCAGAAAAACAGATAGAAGCTTTCGCCACCCTTTCATAACGTGTCCGGAATTCTAAATCCGATTGTTCGCATTGTATTTTGTTCGGCTTTCTCTAGTTTTCTTTTGTTGTAGTCTTCGGCCATTAATACAGCATAATGCTTACGAGGATTTTCATTTAATTTTCAAAATAATCCACTGAATATTAATTCTTATAAATATTAATTCTTATAAATGTATTTAATTTTTAAATGTATACAAATTATATATATATATATATATATATATATATATATAAATATATTAAAAAAAACTATAATATAACATTTACGTGCATAAATTATATCTGTATACGTATTATGTGTATATTAAATCGAATAAATTCTTTATATTAGAATTTTGCTTGGAATAAGGTTGAAAATAATTTAAGAAGAAATTTTATCCTTATTACATCTTATCCTTTATTATATTATTATAAGTTCGTGTATGCTGTATTGAGAAAATAATAACACAATTTGCAGCCAATCGGCAACATAATGCATAGAAAAGCTGATTAAACTGTGCACAGAAATCATGTATGAAATGAAGATTGATTATATGCGTTGAATATGCGTGTTAAGTCCACTCCGCAATATGTTAACATTGTAGCCCATAATAGTGATTCGTATAATTTACAATAGCATTGCTGTAGTGCTGTTATTGGAGAGGATCAATATCCCGAAACTTTGAAAGGATGCGCTCCAACATTTGGTGTACATCTCCCAATATTTATCAACTTCAATTAATGCATTTATATTCATAACCGTTTATTTAACTCTAGAACACATGAGTTTTGCCTAACATTTAAATATTTTGCTTATTTTTGTTTGCCTTATCACGTTTAATGTTTTAAAATAAATAATGTATAAACTTGTAAATACTTTGCTTTTGTTCAAAATTGTCCTGAAATCATTAGAATTGTTTATAGATAAGTATAATTTAAAATACGATGATTATTGAAGATGATGCAAATATCACATGTTTTATCAGAAATAATTATGCATATGTATATTATTAACTTATTATTAATTAATATCATTATAAATTTATTAATTTTACATAAACTTAAATTTAAACGGGCAGTAAGAGCCAAACGCGGATGGTAGTGCGTAAGTTCAACGAGAATTAAGTTTTCGTTGAAACTTATTTGTGTGCACAGGGCACAAATTTTCTTGGTACGATACCAAGCAAATTTAAAATAATTCTCAATTCGAGACTTTATTTTAATTATTATCCCTCTTTCCCCCCCCCGCCCCCCCTCTGTAATGTTGTAGACGAGAAAAATATCGGGCCGAAAGTCGCTGAATCGGGAATTATTAATTTTAATTTATTAATAATTAATTTGAGAATATTACAACAAAATATAAAAGTTATATAAAAAAATCTGCATATCATAACTTTCGATATTTATTTTACTGAAAGATATCAAGAAGACTTCTTATATCGCGCATAGTGGTTTAATTTGCAACATAATTTAGAAAAATGACATCTCTTATCATACTTGAACGACATGAGATTTGTTTTTCGCCGTTATATGTTTATTTGTGATGAAATTTTCTATTTTCGCTGGATCCCTCTCTTTCTTGAAAATATTGTTTTAATTTCTTTCGGACTGCGTTTACATATGTATACACATATATATACATACACATTTCTGTCTTGTATTACTCGATTCCGAGAACAGGAAAATTCTCAACGCATGTTCAGTCTCGTCGTCATAGAAACCGCCGTCAATTTGTCAGAACATCGCGAGAACACATCAATGGTAGAAACGAGACGTAAAACTCCCGTGCGCAATAAAAGAATGACGGCATGGGGATAAAAAAGGTGCGGAGATCGCAAATGATACGTCGCTGCAAACGAATCTGATTATGGTGCAACCGCGTTTTATTCGACGTTACTGTCGTACGACGAATCGCGATTATCCTTTGTCTCTTCCATTCCGTGCACTCAAGAAATCGATTTTCTCACATTTCTTTTATTATTTCTTTTTTATTTTCTTTTATTATTAGTTTTGCACGCACGTTATTTCTGTTAGACACTTTTCTGTTATCGAAAGAAAGAAGATAGCTCGGCTATTCGCAAGTAAAAACTTTGTGTATGGTTGCGCGTAAATGATTAATATATTTTAACAATCATCGAATTTACTGGGTTCATGTCATTCATATGATTTGCGAAAAATATAAGTCGCTATGAAATTGATATTCCTGAAAAAATATAATTTACACCTGTTTATTGTTATTTTATTGCTAATATGTGTAATATGACTTATATTTTTCGCAAGCCACAATATATGAATCTTATTATAAAATTAATATTATTATGATAATATTAATATTGTCATAAAATTTTTGAAGGATTTTTTAAAATTTAAAGAAAGTCATACGTGATTTTTTAAATTGCTTGTGCATTTCCTTTATGTCGTGGCACTGAATCTTTCAAAATGGCTTTCCGACGACATAAATCGTGCAAAACGCAGGACCTCTCTGAAATGCACGAGAGCGATTATTATCGCTGCGGCGAACTCTCGGCTTCATCTATCGTTTTTCTCCTGCTCGTATAATTGAACGCGAATGATTCATATCGTATATCAAACATTTCTTTTTGTTTTCAACGTCGCTCAATAGTCAAGCCAATTTTATGCAGGCTGATTTTACGAATATAAAAAATATCTTTGTCTGGCTAACAAAATGAATGTAAAGTTACTAATCAATAAATGAAAAAAAAATTATCTCTGCTACTATAAAATAATGCATGTTTCTTATACAGGGTGAGCCATTTTAATTAACGCACGCAATTATTTCGGAAACAAAGCATTTTAGAGAAAAATGTTTCAGACAAAAGTTGTTTGGTTTCGAGGGGGCCATAAGATGGTATCATTGGTTTGACCTTGAAGAGTTATTTGAAGGTCACATGAAGGTCACCTTCAATTTCTTAAATGGAACCTACTATTTGTCATTGCATATTCTTGTAGCTTATCTCGATAGCTTTCCAAAACACTATAATTAAGTACCTTTTCGTTAAGTACTTTTTGAGTTATGAGGCTTGAAATAATTTCTTAATTTTACATAAACCGTAAAATATCTTGTAAAATATTCATTTTTCGATTATCTTACCTTAATACTTTTACATACAAAATAATGAGAGGAATCAACTGGTGTAAAAAAAACACATAGTTGTTTTGAAGAAAAAATATGTAATTTGCAATTAACAATTCCATATTTTTTCTTAAAAACAACTATGTGTTTTCTTTACACCAATTGATTTCTCTCATTATTTTGTACATAAAAGTATTAAGGTAAGATAATCGAAAAATGAATATTTTACAAGATATTTTACGGTTTATGTAAAATTAAGAAATTATTTCAAGCCTCATAACTCAAAAAGTACTTAACAAAAAAGTACTTAATTATAGTGTTTTGGAAAGCTCTCGAGATAAGCTACAAGAATATGCAATGACAAATAGTAGGTTCCATTTAAGAAATTGAAGGTGAGCTTCATGTGACCTTCAAATAACTCTTCAAGGTCAAACCAATGATACCATCTTATGGCCCCCTCGAAACCATAAAACTTTTGTCTGAAACATTTTTCTCTAAAATGCTTTGTTTCCGAAATAATTGCGTGCGTTAATTAAAATGGCTCACCCTGTATATTACATTTAAGGTTGTGATAAAATAATAAGCACATAAATTGCTTTAGATTTTTGAAGAGACAAGGTTTGCAAGGAAAAAAATATCTGAAGATTGATATAAAGTTCTGTTCCTTTCTCGTGCATCTTTCGACTTTTCGATTTCCTAATCTCGGAAATAGATTACATATTTCTATTTCAAGATATTTCGTTGGAATTTA
Organism: Camponotus vicinus; assembly: GCF_025532165.1. NCBI lineage: Eukaryota > Metazoa > Arthropoda > Insecta > Hymenoptera > Formicidae > Camponotus > Camponotus vicinus. Next base: position 2,675,094 of record NW_028141956.1, on the reverse strand, counting down.
CAAATAAGAGTACACACTAAGTCCACAGTCAAACAATTTTTCTCTCGATATTGTCTGAAATATTAAAATTTGAAAAATTATGCTATATTCTTTTACATTTGTATAGCAACTTTATTCTCGTATATACATTGTATGCTAGATGCATCTACGTTTGATGCACCAGCGAGTCTATCGCGTCTGGATGCATTCATGCGATCATACATTGTAGTATGTATTCCGAAGCTGCAAGAAAGAGCAATTTTTCGATACTAGGAAGAAAGCGCAATTTTCCGATGCTGAATTTTCGATATTGAAAAGAAAGTCCATTCTACGCCCTGAATGCACCGCCTCTGATGTTAAACACGCAATATTATATGCATGGTGTATCTTAAATAATTTTTACATCATATAACATAATTTTTGCATATACATGTATCTATAGAATTTATTAAAATTATGTCGATTCTGGTGAACTTTTTCTTTAAGGAAATAGCTTAAATTTATACATATTGTACGTACAATATAACAGTAGACATATTTAAAGTGTAGACTACATATTAGCGCCTAATAGAGCGATTTCTAATTCCTGGTTTGGTCAATAGACAATTCGAATGCGAATGAGCAATGACTGACACGTGTTTCCACATATATACGGCGAATCTCCCAATTTCGGATTTCCATCGTCGCAAGATCGCGCAAATACCGATTCGCTTAGTTCGTTTCACGTAAAATGATAGTATGCATACTGTATTATGAATTACGCTGCGGAGAGATGGGAATGGATTATATGAATTGGATATTCGAGAGGAAATCCGAAATTCAGATTGCAAACTCGAATTGTATAATTGTTATTGTTTAACAAAGTAAATTACTTGAATTTCAGAGAAGTTGTATAATTAAAACAGAATTCACGTTTATTTGAAATATTTCGTACGCAGAATAATTTAAACCAATTTCTTTTGACAAGCTTTACTCAAATGACTTTCGTTATGATTATTATTGGATCTATTGGATATAATAATATCGAATTATATTGCAACAACTTGAAGCTGATTGTGACGGGAATTGATGCAAAAATTGTAAATACAGATGTAAAAATATTTAAGAATTAAAATTAATTATTCAAAATTAATTATTTAAACATTTATCACGTTTTAAATTACACTCGAAGAATCTATTTGCTAATGGAGAATGAATGTAATCATTATTACATATTTTTACAAAGCGAGATTTTGATAAAATTTCGATGTTACACAGAAAGCGATTTTTGCGCAGTTTTTGCGTAACAGATTGCTTGAAAAATCCTTGAATTTACTTATACATGGTACACATAAAGATTTGTAAAAAAAATTTTCTATTCATAGGCCTCCCGCATATGTATCATGTGGTATAAATATTTCTATATATAAGTTTAGTTATTTATTAGACGATGTCGAACTGGGGCTTAGTTTGAGCAGGCAGTTCTTATAACTGACAAGTGAGAGGGCCAGTGAATTTCATATAAATAAATTCGCAGAGAGGTAACATCAGGAGCAGAAGGCATGTAACTCTCGGTGGAAGTTTCAAGACTGCTATCCCTTTTTGCTAACCTACCCTTCCGACCATGTTTCCTCGTTCCTTATACAAACATTGAAATGAGTACCCCTCGTATTCTGCATGCATACTTGAGAATTCTATATGAGTGTGCTTTGAACGATTCTCATAATATAAGCATATAAAGCAAACTAATTTTTTCGATAAAAATGTTTGAAATGCCTTTCTGCAATTTATTCCAATCATGCGGAACAATTGAAAAAATTATTGACGAATAAAATCGATTGGTAATTACACGCGTCACGTAATTTTAATTAAACGAGAGAAAAATAATTTAGGTGCTTGTAATTGTCGAGGAAGTGATATTTTTCTGGTTCTTGCCGAGATTTGGTCGGGTACTCTCTTAGATCAGTAAGAAGAGAATTAGAACTTTTGGTCCATATTTCTCTTAGGTTCTGTCTGGATCCTTGTTATCCCAACACAAGAAATCGAAAATCGAATTTTACCAGAATTTTATTTGCGACTTTAAAGCAAATGGCTTCAGTGCCAAGTTACAGATCGAGGTAAACAACGATTTGGTTTGTTCTTACATAGCCAAGAAGAATAATAGCGGTAAAGAGATCATCTTTTCTCTATTTCTTTCTCACATTTTAACGCGAGAAAAACGAGATAATCTTTTCAATGCTGTTATTCCAAATTTATGCAACGAGATCGAGCCATTAAAAAAAAAATGTTTGCATCCTCTCCGATGTCACGTACCCGATCGCTTGAAAAAGCGATCGACATAAGTCGTCATCCTTCGCGTGATACCGGAAATGAAGTTTTTGGCAGGAAGCCTGGACAATCAATACCCTTTACGAACGACGCGCGATAAAACACGCGGCTCGTTATTAGCACGGCGCGTTTTACGGTCGGGAAATAGAAGGAACAACGGAAAAATAGCCGGTAGCTTCGCAGTCGAGTCAGTTTCACAGACAAGGGGAAGGAGGAAGTGGATACGCTCCGCTAATTCGCCGATAATAGTACATCCGAACTCGAGATGGTCCAAATGAAACAGCTTTTTGCACGACCATCATTCTTCGCTCGTTTATAGTCGTTCGCGGATAGTATTCTTCTCCGATATTTGATCAATAACAACGTCATTTGAACGTCATTGATCCTACGTAGCAATATGTTACTTCAAGTTCAATCGTGATTAAACGAAAACTTTAGTAAATTGCCATGAAATGTTTTCTAGTCAAGTTAAACTTTAAGAATAATTATATGCTTGAAACCTTCCTTGATTAATAAGAAATTGATGTGCAAAAGATGATATCGAACTACGTTATAGTTATCGAGAACATCCGTTACAATCAATCGAAACGCATACTCCCTCCATTTTTTTACCAACCGTAGGTTGGCAGCAGTCGGGAGTAAAAATTAGAAAATACAACGCAATGCCAATGTATTACACATCATTTCTATGTCTATAAAAAAAGAACAGACACATAATATTATATGAAATACCCCAATAGAGCAGCATTTTTATCAGTCGTAAAATTAAATATCGACCTTCCCTTTCTTCAAAAGAATTTAATTCACCTTCTGTTCAACTATCTAATTATTAATCGCTCATGGACGCAAATTAATCGAGGGATTCATTGATTCTAATATCCCTCTTTTCGAGAATACCTCCGGGAGATCCACAAGGGTCTTCTCCCTTGGAATGACCAGGTGGGGCGTTATTATCCAATATGACCTAATTATCGTAGTGGTATACCGACGTTCGCTATAAATGGAGCCGCGTAAACCAGTCCTGCGTGTATCTGCAGCACACCCACTATAATACCCGTCTCGTAATAACGGCCAATTCGCATCCACCTCGTCCCCTCGTATATCGCACGTGGCGTTCCTCATTGGCTGAGGACGCATATGCCGAATCCTATCGATCTATCGAATTGATTGACATATCGACACCTGTCGCCGCTACCACCGATTTTCGTAAAACTTGACGATCGCAATCGATCAGACTGGTTACCAAAGAGTATCTTCCTTATCCGCGATGTATAAATGTCTTTAATTTTTCATATATTAATATAGACAATAAGAGGGATTAGAAAAAATTTATTTATAATGCAGAAAATATTTATTAAAAATGATATGATATTTAATATTATATACATATGCTTAAAAAATATAATTAAAAATTTATTAAATGGTGGTAATAAAATAATATCATTAATGATAATTTTACTTACTTATTTGTTAGTAATTATAATGTATCATGTATTATAACTTTGATGTAATTAAACAATGAGGATGAAATATATTTTGTGCATTGCTCAGAGAAGACTATTGTTTGTCAAAGATAGTCGATCTTCAGAGTCTCTCCTCCGTAGAAAGGTGAACAGGGACATGAGCTAAATTCTGATGATTTTCAAAAGTGATTGACGTATCGACATCTGCCATCCGGTTGATATCGTCATTGTATCGTGCAATTTCGATGTTTCGTCGATTTTTGTACTTTGCGTGAATTGGATCGCTACAAAAATTGGCGTATCGAACAATTTTTCGTTCCACTGTTATTGTAGTCGAATTAGTGAAACCAATTAAAACTTAATCACTATATTTAGCAGATTGCATTGTAATTGCAAAGGGCAGATCAGTTACGGCAATGGCTATAAGGATTTAATTTAACTGCAGTGGTGAAATATATGACAAAATTAAATAATTTAATGCGATTAAAGTCTCAATAAATAAAATACAGTGTAACATCGCATGATTTGGATAATGACGAATGTGATGAAGCCGCAGGTAAACGTACAAAGTCAAATGAGAGACAGATGACAAGAGAGACAAGTGATAGGTTGGTTGACATTTTTGTCTGTAATCCGATATTTGAGGGAGAGAGATTGATGTATCGACATCTTTGACAGGACTGAGCTATTTTTATTCATTTTATTCATGATTTGTTCATTCCTCCGATCATTAATCAGATTTTAAGAGCAACAATCTCAAGCTTTAATTTAATTCTTTGTAATTATCAATTGCTACGATTATTTTTAAATTTTAATTAAGTAATTAAATATGTGAACGTGAACAAAAGAAATGTGACGCTAGTAAAATTCCACAATTAATAGAATAAATTTGCCTTTTTCTCAAGTGTAACATGTTCCTCAGGAGGACAAATTAGTTAAATCTTAAGCGTGATGCTTTGAGAAAAATGAACAATTTGTGTACGAGATTATAACTCTGACTTTACAACGAAAATTTAATAGCTTTTAATCATAAAGCAGCTTCTTTCTTCTCGAACAAGTGTATCAAACTTTTCGTTGATATTTAAAATTTTATCCGACAAAAACGTAATAAAATAAAAAATCAAATTGTAAAATTTTTAATTAAGTCGCTTACTAATTACTAGTTCTTAATTCAATAATAATGTTTCGCTAACAAAGTGCGAATAATTCACGACTAATCCACCATAAGTTGAGAAAGTTAATAATAAAAAGAATATTAGCGGCTCTCTGCAATAGTCGATTTTTACAAGGAAAAGCTTGCGTTACATTTTAATAGCAAATAAAAATATGATAAAATTAAAACGAAAACGGGTCATAAATGGGACTTGACTAACTGACTCTTTAGTGAAATATTTCAAAAAGAAATGTTTGTATCACTAAAACTTTTCAACTTATAGCGAAACTTTGTGGCTGTGTAATTTAGCACTATGTTATGGAAGTACTTAAAAATAAGAGAAGTTGTATTTTCTGAAATATATTTCAAATGTAGAGAGAAAGAGAGAGAAAGAATTTAAATATACAATTTGTTCCATTTAATATTTTTGATAAAAGAAGAGTAAATAAGAATGTTGAAATTTTGTTCTTGTGGTTTTAATGTTTTTTCAAAATCTATATTTGCCTGTTTATATTTGTCGAAATTCAGGCACATTTTCTCTCTCTCTCTCTCTCTCTTTCTCCAGGATCATAAAGAAATTTTAACTCGAGTTCTCCACGTGAGGCACGAGTCGGCGTAATTAGTTGTCTCGATAATCGAAGCCTAAAGTTTTCCCACGACCTTACCGGCCCATTGACACTGGCAACACTGTTACCAAGTTCGCCAACGAACTCCCCCTATCCCCCTACCCACTCTTTTCCCGACGCCCAAATAGTGTCGGCGCAAACTTGTCCGAGTTTCGACTGCAGCTGGAGTCTAGGCAGAATACGTAATGAGTACGTGGGTTCTTGACTTCGAGCTATATACACGAGTCGGCCCATTATGACTAATCGTTTGGTATGCCTCGCTATCGAGTCTCGGCTAAGTATTCGTCTGGTGAATGGAATTCGTACGTGTAAGAATTACAATTTCAACCGTTATCGTGTATTTGCATTCAAACAAATGCGACGACATTTGTTCAGGGTTAAGAAACGTTATTAAATAGCAAATTATCTTAGATAATTAGCAAATTGCATAATATATTACATAAGAAGCGAATAAACGAGGAAGTAATCAATAAATGAGTTTTAATTGCGAGTGATTGAAAATAATGACAATGAAGAAATAATTTCATTTTAATCGATCACTTTAAATCTCTATAATAAAACATTTGTTTCGTAAAATTAATTAAATACTTCAAGTGGAAGTTTAATTAACGTAAATAAATTATTATGCTATGTTAAATTTATAATTTAATAAAAGGGAGAAAAATCCTTTGCAAATATTTTTATCGTTCATTTCAAACACTATTCGGTCCACTTTTCGAGGTAATTAATATATTTAGTATTAAATATATTTTTCACCCTTGCATTTTCACCATCGGCAATTTATATAGAATATATCCTACAACCGTTCCCACTATCGAACGTTCAGTTCAAGCACGGTCGGATCAAGCTCTTACTTTACTACTTGATGTCGCTCATCGTGAAGCGCTTCTCGCACGAGATCGAAGATTCCTAGATAATTTCCCGTCACGCGATCGTCAAGTGGCCACTTACTCGGGTGCGATCTAATTTCTGGCTTAATCTCGAAGACGGGTGCGGTCCGGTGATGGGGAACGATGCGAACGCGAAGCAGTCATACGCGCAATCAGGATGCGAGAGATTGGGAGAACGATGAGAGGAAGGGGAAGTTTAGATATCGGTGGCTCTATAGTGACGTATTATAGCGATTGCCGGCAGCAACCTCAGCCTAAGTGAATGGCTCAGCCGAGGGCCTTTGCTGATTATGGTGTCGCCATTGATCCAGATCGAAATTGGCTTGCCTCTGTCATGGAACGCACCCAGAGGGCCATTAATATCCTCCGCGGGCCAAGAGCGAACGGATGCGACGCCCGTATCGATGAGAAGAGACGAGAGTTAATCGCAAATATGGCTGCAAATCGAGGTGCGAAGCCTCCCTCTCATCCATCAATTAATTAATTAGCAGCCGATCGTTTCTCGTTTCTGTTGAGATAGTCTTTAAATCACATAATTGAGGATTTAAGCTGCGAAATAAATATATCCAGAAAAATAAAACATTTTAACAAAAAATGTTATTATTTAGGAATAATATTTCGTTGTTTTATTTTGTTCATATTTTTTCAAGGATAATATTTTATCGGGGAAGCAAAAAATATTTTCTTAAATTTTACATTATAAAAATATTCCTTGCATAGCATTTTTAGAATATAATATTTGATTTTAATCACTTTTCTTTTTGAGATTTTAAAAAGTCAAAAAATGTTTCATTAATAACAAGGAAAATATGCTGCCTCTAATGAAATATTTGTATAATTATTCTCCACACATATTAAAATTTTAATCGATATCGTAATGATTTCTCTTCAATCACAGAGAAAATAGGCCATTCTTGATTCATCTCGTTATAGAGACTGCCAAATGAAAATTATTTATGAAAAACCGAACTTCTCTGACAGCAATCGATTTTTCGGCAGTCGGTTAATGATAAAAGGAGCTTTTCGATTTATATAAAACCATGATTAGGAGAATGTCGGCCCGCTATTTGTCTATCTATCAGCACGATTAATAAATTGTCGGGATTAAAAAGAGCTGAGAATCTGTAATAAACGTAGTGCTCCCGGAGATTGGATTCGGCATAAATCGATGAAACTGAAGCATAATTCTCGCTTGCTTCCAATCGTCTCGAACGTGTTCCTTCACATTTCCTTTCGCTTAATCTGTCTGTGTCATTCCTGATTAACGAAGACTAAAACGACCTACGAAAGATAAAGATGTTCCGTATTTGATGACGCTAAGTAATAAAATTACATCAAAGTGTGAAATTTATGGATCAACTGCAGCATGTCACGCGACGCAAGTAATAGATTATAAATATCGGATTGGATACAAATGCCGTTTTATTTTTCCATAAAATTTTCCGATATAGATAAATTATGCAGCATTGGAAATATGCCAATAATAAATGGATTAATTTAGATCATTTAAGGACGTTTATTGCAAACTTTTATGTCGCTTATTACTCTTTTCAGTCCAATGAATAAACTTATTTGCGGGACAAATATATAATTTTATCTTTTAGCCAATATATGTATATATAATAAAGAGATAAATCTAACTTTTTCGCAAATTTAATTCAAAGCAGAAAATTGCATACAATTATTCTATATATCAGATTATCTGCTATTAATAATAATATATAAACGTTTTATTTTATATGTCACAGTGAAATTCATTATGCTGACATTAAAATAGAGTATGCGTTTTAATTAATTTCATGTCACTTTAACGCAATCTATAAAGATCAATAATTGATTAATAAAAACTTGCAAACTTTCATTTTTTTAATATAAAACTATATGACTATAAATTTATTATATATATTCATTATACATATTTATATAAATTTATTATATATATATTTATTTATTTATTTATAATTTATACGTAAATTTATTACATATTTATAAATTTTATGTTCAGGAATGAATTGTAAGCTGAAACAAAGAATTGCTAATATATAATAAAATAAAATATATAACGTTTTGCTTAATTTGACCCATTTTATTTTAACTATTATCTTTTTAGTATCGATTAAATTGAAAATGGAATTTGTGATAATACATTGAAGCGCGATCTTTACGATCGCAGAATTACATGGAAGATGACATCTCCCACGCGAAGAATTACACGGAAAGTGAAGATGATAGATGCTTTTGACAGTTGGCTTCTTTCTCACTCTCCAAGTTACGGTACGGCTTTGTCAGTCTTTATCAGCTAATTGCAAATTTCAAAGATAGTTGTCCGCTGGATTGGATTAAAAACTGACAATCAATAGTTTCCAGAGATCAAAGAAATCTATTTTCTACTGCTCGAATAAAAATACCGCAAATACGATAAGGTTTATTATATTAATTTTATTATATTAATTAATAGTGTAATTAACGTACGTCAGAAAGATGAATGTGAAGAAAGCCATTATTCCTTAAATTATAACATATATTTTGATAGAATTGAATTTTTTTAAATTTAAATTTTTTAACAATTAAAAAAATCATAGAAATTAATCACGCACGTGATGAGTACGTGTATGGATTCTAGACTTGAAACTTTTCCAAAATTTCTCGAGATCGATAGATATTTTTTCAGGACATCCCGTAGACGCGGCGATGAAGACTCGAGGTAGATAAATGATCCTTCTTTCGTCTGTCTTTGTCGATTGCCAATATCTCGGCAAGAGACAGCGGGATCGAACAGGCGGGATTCCTGGTTCCGATAAGAGTTAGTGCTCACTTGTTGACCCGTTTCAATGATCGTAACTTATCGAGATACAAGACCGGCGATTGAGAGCAACGACGTGAAGCCAGACGCTGAGAATTTCGGATTTATTGGGAAGTCTTAATATATATATATCGCATGAAGCTTTTTACGATGACAAGTGCGATCGATCGCGCGATGATGACGCGGTCTCGCGATTGTCAGGAGAATCAGCTGATCCACTTGGCCATCAGCTGGATTCGTTAAGAATTCACGCTCGATTGAACATTCTCGTGTTTCATCGACAATCGTCGGTGGTAAATTGAGGATACGCAGTCAATTGACTGTTAATGATACCCGATTCGTCCACAATTATCACGGCAAATCGAGGGAGTCTACGATCGACCGTTTGGCGATTTTCGACGGCGAGCCGCTCAAAGCCATTAGTTAGCTTCTGATCAGCCACTCCAAGTGGCGTTGCGAGCGAGTAAATTTTCTGTTTTATCGTGTGCATGCAAATCATCCTGGGAAGGCATTTCGACACACCGTTTGGCACGATCTGATTGGATTGGCGCGCTCGTAGTCGAGTAGAATTACAGACGCGGGATATGCCGATCAATGGCAATTCGTTACAATGGATGGCTACAGATGAAACTGATAATGAATTGGAATTGTTTACGTGTTACATAGTCGTTTTAGCAAATACTAGCAACTTGCGAGTAGCGATTCCATTTGTATATAATATCGATAATTGGCGGCTTTTGCGCGTGGATCCGATTGAGATACGTTTCTACGTTAATGATGGGTCTATTCGTTGTCGATAAGATTGCTTTGCCGTAGACGAGATGCCATATGTCGTGTCTTTGTCTAAGTTGGATTGCTTCCCGCTCGTATCTAATTGCCAGCAGTTGGATCACCTTTAGAGCAGTCACGAGCATAAACTCGCTGCATCAAATAGTTTCGGTTCTGTTGAAATTTCCGTACATCAAACACCGTTGATTTTCTTAACACATACACACACATGTATAAATCAAAGTCTATTTAGGTCGATTTTCCGATGATATTCCATAAAAAGTTTACTCTGATTTGTGTTAATGGCAATAGAAAGCAGATAATTTTAGTTCTATTTTCGCCCAACTGCCAGTGTGGGAAATTAATATTTGATTGATGCTCCTCAAGATTTAAATCGTTCTTTAACAAAATTGCTTTTTTGCTATGTTTGTTTCATAAACGATAATATAAATCAATATAAAAATTGTGTGAGTAAATATTGTAATAAGTAAAAGTAAAAGTATATCTATAATAGGGGTATATTTCTTCGCTAGAAGAGCGGGATAAAAGTAACGACCGAGGAAGAGAAAAAGTAGGGAAACTTAATGAATGCCATGTTGGGTTTACCTGTGCACCGACGAGGCCAGCGCGTAATCTAGGGATGTCCGTGTGACTCCAGTCTGATCTGGCCCAAGGGTCGACCCTGCCGAGGTCGCTGCTCAGGTTGACCTCGCCAAGTTGATTGTGTACGAACTTTCTGACGTTCCAGGGCAAATCGTTGTGCCTGCGAAAATCGAAATGCGACTTATCGAGCAATATTATAATATTTCAGTATCAGATTCTTTATTAATTTTTAAATTTATAACACGTACTAGACTATGATATTTTTTGTTCAAATACCGAGTATCAAATATTATACACTCCTAATATTATTGCATACTTGAACAGTTTGCGAAATGCGTCATATATGTATATGATTCTGCAAATTATAATGTAATTGGAGCGAGCATTGAATCCAAACAGATTCTTGTCTCGAAGAGAGAAGGAGAGAAAGCCATCCATTGCGCGATATAATATACGAGATTTGGGAACAATAATTTGATATTAATGAGATACACGTGTTCTGGGAAATTACGCGAAGCTGCGTGGGATGTTGGAAAACATGAAGTAATTGATATCTTTTCGACGTTTTCACCCACATAAATCGAAACTCATTTTCTACGGTCAATCGCATATCGAATAACAAACGCTCACCCGTCGATCAGAGGCACTTCAGTGAGGATCCTCCTGATCACGTCCAGCCTCTGCTGGTGCGTGGCAGGCGCGGATTGAAGTAGAAACGGCAGACAGAGACCTCCGAGGAGCAGGACGGCCACTAAGAACAGGACAGGCGCCAACAGCCGACATCTCCTGCGAGGACTCTCGTCTCTGCGATCCTTGCTGCTGCCGCTGCTGGGCGAATCCTCGCACGGCGGCGGTAGCCGTACGGTGCCGTTGCACGGCGCCACATCTGGCAGTTCTGTTAGGCACGTGGTCTGAAAGAAAGAGAGCCCGTGTCATAAATGTTTTATTTATTCTTCATCTCTATCGATTGTTTCAAAAAATTCCTAAAATTATATACGTATAGCCCTTTTCCAGAGCCTTTTATTAGCAATTTAATTATAACTCTGGTTCTAAAATTTTCTATTTGCTCTTTATCGATCTCGATAAATTATTAATCTCGTCGCGGAGATCGTTGTTATAATTAACAACCCAGAAGCTAGGAATATGAATTTCAACAGTGTGATAAATATATTACGACATATCCATTTTAATTTGTGATAACAAAGTTGTTTTTAAACAATTATTAAAATTATATATGTACAGTCTCTTTTTAGCAATTTAATTGCCAGTATAACTTTGATTCTAAAATTTTCTATTTGCTCTCTAGCTCTATCGATTTCAATAAATTATTAATTTCGTCGTGGAGATCGTTGTTATAATTGAATAACTGTGAAGTTAGAAATATAATTGAGTATTTTAACAGTATGATAAATATATTGCGACATATTTGTTTTAGTTTGTGAGAGCAGGTTGTTGTTTTAAAAAAATGTATGCTAAAATTACATACATGTAGCCTTTTTTTTAGCAATTTAATTGTCATAATTTAAATTTTATTTTAGTTTTAATAAGTACATAATTGAGTAGTTTGATTTTATTTTATTTTCTCATGGCTTAGGGCGGGTAATATGTGTGGAGATCAAGTTTGCGTAACAGATCTCGGCTCATGGAGCAAAGAGAGCTTTTTGAGTCAGTAGTAGTATCGTACATACATTCGAGATATTTGCTTCGTTAAATTAATTAATCTAGTTAATATCTCTGCCGTAGAGATTACACGCTGTTGTCCAGTGACCGCGTACGTTTATGGGAATAAATAATTACTCGCGACTGTAATTTTATGAGTCGTAAGAGATGAAAAGATATTTTTTTTCTTGGGCAATATTAAAATGAAGCACAAGTTATAAACATTTTTGTATATCCAATAACAAATATCTTGTTAACATATTGAAACATTTCTTTTCACAAGTTTAATTAATATATTTGTATTTAAATCTATATATCTTTAAAGATATATTTTTATATATTTTATATTTTTTTGCGTTATATTTCTATTCATTTCTCTTACATCTTTTCGCGTTAACATTGTTCAAGCTCACATTTCAAACGTTGCAAATATAAGCTTTGCAATTAACTGGGACATAAATCTTCTCGTTTCGCACACGTGTAAGACTTTTCGATGCGGGTGAACACATCCGGGTGAAGTTAGACAATCGCGCGTGTTAACGACTATTTAAGCGTCTCTTAGAAAGTGCATTACGCTAGTAGTGCATGTAGCGGAAACGAACGGTACGGTGGCTGCAACCTGTCCGCGGAAAATTACAACTAACGCGGATGGAAGTGCGACCTCTCGTAGAAGGAGGGTTAGAAGGAATGAGAGCTCCTTCGCGACGTCACTGCGACGCTCTGCAGAGCAAACTTTTGTTTGCCCTCCTTTCGACCACCATAAAACACGTTAACGCCCGGGTACGTAAGATTTTCCGCGTATATAGTGTACATGGTGGAGTGGTTGCGAGCCCAAAGACACAGGGATACTTGGCGAGCCTTTGGGGGATTTTCTTAGCTTCTACAGTTGTCATAAACAACTCACCAAGTCACAACTCTCTTCGCGATGCTCATCAGATTTCGTGTGGTTTTACGATTTTATAGTAAATCAAATAAAATCATAATTTTCCGATATGATTGATAAGAGAAACATTAACGAAAAATGTATTTTCTAAAAGTTTTCTCATATATAATTATTTAATTTTAGATGATTTATTTATTATTATTTTAATTAAGCATTTAAAGAAACTAGGATTGCACGAGATACGAAGTCTTAATAAATTCGAGACAAGATCAAGACTAAATTTTCCATTAGTTATCAAGACAATACCACGATCATTATTAAAAGATTGTCCTTATCAAGATTATTGATCTTTAAAAAGCTAAAATATGTGTATTTGTAAATTAGATGAGAAAGAATCATATTATATTATATACAAACTTAAAATATTTTATATATAAAAATATTTATATTAACAAATTTAGAAATAATTATTAACAATAAAAAATAAACAATATAAAATTTTATACAATTATTTAACTACATAAAATTTTGTGTATTGCACATTTACGCGATTCTCTTCTTATGTGTGTGTGAATTGCATTTGCATTCTAGCATCATTATATGCAACTTCTCATAAAGAAGACGTATATATATATATATATATCATTTTGGAAAATAAGCGAATGACATAAATAGCAATAATTATTTTAAAATATATTATAAAAAGCTTATGTTAAATATTATTTTATAATCGTTTGGTATTAGATAAAAATTTTTAATAAAATCGAAATAAGACGAGATTTTTGCTACAGATTCACTGAAGACCAAAATAAGATTTAAGTTTTCGAAAATTTTCGATATCAATACAATAATATTTTTACGAATATTGTCTTGCGCAACTCTAAAAGAAACTTGAGTTGTGCAACTTTAAAAGAGACTATAAAAGATTGTAAATTTTGAGACATTCGACATGATAAAAGATTAAGTAGTCAAATAGCAGTAATAAAAGCAGAAAATTGAAAACTAATGTTTCGTTATCATAGATTAAAGTTAAAAAATAGCTGGGAACAAAACAAAACAAAACAATTAAAAAATATTACCGCAATAGTGGCGAAACAGAAAAATGTTGAAAGGCACATGTCGCGTATACCGCTTCCTGCGAAACTTACATTGTTCTGTTGTTTATCTTTTTTCCGCGCTGAGTTTCGCATATTTATAGCGCATAATAATGCGGATACGAGGGATGCGAGGGATACAAAGTTTTGCGAGATGCTCGTACGCGGAGAAAGAAACTCGAAGGGAACGACGAGCGCCGGATGAGGCGAATTCAACTGCGAGCAACGAGCTAAATCGCCAAAGTTATCGTCGGCATTACTGACGATTCGCAAAAGAAACGGCGGTATGCGTTATCGTCGAAGCGCGAAACGACGAAAACGCGATTCCCATTTCTAGCCGTTCTCCGTTTTCTTGTTCGCGACTCCGTTCAGTGAGAATCGATTGTCGATACTGCGGATAATTAATAGCTGCCTGGGGGTAATGAAACTGAAAGTCATGGGCTCGCCCCGTTTTCACGCATATAACTCTAACAAAGAGAGGACTTCTCGCGACAATACTCATAATTCATTGCTTAAAATCAAGATTGCTTGTTGGATTATATAGTGCGATGGTGATTGTACAACGGTTGCTGTGCCTCTTATCTTTTTCCCCCCAATAAATTTATATCCTTGAACGAATTTCGCTTCGTTCGTTAAATATAAAATATGAGATATATAAAATATAAAATATAAGTAAAGGGACAATTTATTTTTTTTTAATTTCTTTAGTAAGTGTTACATAGAGAGAATAATTTCGAACTCTTGATTTTCCTCGCGCAAGCAATTGCCGACAAATTAATTCGTACTTTGCCACGCTCCAGCAACGTTAAGATAATTATTGTCGCTCGTGATAGTAATAATGGGCGACTGCCTTTTAACACTGCTTCCCTAGAATTTAACGAAAAAGCGAATTCGACGTACTTTTATAATCGCGCTAAAAGTTTTTACCGCGAGCGTAAACGTATTAATTAAGCGCGTTAATTGAACGCGTTTAAAAATGAAACGATACGATGCGATAAAATGGCTACGAGAAATATGCAATTGTCTTAGAGTAAAATTTTTCTTGTCACTACAAAAAATCGAGCATTTCTGAAAATATCATCCTCGTACATTATTCTTGAATCTTTAAAGATATCGCAACTTATTTCTCGGGGAAAGTAAAATATTATTTAATATGTCAATACCATAAAAGTTCTTCGCAAGATAAGATAGAGAAAAGTTTATATTATATTTTCATTTTACTGATATTTTTTTACTTTTTCCTGTAAAAATAATATTACTTGCTTCTCTTTGAAAAGATTTGCTTGATATCTTCAATTCCAGAGTTATTTTCGGCTGTATTTTTGCGATATTAATGCATTTTATGTATGCGTACAAATGTCGGATAAAATGGTAAAAGTGACAAATAGCATGAATAAAAGATCTGATTTCCATATTTGAACTGAAGCATGTTTAGTTATACACTTTTTTTTACTTTGCAATTGAAAAACAGTAGTGTCACGTGCGCACGTTTGCCGTGATTACGTTGTTTCGCTTGCTACACAGCTCGTACCGCTCTAAAACTATAATAGAAGTCCTTCCGCATCTGACGTGTTCTTGCTGCGATTAAGTCTCAACCCGACTTCTCGAGGAGACGCGAACTGCGGGATTCGTAGTTGGCTCTTTAGTTACGCGCCGGGAAACCTTGAGGTGAACGCCGTCGTTGATTCTGTCTAGTTAATGGAACTAAGAAGCTCGTAAACGTATTAACTGCTGCAAAGGACATTGACTTTGATCCGTCGATGACGGGCGGCTGCCTTTGTTCCCTTCAAAATAGCGCGATCGACGAACACGAATAACTCACATTTCAAAGGCTGCTTTTTTATATAAAATTATCACACATACACACACACACACACATATATATATATACATATATGTGATGCACACAGTATTTAATATTTTAATAAATTTATTTATGTATATTATGTATATTTTAATTTTAATTTAATACATATAATATTATAAAATGATAAATGATGTTATATTATTCTGATTCGAATTATGACGTGCATTATTTTGAAATGTGTTTGTAATAACTATATATTAGTATCAGAATAATTTAAATGAGAAAAGTGCATATTTAACATTCTTATTCTAATTTAATTCTTTTATTTAAAAAAAGAAGATAAGAGATCACTTGCAATTGTAATTCTTTTTTTACGGTAAGTACTAAAACTAACCATAATATATGAAGAAATATGAGAGACAGCAGTTTCATGAAGAAGATATAACGTAATGTGAGTAAGGGCTTTCTTTTCCACTTAATAAAAAAAAAAAAAATAAAAATATTTGCGGAAGATGAATCAAGAACTTGTTCTGTGTGTCCGAGCGACAAGAGACTTAGAGTCCTCTCTACGAGATGCATTCTCGTTAAATGAGTCCTGTAACGAGGCTTCTCGCCAAACTCCTCTAACAAGGTCTTCCTTCCAGCTTCCTTGAACCGCGCCAAATTTTACGTCCCGCTACAATGACAACGGGGGATAAAAGCAGAGAGTTTGGGCACAGACGCTTATCTCGCTGTTCATAATTTCGAAAATCGGACAAGGAATATATATATATATATAAGGACGCCGCTGTGAAAATGATAAGTTTTAAGCTGT
The DNA here is from genome assembly GCF_025532165.1 of Camponotus vicinus. Lineage (NCBI taxonomy): Eukaryota > Metazoa > Arthropoda > Insecta > Hymenoptera > Formicidae > Camponotus > Camponotus vicinus. The sequence goes on along the minus strand of NW_028141956.1, from coordinate 2,658,245 downwards.
AAAGTCCTCGCGGAGTTTACTCATCGTTAATAGCCGTTGCGACGTCGAGGATCAAAAGTGGAAATGGAGGGGAAAAGTCTAATAAAACGAATATAATTCATAGTCGCGGTCGAAAGCCGCGCGCCAAACATCATCCGCGAGTTTTTCCGCCAAGTTGAAGACGCTCTCCACCCTTTTGCACGCGCGAATGTGTATGTGTGTACTTGCGCGCCCTCACGAAAGCACGTCGGAGAGGGATAGGCGAGCGAGAAGAGGGCTTGAGAGGCGACGGGGCCACAGACCGAAAGCATTGTCAAGTTTTCGTATAAATTTCTCCTCGACGTGAATTCAAAGAATACCGCGGGAAGAGGGCGAAAGAAGGGGGTAAGGGAAGCTCGTATAAAGCCGAGCCGGAAGGGGTAGTCGAGACGAAACGAGAGCGGAGGGTTGGCCTAAAGGGGAGGTAGCATTCGAGTCTGCGTAATCCCTTATGTTCCCCTGCTTCTTGCCTTTATCTAGGGTGCCTCCTTGTTCCTTTAATTCCGGTACGATTAACGGTCAACGTCGCCGAGAAATTAGTCTTTTTCTTACTTCTGTCCTTTATTCTCTCTCTCTCTCTCTCTCTCTCTTTCTTACTTCCCCTCATATCTCTATTACATCTTGATAGTTGCTATTCTTGCTTTCCTCTCTTCTTCAACTTTCTCATTCGCTTTTAAACGCGAGGAAGGAACTTCACCGTTGGATTCATCTATCTTTATCTCTTTAAACTTTAGCTCAAAAACATTAGAAAAATTAGTGTTACATTGAACGTGGATATATAACGATACTCTTATCGCTATGTTAATATGTTAATAGCGGCATTCTATAGGTGCGAGAGATTGGTACGTGACCTCTTTTATTTTATGCGCGATAAAGTTTGCGTTGTATTTATTTTGCAACGAGAGCAGCGTCTCGATGCGGGTTTTATGTTAATTAGTTTAATCGAGTGATGCTGTAACGCTGATGAGTGTGTGTATTTATGTGTGATGTTGAATCGGACGAATGAACCGTGAACAGAAGCAATTTTCTGGATGTTAAACAACGCCTCGTTCTTTAAGAAGAGATTTTCTAATTTGCCGGAAATTCGATTATCACCATCGACGGCACTTCGCGCGACTTGATTGAATGGAAATGCCCGGAATAATTTCGTAATTTCGTGCGTCATTTCGGAATCATCAACGCGCATTTGTCATCCCGAAAACAAATATCGCGAGCGGAACTTTCCTCGTTTATTATCATTGCGTTTTCGAAAACGCCTGTATTCCCATGACTCTTTTAATCCCTACCTCCCGGACCGGGAACGTTAATTTCGTCCATTCTATCTACGATCGTGTAAGCCGGTCGTTAAATGTAAATTTTCCGCGCGCGACAACAAGAGGGAACGACAGCGTGGGCGCGATTTAGACTAGCGCGGATTAGACTTAATGAATTTACGCCATTTCGACGGTCCGAATGTCGACGACGTGTGCGGAGACGCGCCAACGTACGGGACATTTAGTCGGGAATTAAGGGCGACCTTTGTTCCCGCGCGGAACCGTTCGCGAATTTACGCACGTCTGCGTACATTTTGTTTCGAGTAATGAGCGAGCACCGCAAAATTGGCACGAGAACTGACGCGAAACGGAGATGAAATGGGACTTTTCAACAAGTTTTTGTCTGGACGAAAAATGGCGGTGCTTCGTCGGTCAATTAGCCAGACGATCATTTATGAAGGCGAGAATATTCGTTGACATGTCGCAGGATATGATAATAATGGTATCATATGAGGCATCTCTGGTCCACCGCTTTTTAGAAGAGATTTCTTCCGATTAAGCAAAATTTTGGGCTGAATTTAATATCCAATTCCCAGTTTTTCGACATATCGGTATCTTATTATTAATGATATCTAATTTAATTTGAAACACGAAGAACTTTCATTTGAAACTCGATCGCGAAGAAACACGAGAGAAATTTTGTCTCAAACGCTTTTGAGTTTCTTACGCACTTACACATGTAAACACACGTTGGCTCTTGCTTGTCTTTTAGGTCACTTCCTTTAATGACGGTTCCTTCGATGCTTTTAGTTAATTAACAATTATACGACTTTGGTGGAGAAGGCGAACGAGTAAGTTACCTTTGTAAAAAGGAAACTTGTCGAAGATAGAGGAAGAGGAAGAGAGAAAGAGAGAGAGAGAGAGAGAGAGAGAGAGAGAGAGAGAGAGAGAGAGAGAGAGAGAGAGAACCGTTTCTTATTGGAATTAAATAATTTAATGCCTTGCGTAATTCTGCGAGCTCTTCTAGAAATTCCGAGCGAACTTCTCTCTCCCCGTTCAGCATTTAAATTGAAACTTTGGCCTTCGATATCCTTTTACGACAAAATAAAATAATATGCATTAACTTTCAAGCATTGCGACGCTTTTTCTACGCTCGACATTTCTTGTTTCATTTGCCTGTTATTTCTATAATCCGATTAAAATTTTATGTAACTTGGACTGTCACGTCATCTCTATCCCTCTGCAGAATATGAAATTATATTGTGATTATATATAAAAATAATAAATGTAACATAAAATAATAATATAAATGTAATATATATAAAAATATATTTAAATCTACTTAGTTAGTTTGTGCGTCGCTTTATTCGCATAATTTTTTGTATTTATTACGCGATTTATTTAAAACATTTTAATTCTGGCGTCAATAGACATTTTTATTATACACAGTTAGACAATTAAAAATTCCTCGTCTTTTTGTTTAAGAAAAAAGTTGCATAATAATTATTTATTTAATTATTTTTTCTTATTGTAATAGACTCGTTTGCAATATTTAACAATTACAAAAATGTGGATGATTTAAAAAGAGATGCTAGATTAATACTAAATATATTTGATATAATAAAAATAATAACCAAATAACAGCATTAGTTTTTATCAAATTAAATTCTGCATTAATTAATATTGTATATTATTGAGTCATATTTCAATATCAGTTTATCAGAATAATAATTTAATCACAAAAACATCTCGCGATGCAATTTTGTATAAGTTATAGTAAGAAATGGCGTTCATACAGAAAAATTTCAGAAAAATTAATTTAGAAAATCAATATAATATGTGGAAAGTTTGCAATTTCTGTCACACCAGGTATATATATAAAACAGCCTTTATATCACCACAGTATTTCCATTAAATTTGCGCGCCTTGCGCTCTCGTATATCGGCAGAGAGATCTTTTCTTCTCGCCTTGGCCCGTCTCCCATCCCGGCGATAAATTTCACCCAAGTTCTCGCGCTTGTATGTCATTTTCGCGATGACATACAATACACGATGCTTCATGCATCTTTGCAAAATCTTTCGAGAGCGCGAAGCTTCGTCTTGAGAAATTGAAACACGATTCATGGCTATACCTTCGCGTCTCTCCGAGATGTTGTTTTCCTTCGCAGCCACCATGCGTGCGAGACAATCGATTTTCTCAGTTCTAGAAAAAGAACTCCCCCGCAGACGACTGTCCCTCTCGCTCATCGCAACAGCGAAATTAATTGAAAACGCGCTCATGCATCGGTGGTAAAGCAAGCTCTTAGTCTCGCGAGGGCATTTTTCACCTCTATTAATCTATCTCTACTGTATATGTTGTATTTATTATCAAACACAGAACATAAAGCTTACATTCATATACAAATTATGTATAAATTATATATCAATTAGAAAATTGAATTAAATTAACTATAAAGTGATTACTAATTGTTTTAGTGGAAAAGCAGAATCGCGAGATGAGAAAATCATTATAATTATATACAAGAAATGCAAATATATGAAAAGTACTAATACATATAAAGTGTGCGCGTATTTTATTTTCCTTATATTAAGTAGAAGTGGATATAAAAATTTTTCGAGCGCGCTCTTACAACGTCCCATAAACTAGAGCATCTGCTTTTCATTGTCTCTTTCGCTCCGTTGAGTCTGTCGCGCATGAATTTCCATATTTTCCTCGTTTCCCGATTGGGCTATAACTTCTACGAAGTGATGACTTCCTTTTTTTTTCTTGTCTCGAGAGAGAAGAAACTTTGGTCTCTCTGCGAGAGTTAACTTTGCCGCTGGCCCAAAGTACTTTCGACCGCCACCTTGTTTTTTCCTTCTCTCGCGAATCGACAATGAGAGATGCATAAAACATTACCGAGCTCCGATTTCCTAATCCTGCAGTACAGCATGACGGCTGTATTATCCAGACTTTCCTTCTGGAAAACGTTTGTCGATAACGAGTACCTTGATCTATGCGCAATTCGTTGTACTCAATTTTAAAACGCCAATGTAAAGCTGCAGCCAATAATGTCTTCTCTTATACATGTAATATTTGAAAGACATGTACATATTTATAAAGTAATATTTAATATCAAATATGATATATTTAATATTATATATTATTAATATAAATTTTATTTAATATTAATATTATTAATATTATTATGACAAATATATATTATGATAAATATATATAAATTTTTTTCATAATTATCTTAACAAAAAATATGTCACATATGTAGCTTTAGTCTTTATATATTTAATTATTTTCTAATTATTTTCGAAATTGTAATACAAGAAAAATTAATTATTTAAATTTATTTTAAATTATTATATTAATAATATTATAAATTGAAATATTATAATATTATAAATTTATTATTTGTAGTAAAATAGTTTTATGTGTATTCTGTTGTAAACAATGTAGAACAAAGTTCATGATTATTTCATATTGACCTTAATAAAATTAGAGAATATTTATTAGCGAATTATACGTCCAATGATGAAAAGAAATAAAATAATTTTAAAAGCGGATTATAAAGTTATTGTTCTGTAATATTAAAATGAAAGCAAAGATTATTGAGATTTGCACATTAGCATAAATCTTCTCCTTATTAACTTGAAAATCATCGGCATAAATGTATGCTAATGCGCAAATTAATAATTTCTGTTTTCGCTCTTTAACATTACAACAACTTTCTAAGTCGCTTTTAAGATGCATCTTTTATCACTCGACGTATAATTCGACGTACCTATAATAAAAATTTTACTACGGATCGTAATTAAACATTAATTAAATGCGACTACTCCTATATCCAGCATCAAACATTTACATGGTGGACGGGATTACATTCATATAACATCACAGGAAGGTATCACATCCGCGAGACGTAACTTACAAAAATACAGAAAATTCTTCACGCGCGAGCGTGTTAGTGAGCAACCAGGAGGGAACCGAGCTATGAAACTCTTGGACAAGCGAGAAATTAATCGCGACTGATCCGCCGCTTCCGCTTCTTCAGTTGCTCCGTAGATGAAAGATGCATAAAACATTATCGGTGGCCGCTTCGCCGACAGCATGGCGTAATTACTGACCCGTCTCACCCTTTCGGATCGATTACCCACGGTGTGACGTTCCGATTTATTTCTCGTAATTAATTTGCCGACGATGAAAACGCGACATGGCGCAGCGGTGCGCAAGATGAAAACGCGAACATGATGATAATCTGATAATCGTAACAGGCGGAGAATCGCTCGAGCAAGTTGTCACCGTGAGCAAGTTGTGATCTCGTAACGTGCGACGAGGATCGAAGAGCTCGACGTCGCTCCTGTCGTATCTTCGATATCGAAATGCGATTTTTCTAACATGATAGACAAAGTGTAAGAGAGGAGAAGAGAGAGAGAGAGAGAGAGAGAGAGAGAGAGAGAAAGATAGGAAAACTTCGTTCCGTCATCAAGTCCGAGTGTCCTGGTCAAACTTGGCCGACTCTCGCCCTCTTTCTCCCTGACATTTTCCTTCCTCGCCCGTCCCACGATGAAAGATGCATAAAACATTATCGGCATTCTGTTAGCTGCGAGTCCAGCATCCCACCGGCTTCTCATTGAAAAGGTATCTTGCTTCCGTTCCCGATTTTCGATTCGGCGTGTGTGCGCGCGCGCGAGCTTTTTCCGCTTCCACCGCGTTTATGAAAAACGCCCGTGGAAAATGAATCGGGTTATGACCTGATCCTTCTCGCCACGTTGCGTCGAGACCTCTCCCGTCCATTGACCTTATCGCGATATCGATCACCTCGCCGATTTCTTTTCTTTATTTATTTTTACTTGTTTCTTCCGCAGCTAGTTTCTCTACCTCAGAACCATGCCATCTTTTTACTTTTGTAAGAAACAACATCCACTATTGTTTTTCATATAGAATCTTTTTATATACCTGCGTATAAAAAATTATAAAGTGCTTTATAGATTTTATATATATATATATATTAAACTACATTTTCTCTTTGTATTTTTACATAATTTGCGTTTTATATAGTTTTCATATAATTTACATTTTTATATAATTTAATTCACCAAACTATAATTTATAAATTTGTTTGATATATAAATATTTTATAAAATATTTTATATTTTGAGGGATCATACACGCACAAATACACAGTTTAAAAAAATTTATGATTGGTTATTAAAAATAGATTTTTTAAAACTATTATCTTTTAATTCCTTTGCGTAAATATATTTTTCTGTTTAAAATTTAAATTTAATATAAAAATTTAATATAATTTTAAATTTAATTTATTACATTTAAATTTAATATAAAAATGTAAAATTTAATATAAAATCATCAAATAAAGACATGATACAAATTTTTATATTTAATAATACGCGCGTATGTGTGTGCGATATGAACGGTAAAAATTGTACATCTGATTAAACAGACAATACGTAAAATATTTCGAAAATTAAATATAGTGAATACACAAGAGAGAGATACGAGGGATTCATAATAAAGTATATCTATACTCTAATGAGGAGTTGGAGTTTTACAATAACGTATATGAAAAATAACGTATGAAAAATAACGTATATGTATAATTATGGGTCAAAAATTTTTCCATTTTCAAATAATTGGAAAAATTCACATATTGCATATTTGTGATTCGTATTTTATTTTGTATTTAATTAATTTTATTTCACACACACATATCATAATTATAATATATTCTATTACATATTATTTACAAATTTTATTGGATCTTTTAATTACGTCCTATAGAGAGTAATTAATATAGAAAAAGTCGGTATATAAATATTGAAAAACTTAGCGGAAATATTGAATGAAATAATAATTATTGAATTATTGCAATTCGATTTATCTTTGTTGAATTGGTTTGACCGATTAAAAATATCAATACATATTACGCGATAATAATTAACAATTTTTATTTGACGATATTTTTATTTGATGATAATTTTTATAAAAATATAAATATATAAAACAACATAATTATATCAGTGGTTGTCCATAAATGAATAATGGGTATTTTCATTAAATTTTATTCCGAAAAGCTGGAAAAAAATATATAATGATATTTGAAATTTCTCTAGAAATAATTTTAGAGGAAACATCAAAATTTTCATGGAACAGATACAAGTATTTTTCTTAATAAGTGAGCGCATTAAAATTTTAACACAAAAAATCTAATATTTTGACGAAAATTAATTCGCATAAACTATGTCAACATATGTTTACTTACTATAAATATCTATTATTATTATCACAAAAAAGTGCAAATGTTTCCAATTCGTTTGAATTAACACAATTGTTAATTTTTAATATTATAAATTAGTTCTTTTTTTATATAATTATTTAATCTATTTATTTTTATCTATCTTCACATGAATATAATAGCATGTTAATTCAATTAATCGTTTAAATTATGTTATTCAAGGAATCTTTAAAATTTATCATTATTAGATTATAACTTTCGAATAATTTATTTTTAGATTCATTACCTATTTCTTAAGATTTGCGAATAAAATGTAAAGGATCATTAAATAATTTTGCCATTAACATTTTTTTCTTTAATAGGAACGCAAACTGTTTTCTAAAAGATGTCGATATTTTAAGTCCCGAATTGCTAGCGCGTAAATAATTTAGGCGAATAAATTTACCGTATCCGTTTGAGGTGACTTCAGAGAATCTAGGGACAAATAAGCCGGCTTTTCCTTGCGTTAAATGCTACTTAAACGATCCTTGCATGGTGCCTTACAAGTCAAATACAAATACACTATCGCAAAAGACGTATTGGCTTAACTTAAATAATATATATCATTAATACAATATATACAATATAAAAACGATATATAAAAACGTTCTTATTTTAAACATGTAATTATTGTTTAGACAATTGGAAAGGAAAATAAAATTATTACCTAAAGAGGTAATTTGTTATAATTGTCATAATTTGTTATAATTCGTTATAATTTGATATATTATGTAAAGAGAAAACAACAGTAAATTATCATTTATTAATTAATAAAATAATAAATTGTTTGTAAATTTTTTATGATAAATGATAGAAAAATACTAACTAGTAAAAATCATTAAGTTGCACTTTATTTCTAATGGTATTAATTGAAAATTTTTTATCATATGTAAAATAATAACAAAAAAACAATGTGGTAAAAATGGTGAAAAAATTTAAATTTATTAAATTTAATAAATTTAAATTTATTAAAATTGCTTCATTATCTCTTGACTTTTCAATGAAGCAGAGAAGTTTTTAATGTTCTGAAATTTTTAATGTTTAAAATTTTTTTCCAGAAGACTGACAAATCTGAAATCGAAACGCATTTGATGATATTTAGAGCGCGCGGAAAAAACGGTCGAGCGATTTCTCGAAAGAGAAAACCTCTCACAAAATTCTCGCGGCTGTAGGAGAATCGTCGCGAGGCGCGAAAATATTGTCACGGAAAAAAATCATCTCGGGACCGTTCCTGTAAACTGAAAAATCGATGCGCTCGTTAAAACGTTACCGCTCTGTTGGTTTCAGTCGTATTCGCAGTTGTATTCGAATGTGTAGTTTTGTGTTCGCACACACTTTTTTCCGATTCTTTATTGATTCCTTGGCTAATCTGACGAAAGAGATTGATCTTCTTCAAACGTTTAAGCATTTCAATTATTTTTTAATTATTTGTAACCTAAAAATTTTTCCTTAATTATCTATAATACAATAATTGTTCTTTAATTATATTTATAGTTTTTTAATTCTCCATAGAATATCCATGATTTTAATCCCGATTAACAGATTCTAGTAAGTTTTTTTCAGATTAAACAACATTTCTTAAAATATCTTGATTTGCTACTATCGAAGAAAAGATTTGGCACAATAAGAATAGTTAAAATGTAATGTTAGAATTGACTAGCCGGCTCATCATTTTCTATATTGCGATTTGTTCCTTTATATATAGTATGTCCTATTGTCATTTTCTGTTTCAATGTGCATTTTTCTTCTTACGGAAAATAAAGAGGAAAAAATTTAAACGAAAAGAAAAAGATTGATACTCTCTTTTTCGCATTATTTAGTTTATAAAAAAATAAAAATTTAAAATCGATAGTTTAAGACTCTCATCTTAATCTTTAATCGGCCATATAAAATATCTAGTATAATTTTACATAATATATGCACATTCAAAATAGAAACTTCATTATATAAATATTTATGTAAGAAATATTTGACAATTTCTTTCATAATTTGAGATCAATTTTACTTTAAGAAAATCCTTATTTTATATTCAATTGTTGGCGCAAATTATGATTTTATTATAAATTTGCAGGAATTTCAGCAAGAATTTATTTCAAATAATAAAGAACGTTTTATGTACTATACGCATAATGTATACTTACAACTTTAAAACACACTATAAATCGGTGCGAGAAAACATCTTAACCATATATTTAAGAACTTCTACAAAACCCAGCATCTCTCTCTCTCTCTTTCTCTTTCTTTCTTTTTCTCTCTTTCTCTCTTGTTGGTTTGTCCGCTATCGAATCTCCATTGTCAAAAATTACGGCGCACCACTTTGGTCACGATTTAACAGCCGCGCTATTTTGCGAACTTTGCCCAGAAGTGGTGCAAAGGAACTTCCTTCTAAAGTACGCTTAAACGATGCGGTTTTTGGGATGATTTCTCTCGCGCGCTCCCCCAAAGTAATACTTATGAAAACACTTTATAATTTGTTAAATTTTCAGAACTTTTTAAATGGCAAACACACGCAAAATATATTTATATATAAAAAATAGGAAATATAACAATACTTTCTTAATATTTCTATAAATCAAATTTATGTATCTGATACAATTTATTATTTTTCTATCAAGAGATATCGACATGTAAAATTGCAAAAATAAAAAATTGATTTTTCAAAATTTTTTAAAATAAAATTTTAATTTTATTGAATAAAATGCTTTCATTCACACGTATTTATGCTACATCAATTTGTCTCATATGAGAGTCGGATTTCCTTCTCGATTCCTGGTCTTCTTCCTGTCGCATCAGCCATTTACGATCCTTTTTAGACCTATCGGGTCTTCTACGGCCGAGCGATTTCCCGTTAAATCGCTCAGCAGTCTAGCTAAATGAAAACGTGTTTCCCGCGCCGTGCGATCGTATTTCAGTGCTAATGGTTGTGGTTGAAAACGCAATCGATACATTTGAGTATCAATAGTTTTATTCATTTGATAATTATTTTCTCTAAAAAAATATTGATATAATATTAATATTCGATATCTGAACCGCAAAATTGATTAACACTAGAACAATCAAACCTATCAAAATGACGGATTTCAGACTTTTCCGTTTTAAATTACAGAAATTATCAAGATGTGCTTTTGTCGAAACGTATATTAACTTTTATCAAAATAACAGAATGATTATACATGCCAATTTACTTTCTATCTATGTATGTATCTAAATATATAATAACCCGTCAAAATGGTAGACTTAATAATTTCATATTTCGTCACAATTTATTTGAAAACCTGATAACATGCGATCGTTAGTATGAACAAAATGAAACGACAACACAAAAGTTATTTTATGTAGAATACAGAGCGGAATTTTTTAAAGAAATATTATATGTGCATATTTTTTTTTATAAGTAAGCTAAACCGATATCATGTCGCACGGCTTGCTTGTGGCAAATATTGATGGTATTTTTATAGTAATTCAAAGGAAAATCATATTTTCATTGTTAATCCTCTAAAATTCATATGATAAGCGCCTAAAGAAAGATATATTTATTCTTAAGTACATTTTTTTTAGAGCAAAATAATTTTGTTGAGCTAATTTGAATTTTATTTTGATAACAGTTTTTAAAGTATAATAGTAATGGAAAATATTTTTGCAAAATATATTTATATATTTATTTATATCTTTTTATTTTTTATGTAACAGAATTGAATGATGGTTACCAAAGGATTGCGAAAAACATTAAATTACTGTAAATATATTATATAATATATTATAATATATTTTAAATAATTTTATTTCAACAAGGAAAAAATAAATGTAAAATATTAAAAATGTAATTGAAATATTTGAACTTTATGTAACTAAAAGCTAAAAAATTAAAAATAATAACAAATGAAATATTTTTTCAAATATTCACCAAACAAAAAAATGTGATAAAACTAAATATATATGCCACGATTGTTCTAATATTAAAAAATCGGTATCAAGAGAAGACATTTTTTGAATTGTATTCAAGATGTAAACGATAAAAAAATATTTATTATAAAGCTTTAAAAATTCAAGAATTTAATAAGAAAATTCTCTTTTTCACATTTTATTTCTGGACATTAATAAATATTTAATTTGCAGCTTAATTTGATATATGTTACGCACACTTAATCTTATAATCCAAAGATAATTAAAATGTAAAAAAAACTAAAAATTGGCAAATAAGAGCCAAGGCGGCAATAATTAATTTTTAAAATTTTTATTATTTGAGTCTTATTTTTATTTTAATTTTATTTAAAATGTTTAACACCATATTATAAGATTTTTGATTAAAAAAAATCAATTCTGAAAAATCGAAAAGAACCTATTGGCTTTGTTATATGGCGGTTTCCATTAAAATATGTATCGGTAACCTGTAGCGGTTTATATTGACATATTGACATTACATCATACATATGATGTTTATCGTTACTGTACGAATATTTGGAATGTACATGTTGACTGATGTTGATTTTAGCTGCAGTATACGTCGAATTTTCATACTAAATAATTGTTGTTGCGCGTGTGACGCTTTTCTAAATTTTGGAAAACAATTTCGAAAAATCGTTTAAAACTTTCAAAATCTCTAATACTTCTGTGATTTCTCATCACACGATTTCGTGCAAAACATATTGCGCCATTGAGAGAACTCTCTCTCTCACACACACACACACATATATATATAATTCCGTAGTAAATTATTTACACATAAAATATCGAGATGTCGGGTGCAGCCGCAGTAGACGGAGGTCTCCCGCAATGAACGTTAATCCGAAGAGTAGACGAACCGCGTGCTTTCAATCCGGATTTTTCCAGTCTCCCTTGTGCACGAGACTGGCGCATAAAGGCCGGTGTTCACAAGCCTGATGATAAAACGATGTCCCGAGCGATATTATGTAATACTCGCCGCAACTCGGCGGAGCGTGAAGTGTTTCCTTCCGCATGACGGCCATAGTCTTCCCAACCCCGCGATTTAGTCGGACACACAGGTGAGCGAGGTATGCCAGACAATTCTACAGGCACGAAGGTCGACGCTCCCTTGTCAAACTTTCGACACAAGAGACGCCTTTTGATCAGAGCCGCTGAAATCCCATGGCTCGTTGTTGAAAATTCAGAAAATACTCAAACGCATACGTAAATCGGGTATTGAAACAAAACATGGAGAAAATGGTTAAATATCGAAAATAGAAGAATATAAACAGGTGGTGTGAACTTTGACATGTACACACAATACAGACAATATAATAAGATATTTACAAATTTATCAATAATAATAATAAAATAATAATACAATAATTAATGTGTGTCCACGAATCAAGTTGTATATGGCTCCTTTAATTTATAATTGGATTTGATAAACTAAAATCTGTTTTTAATTATATTATTATATTATTGTGACTTATGAATATGTTAATTTATTATTTTGTCGATAATATTATAGTACAGTTATATGGAAATTTCGTGATACGATTCGCGCAATTTTTCGTTATTAATTTGTAAAATTTATAAGCGCGCTTATCGTTCTCAATCTCTCCCTCTTCATTTCTCCGATTCAATTGAATCTCATTGATCGTCGATTCTTATGAAATTAAATCGCGCGAGGGTGGAACGTCGCCGAAAATATGGCATGCGCGATGATCGCCTCGTTAGCTCGACATTCGCATGAAAAGGATCCATTCGTCGCGAAGCTCGAAATTTTTCAGGGACAGAGAAAGACGAGGAAGGAAAATTATGAGGGGGCGTTTTGTGAGCCAGGAGTCGCGGGGGGTTCTCACCGAACTTGTCGCTCTTCGAGGACGCTATTGTGCTCGCCTATTGGCCGGATCGCGCACGATTTTTCACAGTACACTTTTCCCTTGGGATACCTTAAACTCCTTTCCATCTCGTCCTACCACTTTTGATACCTTTGCGATAATGATTCATCGGGAGCTTGGGAAATGACGCACCGGATCCTTTATTGAATTAAATCCATTGTGGAAGTGATACAATGATACAATGATACAATATTCAAGCGCTATAGCAAATGATCTTTCACCCCTTTTTGTGAAAAGAATATTACGCGTATACGTTCCTAATTTTTTTCTTAAAATCTGCGCAAAAAATATAATTTTACATACTTGCATAATTTATTTTGCTGCTGCATTTTACAATCAGGACTTTGGGAGAATTCCGTGAGATTTTTATATGCTTACATTTTTTATTTTCGCATTCTGCCGGCTGTTATGGAATATTTAATCCTGCATATATAGCACTTGCTGTTAGTATCACTGGTAAAAAAAAAATAATAAAAGAAATAACAATGTACAACTGGATTTTATAGATACACTAGTAACACATACGAGTCGAAATTTGATAGATAGTAGTCAAGCCAAGTGAAAAATGGTTGTATTTTAAATTATTGACGACGTAGATAGATGACTTTGTATGCGTAATTCTATTAACTAAATCGCTCACTATTCACACAAATATACATGTATAAATCAAATATATGTGTTCTACCATTATTCTTTATAAATTTTATTTATTAACAGTATTATCAAGAATACGTTATTATACGAATCGTTTTTTATATATTTGTATGTCTCCATCTCTTGGCAACGTGTTTTCGATTTAAACGATGACTAAAAGAAAATAACAAGTAATGGAAAAAGATCTCGTTTTCGAAAGAAATATACGAGAAAGAAGATCGCATTAAAGATGAAATATTAAAATAAAGTCGTTATGAAAATTTACTCGATATGGACTCATGTCGATAATATTTACATCCTTCATTGGTTCGGAATGAAATCCAAACAAGTCGATTGAATTAAAATGAGTTCGCCTGTGGAAATTACAAAATACTATGCAACGATACTACACGGATGCTTACAAAAGGTACAAGAAATTAAAGCGTTTGATTATACCTAAAGCTGCCCGTCGCCGATATTGCCTTTATCGTTCTATCGTGTTACTTGCACTGACTGCACTTTATCCGCTGCATTCTAGTGAAACGTTGTCCCCATTCTGCCTCGTCGGACTTTTTAAACGGGATTTTTAAATCGATCAACCGCAAGTGATTTGTATGTTCTCGTCACTGTTCTCAAATTTGCGTTTACAATTTAACGAATGCCTACTTCATTTTCTCTCTATGAATTAAACATGTTGCTTCCTGACATGCATCGAGGCTTATTGTAATTGCACAAACAACGAGAAAATAACATAGTATTTTTCTGATCTGTTTTCTCTCTCTCTATCTCTTGCTTTCTCTGACGATAGTTTAAGGAATTTCAAGTCTAGTTAAGTTCCCGCTTAAGATTCACGCTTGCGAAAGTGCCAACTCCAGCCAGATAATTTCGTGCCTCTCTCTTCTAATTATTTGCGATCGCGTCTTTTAAATTCCATGCACGTTACCGGCCACGTGAATGGAATCTCAAGCAACGAGAACTTCATTTCCGAGATCAGACAAAGAAATATTTCCAATTGACCCTTCCTTGATTTTGATGATAATTTTAAATACGTTTCAACGTAGAAAATAAAAGACATATATTGCTTAAGAAATTAAATTTATATATAAATTAATATTTATATTTAAGCAAATATCGTTTAAAACAAAAGTAAGTTAACAAAGATGTTTCAAGCAAAAATTTTATGATTTTTAAAATATTATATGAGTTCAGATCTTGTACGATAATTGAAGGAATTGTACATAGAAGTGCACGAGGACTCGTATCAACAGTAGCATAATATTATATCTCATGACATACATCGTCCTACCATTTTCTTTATTTTCTATTTGTACCAACAAATATGAAAGAGAAGATGGATATTATCAGATATCTCTCAATATCGCAGATCTCATCTCGAATGCACGGATGCAAATTTATTACAGTCAACCGAAAGCATAGTTGAAATATTAGCCGAAATACAATCTGCAGAACTATACATCTGCAAAATGCATTAACTTTAAAGCACGGAATCCTTCTCTCGCGCACATTCCGCATAGAGACATTAAAACTACATTAAAGACCGAACATTCCTTATTTTTCGTCGACGCCGTCGACGCTTTTTTTCCCTCACAACGATTTTAAATTAATGTTCATTGTAGCGTATAAATTCCAGATACAATTTAACACCAAATTCCAATAAATACGTACTCGCGCGGATACGAATCGGAAGTGGAAAGAGAAAAATTGTTGCGCATCTCCGTTTGTTTCGTTATAGTTTGTCTTCGTCGCGTATCTATAAATATTACGAATTTTTAAACGTGTTTTTCGGCAAGCAATATTTTCTTTTTAAAATGCCAGCTTTCCTCTTCATTATTATAAATTATATTACCTATTATGTATAAGTTCACGTTATTGGGTTTTTTTTTGGCAATGCTTTACTCTTTCAGCAAAATTTCACTGTAAAACACCCTTATTTGATCTTCGACTTATGAACGATCAAAGCTGACATCATGCTTTGCGAAAAGGAAACTTTGCATATTAAGTGGTTATTGCATGACGAGTATTTTATATAAGTATTTATTGCATGACGAGACAGTAGTATTAAAAATAATATCGAAGAAGCAAATTGAATGTAAATTTTCTCATTGGAACATCCGTTCTTACAATCTCTTCTCCTTCTATCTCCAGACTTGATATTGCGTATTTCCATATAGCTTTGGTAACCGGATAAATTACCAGAGATACATTTTCCTTCAGGAAATCAAGCGATCTGGAGGATTTCCAGCACCAATGTCTCGAGGCAGTCGGAAATACGCGACTCGGTGCAACGGAGTCGCGCAAGAGGATCAATAAGATAGAGATCAAAGATTTCGAAACATGCTTTCGAATTCGAATGACAAGAATCTGAGCTGGCAGATCAATCGTAAACTGCACTGTGTGTAATACAGATAAGAGTACAGACGCAAAATAGACAGGTAATATTGCGATTAAGAGAAACATTCTGCCAATCGATCGATTAAAAATTCAATCAACCGATATTCAAACGTGAAAATAAAATTTCATAAAATTTTATATTTCCTTTAACCTCGACGCATTTACACGCAGCATTGGTAACTATTTATTCATTCGTTGCACGCATATTTGTAACATATTGGAAACGCATTTCATATTTATTCATATTTATATATAAAAAAAAATTATTTACATAATTTACTTATTATTGCATTTAATTTTTCTATTATATAATGAATAAAAATTAATTAAATTATTAAAGCCAAAAGTTTTAAAGCTGATACACACTCGATATTTTTTATAGCATATAAATTTAATTATGCGATACCGAGATTATATAGTTTACATTAAAAAAATTTGCTATAGCTTTTAATTGTTATGAACGTTAATTTACACAAGTTAGCCTTCTTCGCGCTTATAAACATGATAAGTATTTTATCATCTAGATAAAGCGATCCCTTAGGACATAAAGGAAAGAGAAACATAAGCGATTGTAGTAGAAATAAGAACAAACTTAGAAATAACATGAGAGAAGATCAGATACCAAAGTTACTTCATCTATACTTATATACAGGGTGATTCTGAACAAACGTTTGTCTTTAAAATATCAAATTCTTGAATGAATTCTAAGACGATTTTTCCTCTTGCAAAATTTTGCCCGGAGCTTAGTTTTTATACTATAAAGGAAAATGGTTAACTACTTACGGAACGAGTACAAGAGGTAGGCAGGGACGGCGCGATATAGGCGATTACGTGGGGCACTCGCCGCGATCAGCTGATTGCTATACGTGATGACTGTAACAATCAGTGTGTGTGTGAGAATGTGTACGCACACACACACATACACACACTGATTGTTACAGTCATCGCGTATAGCAATCAGCTGATCGCGGCGAGTGCCCCTCGTAATCGCCTATATCGCGTTGTCCCTGCCTACCTCTTGTACTCGTTCCGTAAGTAGTTAACTATTTTCCTTTATAGTTTAAAAACTAAGCTCCGGGCAAAATTTTGCAAGAGGAAAAATCGTCTTAGAATTCATTCAAGAATTTGATATTTTAAAGACAAATGTTTGTTCAGAATCACCCTGTATATATATATATATATATATTTTTTTTTTTGGAATGTCCTTATACATCTCGGGAAAAAAGTTCGGAAATGATATCTTAACTATCTATTTATTTCGCGCCGAAAAAGCACTTCAATCCCTATAATTACAAGAAAATTAATCAGACAACTAATTATGCAATATTGCATTCTGTTTTACCTCGGCGCATAACAGTTTTATTATTTATAATGGAATATCGATTTCTCTCTCTCTCTCTCTTTCTCTTATGATTCTTCCGTGTCATCCGGCACGCATGGTTAATAAAGCCTTTCTAGGGCGTTTCATATATGGGCCACATTATGCAAACGGATTATATGTTACGCAGCGGGATCGTTGTAATGTGCAGCATGATGAATAATAAAATGTATTACTGCCGGTTGTGCGGAATCGAGAGTTCCTTGGGCGCGCTCGTCCGATATATCTATGTAAAATTTCTCCGAAAATTTCATGCTTTCGAATAAATCGACGTTTCTTCGTATGATAGGAGAAAGGACGGGACGATAAATCGCGTTTTATAGCGCGCGAATCATTTTATCGTCGAAAACTCCGTAAAACGCCCCGTGTCCAAAACTGCAGATAATATTACGCTTCCTGAAAACGGCCGAATCGGATAATTACTCGAATAGAATAATTGGACCCGATTCATTCCGAACGTAATTCCGCGGGGCATTGTTTGCGGGAGTAAGAAGCTTACTGCTAACCATTCAATTTTACTGCATTATTTTGTTCGATGTCGTTGCAGTTATATTCGTTTGCGTATTAGTGAATCTCGTTTGTTTTCGCATTCTATTTTCTGCTAGAGGCATTTATTTGATAATGATTCCGGAAATTCCCGCTAGACGTTCATAAAAGTTCGTACGGGCTTTTTAGTTTTTATATTTCCATTGTATTACATAAATAACAATAAATAACGGTATAAAAAGTTTATGTTAAAATTGTCGATTATTATGATTCGATTTATGTGAATCGCTCTTATATATGATATATGAGAGATCGTGAAAAATTTAATAACCAGATCTAAAACCAATGTAAATAATCCATAATGAAAATTAAGTTAATTTCTCTCTCTCCCTCTCTTTAACTCTTTGTCTCTTTGTTTTTGATTAAAAGACAGTTATAACATTTAATTTTGACATTTCCATTTATTTTTAGTATTATACTGATATTTTACTGGCAGTAAAATGCTTTAATATATCCGACGATAAATTGTGTAAAATAATAACAATCAAATAAAATAATAATAATTTGCAACAAATTGAATGTACGATTGCCGAGTAAATTGAAATAAAATTGAAAATTTGTTTTTTATAAAGGAAGTATATAGTGATTGAGCATAAGGGTCACTTATTTACTTTCTGGCAAATAAAAGAATTATTAGGGCAAATCGAATTATATATAGCGGAGCAATGTGTAATTTAACTTTAATTAAAAATTGAATAAAACCTGCCATGTTTCAATCAGCCATCATTATTATGTTGATGAGAATTAATTAAATTGTCAAATGGGCTTGTGCGCATAATTCATGCTGTAAATTAATAAACAAAAAGATGCAACGTGCGATCAAAGTTACACTCATGATCTGAATCATTCTCTAGAATAGCGAGGGATATCAATTAATCGTTTCATTTCATTCAACTCGCCGAACAATAGCTTATACCATTGTCGTAAATTCCGTCCATGTCGGAACTTTTCGGCAGCGCATGTTGATGCAGATATTTTAGCAGTTTCGAGGTCGCTTATGCATATGTACATATGTGGGGGCGTTTCAGAAAATTCTTTTCTCTCTCTCTCTCGATCTTTGATAAGTTTTGATTCTTTTTCCCTAAAGAAATCTTGGAAACAAAATATAATAATATATTTATTGCATAGTTTCAATTTTGCTAAAATATATATCCGACAATTAAATCACGGAAAAGATTCATAAAGAACAAAGTTCACTTTGGGGAAGCACGTATCTTGCTATTGAAGCACGAACTCGAAACATTTCTCTTTACTTAGAGAAATCTAAAATACTGCAGAAATGTTTCACTAGAGAATCTATATCAATGAATCATTTTGTTACATCCAAAATATTTAGTTTGCATAATTCATGTAGCATAAATACATCCAAATTGATTTTGCGATATGCTGACATGCACTTTGCATTCCCATGACAACACTAACGATGTTTCAAAGGACATACTAACCAAACGTTAGTAAACATGCATTAATATATGTTGACAAAATCTATAGTAGCTCTCGTTGCAATTCTAATTCATTATATAGCGAACAAATATGAATACACTCGCAAATTAATCTTTCATTTGTATGTCTAATTACACGACGAATTAAAAGTTCAATATTGATATCAAAGTAGATGCAGGTTATTCTATTTATTAAACAAACGATCAATAGTAGAAAAAGATGTAATTGTGATATTTGAAACAACGAGCTCTATTTCTTCAGACGGAATTATTTTTAAATCCAGGTTGACAAGTTCGGGGAAACATGTCATTGAGGACATGTTCCTCATGCCGGAAGGATGAAAATGTCTCGTGTCAACTTGACGCAAGGGACCTATTCAGGCTTAGCTAGATATAATCGCTCCGAATAATTCAAATACTCGCGTCGTTCTGTTATCAACTCAAATGCATGGCCTGGAGTTCCCTTCTTCCGACAGTTCATTCGGTATAGAAGGAGGCAAACGAGAGTCAAATGGAAATTCGATAATAATTATTGCATTCACTACCAATGGGACCGTCATCCTCCCCCTCCGTCTTTCTTGTAGACCGTCGAAAGCCGCGTAGATCGTGCCTGTAGCGTCCATAAATTTCGTTATACGACATTGCGCAGCTCTCAGATTGGTTAAGGTACGCTCGAGGAGCTAGACAAATGCTCGCATTTATCAACTGGCACCTCTATTCTTCGCGCCCGATAATTCGATTAAAAAAATCATCGAACGCCACCGGAAAGACAGGCCCTTAATCGTCGGTAACTCATTTAGCGGATTGACTTGTATCCTTTAATTAAGATACTGTGTCATGGATATCATGATCAGTTCCAGATCGAAGTTGATCTTTTTTCAATATTTAATATTATTTCAGTTTTACTCGTAAACACTTGTTTAATTTGCGAGATCCAACCCACAAGCTCAATGAAAAAAAAAATTAGGTAAACCTAGAACAATATATAACAAAAATGTTCTGAATATTCCGAAATAAAATGCCTTTATGCGAAGTTTTTTATGTGCTTCATATCAATATTAATGCAATGTGTACTCTTGTAAATGTCTACAATATTTGCTTGAAATACATTGCACACACAAGAATAGAGATATTTGGTTTTATTTTGAAAACTTACATACATATATATTGTTTCACTTTTATTTACTCTATTAGTTTGCCTGATCAAATTATTTTTACACTCTATCAATATTTCTTCTCTAAGGAACACTGTTAAATTTAATTTGTTTTATTCTCCCACTTATTTGGTGTTATATATATTTACAAAGAAAGAAACATTTAAATGATTTACAAGAAAAAATATACATAAATATAAAAAGATGTTTAAATATTTTAAAAACTATTCGTGAGTACGTATTACGATTCAATTATATCAATTGATATTATATATTAATATAATTTACCAGTTATCACGTATCGTAGATTTAGACAAAATTATTATAGCGTAGAAAATCGTAACGGAAATTATAATAATCTGGTTTAGAATGGTTATCTAAAACAATTATTAACGTTATATTCGATGGCCTATAAATTCGCAATTAGAAAATATGTTACTGTGAATGATGCAGCGGAAGATATTAATGGAATTATCGCTGCTATCACGAGTATTAAGTACCTTGCGAGCGAATAATATATTTTGACGACTGATTAAGTCTGCGATTTGCATATGAAAATGCATTGAATAACGTCGGTGTAATAATGACGATGGCGGAATATGGTTATGAGCGCGATTCGATATTACGGAACGGCATTACATCGACTATAATTTCGCGGCGTGCACTGACTCGAAATTACCATCCTGACTAAACATCGCTCTCGGGTGGCAATGGCAAGTAAATTTCGTTTAATGTCGCACGAATGCGCATCTGCCTATCACGCATCTATCAAACTCGTCGAAAATGTGCATCTCGCTTGCAATAAGAATCCGAATAAGGAATATTCGTGATGGAGCAGCCACTAATCTTTAAATTTCTGTACTTTTTGCATTGTCTGCATTTTGAGGTAACGCATTCAGATCGAGAAATAGAATTTCACACTTAAATTAAAATTACACGAGAGATTTAAAATTGAAAAATAATTATTTGCAATAATTATCTGCTGATAATATTGACATGATAAAGTAAAAAAGTATTTATTTCTCTCTAAAGAAGCACTTTATCTTGTAATTCAAATATAATCTATATCTATAAAATTCATATCGATTTGAAACCTGAAACTTTAAAATAGACCATTTTGTCCAGACGAGAAATTTTGCACCGTAGACTCTTTTTGACTTTACCAGTCGATACGAGCGACTTCGAACGTTCAACTAACGTTGGAAACAAGGTCAGAAGTTTTCGACCCGACGATAATGTATTCCCTGTAGAGAAGAATCTCTGGCTTGGAGTATCGAGAAGATTGGTTTTCTAAAATTGCATCATGGCGCGTGATTTCTCCTGATTCGAGATGTTATAATAATCCACGATATATTTGAAATATCGTCGCAACGCGTGCAACGCAGATCAGCAGGTATCGCGAACGAATAAAGCACCGTTTTGAATTTACCCAGATCGGTAAATGTACGGTTAATGAGGTATGTTTGATTACGATTTGGCACAGCCACTCTTGGCGTACGTATCCGTGTACATGCATCAAATTTATGCCCGAGGCTAGTAGGGATTGAAGCGCGTGTGGCCACTTTGCTGATCGATTTAAGCTTACGCGCAATAAAGTTTCACCCTCCAGATAGCCTAGTTCTATCTTCGCATGATTATCTTATGTGATACTGCCGCATCTGGATTATACCTCTTTTTTTTATATAAGTATTAACTCTAAGATTTTTGAGAATTTGTTATATGGGATATGTCTAAAATAAGAAGAATATTGAAATATATTTTATTGCGATGGTTTTGATTTTTTAAATCGCGATTATTATTTATAAGGCAGAGCTGTAATGAAAGCACATTTTTTAGAAACAAAAAATGTATATGTATATAATAAATATTTTATTAACAACTTTTTTTGTCTGGAGTCTTTGATAAATTTTAGTTTGATATTTTTACAGGTAAAATTTAAGGAGCTAATATTAATCTTAAATTTGCATTAATCTTTTTACAGGCAAAATTTAAGAAGCTAATATTAATTTTAAATTTTCATTAATCTTTTTACAGGCTGCGTGCATTAAAAATAATTTAAATATTTTAATTGTAAGCGCAAAAGATTAAATATCTTTGGAAAGTATGTATCAAAATTTATTATTTTGTTGATAGAATAAAACCCACTTGTATCTGATTGAAAAACACAAGATTGAAATTTAGTTTGCTTAAATTTTTCAATGTCACTATCAATCCGTTTATTCTCAACAGCTTAACGACCTATTGCGTGTAATGCGTTTTATTATGTAAATGAAGAATACATGTTGAATAGATACATCAAATTTAACGAGTCCGTTAACGAGCCATTACGAAATTCGAAAACAAACACGATCAATATTGTTTTATAATGCATGCATTATTAAATATGTTTCGATATATAGTCTGTTCCAAAAATCGAATTAGAAATTTTAATGAAAAATAAATTAAAGCGCTAATTTCACTATTGATTGTTGGGAATTTTAGCAATTGTCAATATATCGATTTAATTGAAAAAACCTGTAGTTTTGATTGTAAAACAATTAATCAAAAGCAATTAATATCCGCTTTTGAATTTATCTGTTTTAACGTGAAATCGCTAGTGAATTCGCCGTATCTACCTTTGGAATTGTGTCTTCTATTCAAAAGATAGATTCTATGACGAATTCATTGGTGATTTCATCAGAAATCTAATTATTTTGTAAAGAATTATAAATTTTCAGTTAATTCGGATATATTGTCGACCCCAAAGATAATTTTTAAAATTCTCAATTCGAAGTCAATAATCAATAAATCAGTGCTCTAATTTATTCCTCATTAAAATTTCTAATCTGATTTTTAGAATAAACAGAGTGGCTCATCTGGTGACATTTTCCCTATCGCCAGTTTATTAACATACATTTTATTTGTATTATATGAAATAAGCAGCCGTGAATTAATGCACCGGGGGTAGCGGGGAGCCCCCGCGCGATTCTGCGGGCAGAAAGTCGCGCAGGAATGCCGCAGAAGAGAGAGCCACCCTTCCCCCCTTCGGGGGTGGCTCGCCATCGCGCGTTTCCCGGAGCGGAATTTTAATTTTTTCCCGAATCACCGCGCCGGCTGCTCCGTCCTTGCGACGCGAGAATATCGCGCAAGGAATTACGACAGGAGGGAACGAGGGGAGGGGGGGAATATAACCGCGGAGCAGAGGGAGTGCCGACGTACACCGAGGCTGGGGGAGTAATTATTTAAATATACGTCGCCGGAGGCGAGAGCGCCTCGAACGCGGGAATATTTCACGGCTCCGCGCCATATTACGCCAGTAACTTACGTCCGGCCGTCCCGGCCAGATGTTTCTCTCGGAGACGCCGGGATGGTGAACGAGCGGAGCCGAGCGACACGGCCTCGGTCGCCTTCGACGACGACGGCGGCGGCGGCGGCGCCGTCACGTGGTGGTCTCTCTCCGAGGGAGGCGCGAGGGAGGGGTAGGGGTTTTGCGCGCGCGGAGGGACGAAGCGGACGGACGGCCCCGGGGGTTGCCTGTTGTGCCCGATATTGATGTCAAGGTCCTTCATCTCGACCGTACTCGTCTCCTCGGCCTGGCGCGCGCGCGCGCGAAATCAATAGGGATAAAACCGTCTCCGATAGGCAGCCTCACGAGCCATCTCCGTCGTCGGAGCCTGTCGTCCGTTCAGAATTTTCGAAATCGCATGCATGTTGAAGATGGAGATTTTGAAAGGAGCCAATTATATTTATTTTCTTAATAGAAAAATCCCAGCAAACACCAAGTTATATAACAGTTATATAACTGTTACATGTTATATAACTATTATGTGTTAAATAACAATTATATTGTTGAGTGGGAAATTATAACTAACAATTATATAACTGTTACTTGGTGTTTGCTGGGATGTACCTACTCGAAATGTTCTCGTAATTAATGATTACTAAGGGATATCTCGTAATTGGATGTGTCCAAGTAATTACCCAAGAAATCACCGTTACAATGAGTAATCGTTGGGCATATTTTATTTCGATTAGATTCATGCATCAATTGCTATCAATTTTTCTCTGTCTAGGTTATAGTTCAAGTAGCCTCTCAGAAATCTCATCATTTTGTGAATCTCTGGAAGCTAATCATGTTCTATTAAAATTAAGAAGTTCCCAAAAAGTAATCAGCCTCTGAGAAGCTCATTTAGAATGATAATATTGAATATAATAATAACTGTATATGATTAAATTATTATTATACTCAATATTATATAATTATATACAATTATTATATTATTATTATAGAGCTCAGAGGCTTATTATTAGAGGCTGATAATTTTAGTACACGAATCTAGAACACGATTAGCTTTCAGAGATTCAAATAATAGTGAGATTTCAAATTATCATATAAATATAATTATCATATAAATTTGTATCTATAATTCCTATAATCAGCGACCGTGCAAAGTTAATCTAATTATCTAATAATAAAATATTAATGATCATGCGGATATATTTGTTAGGATTTTCAGAATTGCTGACAATTATGGTCTCCTACTACTCCTTGATCATCGGTCATACCTTAAACAACCAAAGGGCCGCTATAAAGCTCGTATCGCCATTGAACATCGAGATTGCATTGTGATTACGCATTCGCGATTAGAACATGACCAGGTAGGACTGAACTGGTTTTATTCTCACTGGTTGAACTCCAATTTCCAATGCGTTATCAACAATATGATCTTAATTTCGGCAGCGTAAACCGATGCGGGATTAACAATGGGCAATGTAATCGTCGGAGCCGCTCGAATTTCTAGCAATTTGCTACACTCACTTTAGTGTAACAGGGCAACAGTCTCGCGGTAGTAAACAACGCGCGACATAATCTTAATGGACAAATGTGAATAACATCCCTCCGGCGTTGTAAGCCCTGAAAATCCACATCCCTCGTGCAAACACTGTTACGGCGACGGACAGTGTTACGAGCGTGCAATGTAAAATTATAACGTCTCCGCGAACGGGTTACTCTGTCAGGTCAGCTTGACATAAGAAACGAGACCGAGGGACGGCCAGTTGTCACCTTTAAATAGAGGTGTATCTCAGCAGACTCTCACAGGTTGAACGCGCGTCTGTTAACAAAAATTATTGTTATCTACTTCGCCAGTCGGACCTAATCAACCTCTGGACACTCCTTCCGCTGGTTTTTCTACCTAGGGGAGGATAGATGGAGGGTACATCCTGGGTCGCTTCTTATTATCACATTCTTACGTTGGTACGCGACGACGCTTAATCACCGCGACTCTAATTCCAGTGTTATCACATGCAGCTTTTTCCGCCGATCCCTCCAGTGGGAGGCAGCCGTCGTGGGTGATAAATTATGCCTCCCACGCTTTGCTTCCCACGTCTCTCGCCGATTGTCCCCCTTTTTACGCGCCTGCTTCTCCTTCTTTACTTTCATTCCATTCCCTTTAGAGCGTTTCCAACGGTGCGAATCCTCTCTGTGTCTGACCCTATGGCCATGATAATCTTGATACTTTAACAATGATCTCAAAATCGTGCAATTATCGCGAAATCTTTTCTTGTTTTTACGAGACTTTGTTGATTCCTTAGCATTCAAATTGATTCAAGAAACAAAATAAGAAGGATCGCAAAGGAATATCTGTTAATTTGTACGATTCTAGCCATGTTATTCATAAAGTTGATAAAATTGTAATTATGAGGCCGTGCTCTTTTGCATCTAAAAATTTGCAAAAATAGCCGACAATCAAGTCAGATGCTATTAAAAAGATTAATTCGGTACATTTAGAAAAATGTTTTGATGATGTAGGTAGATTTCTCTAGGTGTCATAAAATTTATCACTATCTGCTGGAACATCGTTTGTAACGCGTAGAATTTATAGCAGCAAATTCTAGTAATGTCTTCTGGCGAATTTAGGTACCGTTATCAAATATTAATCACTTCATTGCATAAATATGAGCTTAGATACTACAGCTTGAAATCTTTGTGAGAGACCATTTTTCTCTGTATCACAGTCAAGTTTTATGACAAATGAAAAGCCTTAACATGGATAGGTGCCATAGAAAAGCTTCTTTTTTCTACATTTCACTAACAATAATTCTGCCCCTGTCATTTAGATTAATTAAGTAAGTGCAAAACGTATCACAGTACTTTTCAATCATTTATCTATCTTAAGTTAATTTTCCTAGAAAATTCCCTAGAAACTGTAGTTGCGAGGCCATTTTTTTAGTGTACATATCATCGATTTGCTACTCTTTACTTTTCTTATCGATATAAATTAAAATATAGTTATATAAAAAAAAGGAATGTATATGATGTAAGCTTGATATATTGGACGTGTGTTCCTGTATGATACATAACTATACGTCAGCTAAAATATATGCAAAGATAAAGCTCCTCGCGCGCAAATTTACATAGAACTACAAGCGTAGCATATAAGCGTCTTGACCAATGAAATAGCCGGCATAAATTACGAGGAACAATATGGCAAGACTTATGTTATTAAGCGTATCATCGGAGTTTATATGCTATACGTATGCTAAGTTTGTGCATGATAGAATTAACAGTCGATTAAGTCTGGTGTTTCCATTAACGATAGTCGGATTTACAAGATTGTACAGTCTGACTACAATGGTTCGTAACTACTTTGTCTCGCAAAGATGATTATAAGATTGTTTTATAATAATATAAGAAAACGGGACGCATTCAACGGACATTTTTTTCAGAGTTAATTATCTCGCGTGCATCAATAAACAAATTAAAAATCCTAATCTTTCTCTTATAAGCTAGAGTTAAAGCGATTATTTACTATTTAATTATCAGATACAATGGCATTATTAAAATAGAACTGCTAATTTTTACTTTGTCTTTTGTAAATTAGCAGAGTGAGTCAGAGAGATGCGTGGGTTGAGGCTATTAAATAAATAATTTCCTTTTACTCCTCGTCGATCAGTCGAGCGAGGCGATTTCGTCGGCAACAGGTGCAAGAGAAAAAAAAGGTACGGGAGGCCGTATCGGTCCTGCGAGGTTTCTCGATTAATGGGATAACCTGCGGGGAAGCATGATTCGCACGGAGAAAAGAAGTTTAAAATTTCAGGAACTTTAAAATACTTCGCGGACTTTGCGGATCGATAGTTCTGCGGGAATATGCTTTTACTGTCGCGCCGAAATTGTGGCCTTCTTATAAACTTTCGGAGCTTTCAGAAATCCAGAAATGAAACGACCAGAAGATCCGAGGATAGTTCGAGGACTCGAGTTTTTACGATACGCATGATATTAAGATAAGTAACCGAATATTATCTTTTTTTTTCTTTATAGAAACTCAATAATATTTTATTTATATTATTATATTATATTATTATAGATAATTATATTATTGTAGATTATTAACAAAAAAAGAAGGGCATAAAAATCAATTTAACAAAAGTAGAAACACACTTTATAAAACTAGAATGCACTTAATACATAATGTCAACTATTTATATTGCAACTATTATTTTTTGCTAAATGTGCACTTGTTTATTATTACTTATTTTAAGAATAATATTACATAATGTGATTTTAGGAATAATAATTTTAACATTAATAAATTATATAAATAAAAAGGATGGAGACGTTCTATATTTTCTTTGAATATTTATCAATACGAAGCGCTTGGAATAAGTTTCACAACGAAGCGACAATTATAGTGTTCCAAGATTCAAAGATGTCTATTCTATGATTGCATAATAAGATCCAATTATTCTTGCATTTTACGCGGACCTCTCGACGAAATATAGCCGCCATCGTTTGATTTTCCGCGCCGGGGATATTTCCCTACGAGCGGCCGCGATACAATTTTCCTACAGTCATCCTGCCAAGTACGTCGTAAATTGTGCGATTCTCTCTTTCGTGTACTTCATTTTTCCATTAATGTTTCCCCATTATTCCTATCCACGCTCTTTCCATCTTCCTATTGTCTCTCTCGTTCGGCGGAAAATAGGCTCGCTCCCCTGACGTTTTAACTCTTCGCGGCAATACTGCCCCTCGTACGTACTGTTCGCTTTCACACGCGTATAACTTTTAACAAAAATGTCGAGCGAGTATTCGGATTTAATATTCCCGAACGCTCCTTTCTATACATCATTCACGCTAGAATTTAATTTCCTCAACGCTTTTATTTGCGTCCGCGTTGCAAGGGCGTTAAAAGCTCGCGCGTGCGGCTCGCACTCACGATAACAGAGCGTTACTGCTGAATCGCTTCGCCACAACGAATTTGCAAATTACTGTTATTGGAGCCCCTTAAATTCGTCGCTTGCAAGAGAGGGAGAGAGAGAGAGAGCAGTTTTCGCTCCGACTGTATTTTCCGGTTTGTACGCGGCCGTAATCCAATTAAAAGGTGATCGAAGCGCGGGAGGGAGACAATTCGAGAGACAGAGACAGAGAGAGGAAGAGAAAGAGACAGCAGCAAGGTGGGTGTACGGGTCACCCAGCGGCAAAAATGGCGGCTCCGTAGCCAATTAGGCCGGCGGTAACAGCGTCGGTTTTGAAAAATTCGATTAGCCGCCACAATGCCCGTCGCTGAACTTCTGCCATTTCCGCTTTCAGTCTGGCGAGCACGTCTTCCTACTCGTCGATCCTCCTCGATCGGGAATTCCTCGTTCGCCGTTCAAGCAGCGACACTTCTCTCTCTCTCTCTCTCTCTCTCTCTCCGCCTCTCCTTCCGTGGTCTCTTCAGTTTTTCACCTTCGGGCTAAATATTTAGCTCGCCATTGGTGGTTGGAGGGTGAAAAACGACGAGGATGGCGAGAGGGAAGAAAGAGCCGGCCTGAGAGGTTTCCGGGGGGGTGTGAACAAAAGGCAACCCTCGTCGTCTCGGAGGCACTCGCACAGAAAGTAAAGGAGGGTCGTCGGCCCGGTTGGAGGCCTGAAGAAAGCGCGAGAGAGAAGGAGAAATAGGGGGAACGAGAAATAGATTTCGTAGCGCGTTGGTGTTTTCTAATTTCCGCGCGCGCGTGGGTGGCGGATTCGTTTTACCGCTGTGGCCGTTGTTTTTGGCGAAAGTATGCGGGGGTGGCTGATACCGTATCGGGTGTTCGGTGACCTGGAGAGCCGGAATAAATTTTTTACATTTCGAGAGAGAGAGAAAGAGGGAGATCGAACTATTCGAGCTACCGTGATTTGTGATGCTTAATACGCTTAAGCGAATTTTATACAGTCTTTGCGGGTATTATTAGTTCGGCCAATTTAAACTTAAGAAAGTGTGGAGATTGATGGCAAAAATCTTTATCCAATATACCCCAGGCGGACTTTGTTTTAACATAGAGAGAGCCTGAACTTTTATTACGCAAGAATCTTTGATGCAGAAATTACCGAGTTGCAAAGAATGATTTTCATTGTGAAAGAATCAACTTTAAAAAGATTCGTTAAGAAAATAATGTGTGCAAAAGTTGCATCGTGTTTTACACGGATTACTTAAATTATCTTATTTTTCCTCAAAATTTTTTTTTTATTTTCTTGGAAGAGAAATTTAATCTTCCTTTTTATATTTCACGCTTGTTTCTCTCATCCATGAAGGAAAAATGTTATGACTAACATATTCCAGCCTCTGCTATTACTGTCTGTTGCCTCCTATAATTCTGCGTATCCTTGTTGGAGAGTTGAATATCTCACGGGAAAAGAGCAGGAATAATAACAGAAAATTATTCGGCTCGGAGAGAGAATATCCGAATATTTTTCCGTGCATTTATAATTCACATATTTTTCTTTTTTAATTAAGGCGTGATTAAATATCGTGGGCCGTTTCTCGGCGGCGAAGGAGCGTGCGTGTATCGAGTTCTTTTCTAAATTTAGCGTACCTTCATTGAGGTAACATTTTCTACAACGGATTACCACGTTCAAACGTCGCAACGGATATCGGATTTTTCCGTACTTCCGCGTGTTTGATCGAGGTTAACCCGAGTTAACAACGCAGAAACAGCACAACTTTTTCTCCTCGAACGGTGAACGTAATGACATTATACGGTTATGTAATAATACGCGTGTAGTATTCTAAGATTATTACTGCTTTTATCAATAATATGCCGCACAGGTGCAATATTAATTAATTAATTTAAAATCTATTTTCATCAACAAACATTGTTGGACATTAGCTTTTATCGTTGCTTTTGACCTTTTCACGTTATTACATGTATACGTATTATTACGCAATTTGGGCTGAAATATTTAGGCTGAAATATCCCGACAAAGGAATTTTTTAGATTATTTTTCGATTTTATCTAAATAAAACTCGATAAAAAAGGAAAAATAATTTTTAAAAATCAAAATTAAATCTCCTTGATTAAAAATGAGAATGGTGACAATTTGAGCACATTAAATATATTACTGTATCAGACGGAAATTAAAATTCCTTATCGTAAAAACATTGCGGTAAAGTAAATAGACACGATTGGAAATGTGATTAAATTGTCCTATTTTTTAAATAGCGCGAGTCGAATTAATGGCGGAAATTATTTTCGTTACATTTCCCATTTTGCGTCATGTTGCGCTTTCCTACTGTACTAATTTTACAGATTTGACATCTATCGAGAAACAGAACAGACTGATTCTGTCGCATGCTAATGGAAGCTCCATACTTACGACTTGTCCTTGTCTGAACACTTTGGAAATTGTAATTTGCATTTATTATCTAGAGTTTCGGTATGTCCTACATCGAAATCTCTGACGTCCCCAACTTCCCGAAAGACTAATTATTTTGCTAATGAAGACAGATAAGTTCAGTTAAAATTCATAAATTGAATATAAACACTTCATCGAATTCTTCCTTCAAGAGAGAGGTGACATGTAAAATTTTTTTCCATATATTTATCATCTTTTCTCGAATGTACATATAATTATTCCTACTTTTCAATCTTATAAGAATATATTTCGTTCATTATTTATAGAATGGTACGAGTAATGGAAATAACTGGCTCGTGAAATACTATTGTTAATTAGCTGAAGTAATACAACAACAATAAGACGGACATAACATCATCGTTTAAACTAAGTTTAATAATGCTCAAGTTTAATTAGCACGAAGAAGCCGCCAGCCGCAGTGGCAATCTGTTTAGTGACATTTTATTTACCGAATATGTGTATGTACATGTATATTAACTCTTACATACAATAATTATTTATATTAGCAAAATAAAAGTAATGATTAATAATAATAATAAAATAATATTCTCTCTCTCTCTCTCCTCCTTTCTCTTAAAAAAAAATAATCTTTTTTTCTCTCTAAAGAAAAAAATAAAAAAGACATTTTAAAATAAAGACAATAAAAAAATCGAAAGCAAGAAATCTAAATATACATTTTTTTATTGAAAAATTCAGACATGTAATACATGTTTACTCTATGTAATGTGACACAAATATCAGTACTGCAAAAGTCAATATAAAATCGAAAGCGTATCATTTATACATTGTACGTTCTGAGATTAACATTGGAAATCTTGGCTGGTTATTGCGGTCATTATACTACCAAATGATGCGAATTATTCAAGCGGAGAGTATCTTAGAGCATAATCGCCCCACTGGCAATTCCATTGGCAATTGATAATTAATGATAACGACGCAACGATTTAATAATTTATTCGCTATCAACGTGACATTCCGAACCGATGATGATTAATAGCGGTTAGACGAAATTTCAGCAGTCGGCAATAATTGATACATTCCCAACTCGTTGCATAATTAATCGTTGCATATAATGATAGCATGTGCGGTTACAATATATATTTTAAATGTCTCTGCTGAGACAGATTCGTCCCGATGACTTTTGTAATTTTTTAATAGGGGGAAGGAGGTGGGGATATATCACTAATCTGTCTCTTGACAGGAACTCTCCCTTGACGTTATTATTCTGACTTGTAGTCCCGAGAAACTCGAGGATCTTCGGTCCGAAATCCTCCACAAGAGAAGCTCGAAGTTCCCGAATATAATCCATGGAATCTCTTTACCTAATTCCCAAATACACTTGGAATGTCAAGATCTATTGCTCAGCCATATATCCGTCGTGTTATATATCCGCATTCGCGACGAAACAGGAGGAAAAGTGCATTTAAGATGATCATTATTAGAGACCCTCTAATAAGAGACTGGCCATCAGGGGGCCACTTTTGATTGGCCCGCCATTTTTAGGCAACTCCCTCATGTTCAAGTTTTAATTACTCTATTTTGAATATAAATGATATTTATTAATAATAAATATTATAGATAAATAGTGAAATTTTAATAATGATCTATATATAATATTCATTATTATAACAATGAAATTTTAATTATTATAGTAATATTATATACATATTATATACATATATAGATAATATAAGAAATATTATATATATATATATATATATATATATATATATATAAAAATTATAATAATAAATTTTATTTAAATTTAAATATTAATAATATTAATATTATAAATAATAATAATTAAATTATAATGATAATTTTTATTTTATTTTAACATTAAATATGGAAAAATTATTTTGACATATATTATTTAGAAAAATTTTAAAAATTAGTATTTTTTAATATTTCTATAGTAATATAAATATTATAGAAATACTAAAAAATAATTTAAAAAATTTTTTTAAATAATATATGTCAAAATAATTTTTCATATTATTTCATATTATTTTTCACATTATTTCATATTTTTTTCATATTATTGATGAATTATTGCAAAATTCTGCTGTACATTCACCCATTTTATTTTTATTTCTTAATTACGCAAGAATATTAACAGATACATCTGCAAACACATACATTAGTGCACATTCGTGTAAGTGAAATCTAGCGGTAGTTCTATCTAGTCTCTGCATAGATCCTATATGTATCTCTTTCGCAGGATTTTGCATAAACATGAACGAAACATACTCTCAATATGCGCTCGCTCTATTTGATGGCTAGTCTCTTATTAGTCACTATCAATGTAACGAGGAATCGATTTCTTTTGTCTTTCGAATTCTTTGATTATTTGGTTATTTTAATTGCATGTACTCATATATTACAATATTTTATTTTAGAAAAAATGATTTTGATACGATATTGAATAACATCCTTTTCTAGATTTATAAACTTCATTTTATCAAACTTGATTAATTTTTATCTTTTCGTTCAATTATAACTATATTTACGTATAATTGAAAGTAGATAAAAAATCGATTGAAATGTGTGAAGTGAAAGCCAAATTGGTTTGGGCTAAAGCTCTGTTTACAAGTTCGTGTTATAGTATGTACCTATATCGAAAAAAATATTAACCATCAAATCTTTTAAAATTAATATATGTCAAAAAAAAAATATAGTTCTGATAATTATTTAATGTTGATAACTTCTCATTTAAAGATACTTTTGTCCAAATATATTCCTGCCCTTGAATATTTTACATTCAAGAAAAGAAAGAAGGGGAGAAAATATACACATTTATAATATACACGTTTATAAACTTTTACATTCTCGCTCGTGCCCTTACTATACGAATATTTCATATTCGAAAGGAAAAGGGGAGAAATACACACAGGTTTATGAACTTTTATAATCTCGCGTATCCTCGCACTATATACGGTAGCTCTATAAGTATGTTTCTACCACGCGGAAACCCGCATAGTGTGCAATCTATGCACTCGACGAAGTTTACTCGCCGCACTGCAGTAACGACTCGGCTGCTGCGCGCCTTCTCGCCTCGAGAATAGATTCCCCTCTCCCCTGCTCCCTCTCCCACCTCTTTACCCCCTCGTCCCCCTCCCGTTCTGTTCGAAATGATTTTTCGGAGAGCCTCGTGTGTACACGATTTTTGCCACTGCACGCATTTCGCTCTCTCTCGCGCAGCCACACACATACATTACACGCGCTCGATAAGATACACATACACAGACACGTACACATGCACGTATATGCACGTACATCGTCGTACCTGACAGGTATCTTGATGATAGATATGCGCATGTACCGATCTCTTTTTTTTCATTCGTTTTCGCTTCTTTCGATCCCTTCGCGATTCCCTGGCAAGCGGCCAGAATCGCAGTTCGTCCGAACCAGGACGCGGGCTCTGAAGTTCGATGCGCGGCCCCGTTAGGCAGCACCCATTTCAAAATGAATTTTTCTCCTCTCTCTCTCTCTCTTTTTCTCTTTTTCCATCTCCTTGTTCCTTTTTCTGCGCGAAATGTTCCGGTAAAATGAGGCCGCGCCGTCAAAGTTCGGAAAACCGCGCGTACTTTTCCGAGCGAATCCGTGATTTTTTGGAACGCGGCGTTTCCACGTGAAAATAATAAACAGATAAATTGGACGTGGAGATACTTCTGTTATTAATCTTTCGTAATTTTAAAATCCAGTGTACAGAATGTGGCGAATGTAATGTAGTTGAATCTCTCTCTCGACTGGCTGTGCTATAATTATCTCATTCGTGGTTAATTAAATTTATGTTTTCAGATAAAGAAAGATGATTTATTGTATAGTCTAGGGATAAGATAAAATGGAAACTTGTAAGTGAAAATTTTGCTTTTTATCGCAGACGATATATATATATTTTGTATAACAAAGAGCGTGATGATTGATCGAGGAAGAAATCATGTAAAATTCAAATGTAATCTATTTTCTTTCGTTTACTTGACGACGCTGTTGGTATAATCGCGGAATTTTATATATATTCAATACTTTTAATGAAATACTTATATGGAGCACAGTCATCACTGGCGCTTAATCCGCAGCATTAGATTTTCATAGATTTGTCATAAATGTATATTAATATTCTCACGAGATAATAGAAGAAACCTGGAAATATATACACTATATTTTGGTAAAGGTGAGCAATTTTTAATGAGAATGAAAAGAGCGGGTAAAAAACTCATAAGTTCCTATTTTTAAAAAAAATTTTTTTTCACAACACATCTCTTATCATCACTATTTTATTATCATCGTCATTTACTTTCAATCAAATATATTTTCCTCAAAAATAATTAGTTTTGACGAGATGAAACCAGAAAGTATTCCTTTGTTTTTAGAAAAAAATACGGAGAAAAATCTAAAAATATAAAAGAAACCTACCGACTTCAAAGTTTTATAAGCAGAAGTTGAAGATTTACAGATGATCCGTGCCTGGCTTTCGGATGTGATATCAAGAAATTCATCATACTATTTTAAAGCTTTTTAACATAAAAATAATTATTACATATTATTAAAAAATATACAAAAATCTACAAAATCTATAAAAAGTTATTAAAGAAAATTCTCCTCGAATTTTAACTTTAAAGATAAATATCTCGATAGAAATGTAATGTAGGAAAAATTTTGTAGGAACTTATAGGGTTATTTTTACCTGTTCTATACTTTTTCTATTCATGTCCACGAGAGATTACCCACTTTTGCCAAAATACTTGAAACATCCTTTACGAATGTCTCGCCGAGACATTTATTATCGCATAATCATAAAAATGTTAATTTTAACGCATATCGGTCGATTATTTGTTCTTGAAGAAATCCAGGTGGAATCTACAAACTACATTTTTTTCGATTATCTTTCCCGTGTTTTCTTCTCTTTTCCCGTTCGCCTTTCCTGTTTTTTCACTATTCTTCGAGCTTCCGCGAGAGATTTCACGGACAGTTTCGGTCTCACGTAAAAGATGAAACGCC
Source organism: Camponotus vicinus (assembly GCF_025532165.1). Taxonomy (NCBI): domain Eukaryota; kingdom Metazoa; phylum Arthropoda; class Insecta; order Hymenoptera; family Formicidae; genus Camponotus; species Camponotus vicinus. The sequence goes on along the minus strand of NW_028141956.1, from coordinate 2,621,655 downwards.
AACGGAAAAAGCAAACAGCGGGACGAGGTCTCAAAGCTGGAAGCTGCTTTTGAATTTTTCAGACCACGATGAATTACCTCTGATAGCAAGCGCAGACGCGAAAGTCGGGATCTCCTAGAGAGAGGCGACTTATGGATGGGCAGATCGCGCGATTCGTAATAATTCGATGAGCTCCCGCGTCCGCGAACATTACGTATTTATCGCGGGACGAATGGCAAAAGTGACTGTATTTTGAAGACAATCGATTCGAGTAAAATTCAGACGAATCAATTTGACGAAAGTATGGAAAATTTATTAGAAATTCTAATAAAGAATTTTTACACATCGAATTTCTAGTTTTTAATTCTGTTTATAATAATCTTTTTAAATACAAGTTAAATTTGCATCAGTCAAATTATTCACGCGATTTTAAATCTACATTAAATGCAGCAGCAATTGAGAGAATATGTCACAAGGATTTTGGGTCGCGTTAAAAAAAAAATAAATGAATGTACATGTTTTCATCAATAGTTCATCAAATTGCACTATGTAAAATATACATGTAACAATGAAAAGTAGAATACTTTTAAAATTCTCTAGCGAGATAACAACTCTTGCTATAAAGGATTAATATAAGGGTTTTAAATTTGCATCTCGGGCTCTGTCTTTTGTAAGTTTTATGAATACGTTAGCAAATTAGCTCATCACAACGGTGACGTTGAATGCATTAGAATGTTTCATAAGCGAAGAGAAATGAACCATAAAGTGACAATTACACAATTCTTCCTTCATGGAAGACGGCTAAGCCAAGTATTTTTAACTTTAAATTTTATACTAGCTCTATATTTCTAAAACATGGAAAAACAATTTTTTTAATTATGTATTTTATTCTTTGGATCTTTAAAACTTTGCAAGAACGCGTAATCTCAAAATTTGAGATGAAGCAACTTGTAATATTCCGAGAAAACTCAGTTGCGAACAATGTCGACCCTACTTACGTAGTTATACGATTTGCGATAGAAAAATCTCTTCATTATATTTATATCTCGAGATGCATCATTTTTCCTTTATATTTATGAAATCTCACGAATGGCTTTCTATCCTTCATCACGAAACGTTTGCGGACCTCTCTCGAGAGAAGGATTTCTTCCTCACTCTCTCTCTCTCTCTCTCTCTCTCACACACACAGAATAGTCCTTGACAAAACGCAATATCGCATCGCGATTACAAACGCGCGTGCACGTACTTGTGTAACAAGCGCGATATTACGCATGATTCGCAACAAAGCAAAGCCCAGGTGATTTCATCATCGCGTTTGAAATGTTCCTATCATTACGAGATCAATAACAAATCGAAACTGCACAGTGAAACGATTAAATTTCCTCACTTTTTATCTACAGTTAAATTTTGATAAATGTAGACAACAATGAGCATCGTGCACGAATATTTTTTTGATCAAATACAGAGTGTTTCGGTAAAGGTAGGCATGTAGAGTAAAAGGTAAAAATAAGCCCATAAATTCACATAAAACTTTTTTTACAACGCAGCCAAGATTTCTATCAAAATTTTTGAAGTTAAAATTTGAGAATTTTTTTCCAACAACTTTTATATTTGTAGATTTTAATAATGTGTAATAATTATTTCTATATTACATAAATGTGTTTAAAAGCGTAATAGATTTCTTGATATCACGTCCGAAAGCCATGGTCTATAACTTTCTAATTCATCTATAACCTTCACTAATCATTCATCTATAAATCCCCTAATTTATAAAACTTTAAAGTCGATAGATTTCTTTTATATTTTTAAATATGTTTTTAGACTTTTTCTTCATATCATTTAAAAAAAAATGATATTCTTGTTTTATTTCGTCAAAGCTAATTGTTTCCAAGAAAAATATATTTGATCTATAGAAAGTAAATGATGATGATAAAAGATACGTTGCAGACCAAAATTTCAGAAAAGTAGGAACTTATGGAGTTATTTTTACCTGCCTTTCTCATGCTTACGAGGGATTGTCCACCTCATATATCTTCAATTACAATTCCTGTCCCTTTTTCCGAGAAGCCCTCATCCAATTTATCAATTAAATAAATTTGTCAATTGTAAATATATTTGACTCACCTGATAGTCCATGTAATTCCCATAGCCCATGTGGTTGCATGTGCAGGCGCAGGCCTGAATGTGCCTCCGCATGTCGAGCTCGACCTCCTCGCCGCATACACCTCTGCTCGTCGCCATCATCGTATCCCCCATGCAATAGCCGCCGGTGCAATACATCCTCGGGTCACTCTGATCCAGGTAACCCCCACCGGTGTCGTCGTATCCGAGCCCGCTGGTGCACCTGGAATCCGAGGCGTATCCCACCCGGGACTGAGGACGCTCGTCGTAGCCCAGTCTAGACTGGGGCCGATGGAATGTCGAGGATACATCCTAGAAAGAAATAGGAAATACAAATCACTGCGCGCTTTTGCCTCGATTACAGGAACAGAATTGCGACTCTTTTTTCGAACATCCTTTTTTGAAAATGTATCAAATTTCTTTTCTCCGTTCGTGATTGAATTTTGAGAGAGACACGCGCGTAAATCAATCAATAATGATCGCATGCGCTTCAGAGGTTTATTGACATAAGTCGCAAATTTCTCTCTAATTTTGTCGAAAGCATAAATAATTTTGTTGTGTTTTAAATATATAATTTTGTATGCTTATGATTCGGATCTTAATTTTAATGATAAATTTTTTGATAAATCTGTTTTAATTAAGAAGCGACAATTCTGTTTTTTTAGTCATACAGTTTTTGCTGTTGATGATCCGCAGAATTATTTTTTTTATGCCATGTAGAAAACAATACAAATATGATTTGTTATAAAAATAAACAATAAACAATACAAATGAAAATCCAGTCAAACATTTCCAACATTGTTTTATTGCTTCATTGATTAAAACGAGTGATGTGTACTTTTTATAGATTCGACAAAAGCTCTTAACTAATTGCAAATATGAAAAATATTGACTGAAAATAAATAATTTGGAAATAATATTGTTTTAGATAGATGTTATCTTATAAAAAAGTCTTGCGAATGGAATTAAAATATGACAAGGAAATTATTTATATTTCTTATCTATATATGTACTATATATATTATATAATATAAAATAAAGATGGTTAAAAAAATATAGACTATATACTGCTAATTACCATATGTGCAAAATCCCTTTTCAATAATTACTTCAATTATTTTATTAATTATTAATTATTTCTAACACGCAATAAAAAGTTATATAAAGAAATAAATTATTTAAGTAAAACACACTTTTGAGTTTCGAATATATTTACAATTCGATTGATTAATTTATTTTTGTAAATGAGATATCGTTCCAGTCAAACGTAACACAAATGTATATATAAATGTAAAATATCTTAAATATCTTAAATATCTTAAATATCTTAAAATGTGAGGAGATTTAATATTCAAAAAATGGCAAGCATATATATACACACAGAATGTTCCATGTAAAGTGACCATCCCCTTTTATCTTTTAAACTAAAAGAGATAGATTATAACAAATATATATCAAATTAAATGGCTCAAACTGAATTTTATTGTGAATATAATAATATAATTGCTTGTAAATGCTATCTATATTAACGAACGAATAGGTATGCATATAATCTTTTTATAATAATGTAGACAATTTCGATATAATAAAAATTGTAACGTTTGAAACGAATACAATTCGTGTAATATGTAAAATATTTGTATTAAATTAAACATCACATTGTATTTATTTCAGAGTCCTACAACTTTTATTATGTCAAAATATTCACATCATTATAAAAAAATTGTTTGTTACTACAGATAGCTTTTATAAGCAACCCCTATGCTCACAACAAAGTTTGAACCATTTAATTTGATAATATATTTGTTATCGTTTATCGCTTTTAGTTAAAAATGAAATCATGAAATACTAGCTATAATTTTTTAAATGTTGTGTTTTACAAATTATATCGATATTTTTATTACGATCTATTATTATGTATTTTTGTTGTATATCAAGCACAAGAATATTGCACAAGGAATATCGCATACATCGCGGGAAAGAGGCTACAATGTAAATGTAACAATAATACAATAATACGCCTCTTTCAAAGGAGGAAAATTTAATTGTAAGATATTAAAATATCTGAGCTTTGCATCTCTTATATGATCTCTTATATGATTTGTTTTACAAAAAAACAAATGCATATTATTACTTTAAATTTTCTTTGAATAAGCAGCCGTTAAGGATTAAATGTATCGCGGAAAAGTACAAAAGGAAGGGAATTTTATTCGCTGCGTTTCTCTCTTGTTCATTCTTCTGGTATATCCGCAGTTACCGCGATACTTCATGGCTTACGCATCGCATCCTCGTTCGATATGGGCGACGACCGTCATCGGGGATCCTGCGACATTGTATTGTCGCGCTATCTTTACATTCCGCTTCGATACAGGGCGAGGGGAAGGGGGGATGAAGTCCCCCCCTAACAGTAAAGTATCGATATCGCTAAAATAAGCGGAACGTATGTGTATGGCCTTTGAAGCCACGTACAGGATTCTGAAATTCGCCTGGTATCGTTCTACCGTCATCGCCACACGATTCCAAACGATCGAGACTGTAAAAAACAGAGTTGGCACCTTCCTCTGCGATTTCACGAGCGAGGAAAAATGCGGGAAAACAAGACTTTTGATCGGCAATCTGCCGATTTTTGGAGATTCCTTCCAAATTGGTAAATTTTGTAAATTATTCTATCAAGGCTCAGAAGGGATTATATATATATATTTTTAAATATGTAATATTAAATATATTTACACATTATATATTTAATATAATAACATCTTAATTTGTCAAACATCACGTGCACGAAATTTCTTACTAAAATTCGTTAAGAAAAAAGAATTGAAAAATATATTATTGCTTACGACAGATAAAATAGCTATATTAAAATATTCTTAAAAATCCGTATCTTTTATATCGAGAAAAATTAGCGTTTTTAAATTGCTTTATTTAAATGAATTGCTTAATTGTTTCAATTAAATTGCTTTAATTTGTAAAATTTGGAAGATTTACCGAATTCTATTGTAATAAAAAGTTTTTTCGTCCAAAAAAAAAACGTATAATGCGATGTAGGAAGATCAAATAGAGAAAATACACGTTTAGGGAACCATCTGCGATGATATCGCTCGGAAAGGAAACATTGAGGAATAGATGGATGATCTGCACGTGATCGCTTTGTATATGTGTTATGCATCCGCGAAATTGCATCCGCGGGCGATGCGGCCCCGCGGCTAGCAATGCTGAAATTTAATAGGGTATCGATATACATACTTTTACTTTTGTTTTACATCAAATACGAACATTTATATCAAGTATCGACATTTTCTACATACCCGATATTTTTTCCTCATGCATATTTATGTCGATGTTATTTGCAATAGATGAGGGGAGGGGAAAACCTTTCGCAGCAATTAAATTTATAAAAGTCGATGCAGATTAACATCTTCATTCGAGCTTCTCGAGTGTATTGGTATTATTCTTTATCCTCAATTGCGATCGAAAAAGGTAAATTTAATCGATGAAAAAATGCTCGATGTTATTCATTCCCATGTCGCGCGAAAATTAATTAATTAAATTAAACGTCAATTTATCGACGGCGCCATTTTCGCGCGATTCAGCGGGATTCGCGATCTCTCTTCTCGGCGAGAACAGCTCCCGTCGAATCGATAGTCTGCGGATGGTGTAAGTTGGAGAGCCGAAGCGCGCTGGGCCAAATCAATTTTCGGATACCGAAAATCCTATAATGGCTCTTGGAAGATTCCTGCGGCCAAGTTGAAGCGGGTCCTGTGCCCAACTTGTACAAGCTGAGAAACTCGTGGCTCGTGCGGCTACTACGGATCTGCATCCCGTAGACGAGGGATGAAAGATGAGGTTCATTCTCATTCTTGCGAACGCGTGTACCGTATTCATAAGCGTCGTTCGAGTCGGTGGAAAAAATAAATCGATAACGATTAGCAACGCGACGCTTTCAGCGGTGATGTTACATTAAGGTTTTCTAATGCTAGTACCGCTATTAAGTACTACTAGTACTCTGCTTGCGTTCATGCGATTGGCTGCTTGCGACTAATGTAGAACGACCTTTAAACTTCGATGGTATCTAGGATATTTCGAGAGCGTATTCTTTTTTTTTCCTTCGCTTTTTTCTCTTCCCGCTTGGAAAGTTCTAATTGCAGTTACTTACTGTTCTTTTTCTACTGCGGTAAAGTATTATAATATATGTGATCCGACATTTTATTAGTGGAAAAGTTATAAGCGTATTGTCTTTTGCCAATTTTTCAGCACATAAAATTTTTAATTCAATGTTATCATTGGAATGGTTTATTGGACCACTATGCATGACCAGTCTTATAACTTGTATATCTCAGTGAAAAAAAATCGTGCGACAGCAATCGAAAATGGATTTGAAAAGTGAAGACTAATGCTATACGATGTCATTGACAGAAATATTTCAAAAAATTAGATTCCCTCATAATAAATTCATGAATTTGCCGAAATAGCCATTTTTGGACTATTTAACCACAAATTACTCGAAAATCTGACATGCTGGAGAAATTCTGCGGCCAGATTCGTTTTCAGCGTCAAAAAATCTATCAGATTTACCTACTGTGCTTTTTGTAACTAATTAAACCCAAAATTTCACAGGCCTATGCTATTACTGTTATATTACTATTATATTAAATTTATTAATATGAATTTTTTTATTTAATAAATAAAATGTTTTAAGTTCATATATAATATAGTGATTTTTAAATTTTGTAATTTACAAATATACATATATTAGCTTTTTTTTAAAAATCAATAATCTTAGCAAGATCACAATAATATTTTGACAATCTTAGTCTTGATAACTAACTAACTTATTTTGATAACTAATTAAAAATCTTATTCTAATTTTGTCCTGAATTTCGAGACAAAGCAAGACAATATTATTTCTTGGTATCTCATACAACATTAGTGAAAATTTAACTAATTTTTGCTCGCAGTAACATTCAATTTTTACTATATTCCATTATATTTATTATATTTATTTAAAAATAAACAAATTGTATTTATAAAATTATATTTATTATATTTATTTAAAAATAAAACATTCATATGATTGAAAATTAAAAGAAAATTATTATTTGTATTTAATTTCGAGAAATATTGAAATGCTTTTTGGAAAATTTCGTTATAAAAATGTATTTTGAAGTTTAGAGGTAAAAATATGTATTCCATTATATTTTTAAATATAATAATATAAAATTCTCTTTGTATCTTGCTTGTATAATGCAGCGATATGTTTTGCGGAAGATAATTTCCCTTATTTGTGTTTTCATTGTTTAATATCTGAAAAAACAGCGAATATTCATGCATGAAGAGTATTTGCGATTTGTATTATCGATAGCGATCGTTTCAACTCACTGAATCATAATGATCTTAAAGTCTGCTCTTTCCGCGCTAACTAAGCTTCTACTTCCCTGGAATGGGCAAATTCAATTTTCGCTGTCCGATAATCATAAATATCAGTCTTCGTAGTGAGTTCATTATAAAACACCGAACTCGTTCGATTTTATTGGATAATTATCGTGTAACACTTGCACCTGGACGCGATATTAAATTTAATCAACATCGGGACACGTAGTGGCGAATTATTGTTATAGTTAGTGCTGCGAACTACGATTAATCGCATTGAGACGAATTGTATAATTTCTTGCCTATTAAATATAAAATCGAAAATTTCAATTCTATGAAACACAATGAAACACATTTTATTTATATTACATGTATGTACATAATATAAATACGTGCAAAATATATAAGCAAAAATGGAGCATATCCATATATTTTTGCTATGTAAATACAATATTTTAAAATTGTTTTCACAAAAGTCGCTATTTATTTATTTCGTTAAAACTTCGCATACGTAATTTAACGAATGTCTCTGCACAATAATGTATAACATGACCATTATAACATAACATCAAATGAAAAAAACTATGTTGTTGAAATTTTTAAAGCAATCAGGAATGTGTATCTACAAAGACAAACCAATTTTTGCTAATATTGGCAAAATGTTTTCCATTTTACCACATTTGTTTTTGGCAAAAATTAATTTGAAATATGGGAATACACGACTCATTGTTGGTCGAAAACTTCGCGATTAGTGATTGTATATTCAAAATTTTCTTTTACAAGCATTATAAAAAATTATTTTTCAATTAACAATGCTGTTAGTGATTTATGCAAATATTCGCAGTCATGTCCAGCATTTGTGTTTCATTTTGTCAGCATAGTTATATAATAACAAAATAACAGCACTTCTTTAGCATTAACTATCAAACACTTTTAACATATGTTTAAACATATGATTAAACAAAGTAAAATATTGATAGATGTGTTCATACTTTAAATATTGATGCTAATAATAACGTTGTAAACACGAACATATCGCGTCTCGTATATAACTGGTTAATAATAATAATTTTAATATTAATGATGTCTAATACATTTATTGTTAACAATTAAACTTCCTTGCGCTATTTAAAAAATATTTTTCTTTAAGTATACTTAAAAAAATTAATTGGTTCAACTGCCTCATGCTTGCACAAATAGAAACAGAATGAATCAGTGAATGGAATATAGCACTAAATAAAACATAATTAATATAACATAATATTACATAAAAATATTTCATAAAAAAGTTCCAGGAAAAATAATATATTATAAAAATAATTATTCCTCGTTTTTGATCGTGCTTAATAACAAAATTTTTGCTTGTGTTTGATAATAATATTCGCATTTAATTAATTTAACGAAACCCTCTAATGTCACTGACAAATTAATCTGTCCTATGACAAGAGAACTCTATGTCTTAACCTTTAGAGGACCTTTTTTGTGCAGGTTTTTTCAAAACTTTTTATGATTTTTATTTATAACTTTCATATATATGTTAGCATTATACGACGAAAAATAAGCGACCTCCGTGGGGCCTAAAAATAAGCTTCCCGTCTGATACGATAACAAAAATGGAAAAATTGCATAAAACATTCATATGATTGAAAATTAAAAAAAAAAATTATTTATATTTAGTTTCGAATGAGAAATATTGAAATACTTTTTGCAAAATCTCGATGTAAAAATATATTTCAAAATTCAGAGGTAAAAAATGCAAACAAATTCATAAAAAGGACTTTTTGATAGCTGCCAACTGTCAAATCTAAATTCGGATAGGTTATATCTTTAGATTTCCAAAACTACATATTTTGGTTTATATAGAAATTGACAATAACATTGACAGCTGTCAACTGTCAAATCCTAATTCTGACATGATATTTAAACTCAGCGACCCAGAAGAAACCCTTATATACGATATTTTAACGCATAAAGTTGGAAGTCTAAAAATAGACTTCCCATCTTCTAAAGATTAATTCTTATTTTTATCATGTCAAGACATACCTGAGGGTAGGATTCCTCCTGATACGGCGTCCTGCGATGGCATTCGTCGTAGCACCTGGCGTCGTAGCCGCTGGGCGGCCGTGGATACGGGTCCTGCGCCGCCACCGCGGCCGCGCAGCAATCCGGGATTTGCGCCTGGTAGGTCTCGTAGGGACACTTGTCAGGCTGGACCGGTCGCGGAGCCTGGTGCACGCGTTCCTGTAGCCCGCCGACGTAACCGGCTCCGCCGCCACCGCCGCCGCCGCCGCCCCCGCCGACAGTCCCGCCGCCACCCCCGCCGCCACTTCCACCGCCACCGACGCCGCCGGCGTGATGCATCCTCGTCGTCGTCGTCGTCGTCGTCGTCCACTCCCGTGGACCTCCTCTCGCCACCTGACTTCACCGCACCACCACCTTCCCCTCCCCCGATCACTGCATCCTAATCTCGCGGGGAGCGCGACGCGCGATCGAATTCGCGGCCTCGGCCTGCCTCGTCTCTTCGCACGGGTCCATCCTCATCACACTCTCCGCACTCTACACCGCGGGTCCTACTCTCGTTGGGTACTCCGGGTCGCTTTAGCCCATCTCCGACTCGTACCTGCATAATTAGCGGCGTTAATAGCGCTGACAAGGGTGTCAGCCCTCTCGAGCTCGCGACAATTCGTCGGATACGAATGGACCGAGAAGCGTCGTCTAAGCTTATTCTACCGCGCTTGCATCCCACTTGAATTAATGCACCGCAATACCGCGGACCGAACTCGGGGAAGCATCTGTATTCTCTCGTAACTGCCGAAAGTAAACTAGCGGCTCTCTTCTTTACCTACTTCGCGCGCGTATTTACGAGTCGAGGGGCTTTTTTTTTGCATTATTTACTCGAGCTCTTTTAATCTTAGTCCCTTCGGGCGCTTTTTCAGTGTCGTCTCTCAGTGTAAGCTTTTAGATACTCGTATTCGTGGAACGGCGATGCTCGATCAACATGCCAGACTTGATCCACCCATTGATCTTGCCTGACCCCTTGTCTGGCGGAGCGCACGATGTTGCTATGTAAACTAATGAGTTTGCAAGTAGAAGGATGAAGAATCGGCCCTCTCAGCAAATGCAATTTTGACGTATTAAAAACGCTAAACGTACAACTAGCTACTTAATTGTGGACTAATTTCAAAACACGTGTTAAACTGTCTCTCTTTACGTTGATGGACAACGATTGTGTGGGTATCTTACGAACATGATCCACGATGAGTTTTGGAAAGTTATCTGGAGTCTCTATTGAAAATTTTCCCCGTAAAGGATGCCTCGTCGTTTTAGAAACGACGTGGACTTTCCTAATCTAAACTTGGAGAGTTTATGCGGCCTTGGCTCTCTCTCTCTCTCTCTCTCTCTCTCTCTCTCTCTCTCTCTCTCTCTCTCTCGAGCTGATGTATCGATATATAAGATCTCGTTATAGGTCTAGAATATATGCGCGAAACTACATAAGTTGGCTGACGTATCTATGTATGAACCATAATTAGCGCCTCTTAATTTATCGCACAAGAGCCATACAGGAGCGCCTGGCTGAAACTTTGATAGAGTGATAGAGCAGCATTATAGGGAAACTGTGCAAAGAGACCGTAACGCGACTGCTTAAGACACGGTTTCTCTGTCTCTCTCTCTCTTTACCTCTCTTTCGGATATATATTACATAAGAATTGGACTGATGACCATATTTAGAGTAATTATTTCGGTAATTATTTACTTATACGGACCACCTCCCGATTTCAATAAATCTCACATATGTTATCAAGATCATCACTGACAAGTAAAGGTACCCAACTGTCACTCACGGATTCTAATGAAACTTTGTACACTTGTAAAACTATGCAAAATAATAGACACGTATTTTTTTTTATCTGCGGAGAAGCGATTTTAAGGGCAGAAACAACCCCTTGTATACCCCTTGTCCTGATCTTGGCGACGCCATCCAAGGTCAAACTCATGGCGCCAGTAAATAGATCTTTCTACACCCTACAACTTTTGTCTGAAACAATTTTTTAAGAAACTTAAATTTTTTGCGATACGAAGTCCGTATATCCACCCCATATATACAAAGGGTTGTTTCAGGGTACCTTTACTTGTGAGTAATGTTATGAAGGTTTTAGTCGGCGGTCATTGTTTATTAAAAAGATATAAACAAAAGAAGTTTCATAAGTTCATTAATACATTTATCGAAAGAAAAGTCAATTGTTGCATAATTTCACATAGATTTGTAACTTTCTATGCAAAGAGAAGTGTATCCCGCATCACAAACACGGGTTGAGTTAGGTTATATCTTCCGAAAGTGGAGCCCCCCCGCAGAGGGGCGGAACATACTGTACCTACGCATGTACTTCTTAAGATGAAGCAAAATTTACTCTTAATGGAGGTCAAAATTAAGTGAACTTTGCTTCATCTTGGAAAGTACATGCGTGGACAGTGTGTTCCGCCCCCCTGCGGGGGGCTCCACTTTCGGAAGATATAACCTAACCCAACCCGTGTTTGTGATGCGGGATACACTTCACTTTGCATAGAAAGTTACAAATGTAACATTTTTCGCGCACAAATAGTTTAATAACTCATCATATTTTGTTGTTAAAGCGAGAAACTCGTAGAACTTCATGTTAACTGTACAACAATCTGTCTTGTACTAACTCACCTTTTCTTAAATATTTTCAAAGTCATAAGAAATATCAAAAACATAGAAGCCTATCATTGTTCCACTACCTGATTTCAATATAAGAAAGATAAACAACGTCAAACGACAACACAGTTTATATACGGTGTCATAAAATTACATATTATTCATTAGACATTTTTTGTTTATAACTTTTTAATAAACAATAACCGCCAACTTCACAACATTACTCAGAGTGATGATCTTGATAACATATGTGAGAATTATTGAAATCGGGAGATGGTCCGTATAAGTAAATAATTACCCTTTTTCTATGCTTAACGTGATATATTAGGGGGGGGGGAGGGAGAGAGAAAGAGAGAGACAGAGAAAGAGAGAGATACAAATCTTGTTTTCAAGAGCAAATAGTATAAGTGAGTACAATTAAAGTCTTTAGACAACGTTGTATTTAGAGTTAAAAGTTAAAATACGAAAGATTTATTTTAAATCCATATACGTAGTTTCTGTTCTGTTCTACTTATTCGTAAACACACAAAATTCGCGCATTCTCTTTGTTTTTATGAATCAAAATAAAAAATATGCTACATTTTAAAAAGACATTTTAAATTTTCAATAAAATAAAAAGTTTTAAAATGTTATTTCTCTTACAACGAATGCTTTTGTATATGTGTATAATTAAATCAAGTTATAATATCTTTACACATTAAATATATATTTTAAATTTAAAGAAATAATATTAATTTTATTTATTTGTTTAGTTGTGTAATAAATAACACACATAATTATCACAATAAATACTGTAATTATATATATATATATATATATATATATACTATATATGTATGTGTGTGTGTGTGTGTGTATGTATGTATGTATGTATATATGTGTGTAAGAATTCGTAGCCAAAATTATATATTCTGCTTTCATTTATAAATTTAATATTATTATCGATTTTAGTATCCGGTTCAACTAGTATATATGTATGATGCTAATATTAAATTAATACATCAGTCACTATTATGGTAAATAACAGATCAGTTTAATATAGATGCCTATCAGCAAAGCTATATTGAGCGCTCATTGCCTTTTATACTCATGACTGTGGAAACCCTTTGTTGGTTCCAGTAAATTTAATTCACATAGAATATTTATAAGATAACGTTAGTGTATTTAATTCGAATAATTTTATCATTTTATTCAAATATTCATCTAAAAATAATTTATATTAATATGTACATATGTGTTATTCTTCACTTTTCGGTTATTATTTTTGCGGTCGCAACTTGTCTTTTATCCGTTTAATAAATCAACTAAGATACATAATCAATTACTAAATTATTCAATTTAATTATCTAAAGAAAAAGAAAGAGAGAGAGATGAGAATCATGTTTTGCATAATCAAAAATGCAATTTCAAAAGCAATTAATTAATTAATTAAAAAAGCAATAAATAAGCAATAAATTAATTTCATAAACAATTTTTTTATGTTAGTATTTAATTAAATATATTTTTGCATATAATTATATGAAAAGCAAGGATAAAATAAAAATGAAAATTGTACGTTTCGATGAAATACAGAAAATTACTTGAGAATACTGTCAGTTCAATGTTATAGATTTAGTTTTATATGTATTATGTATGCATAATCGCGCGTGATAACAATTAGGTTCGATTACTGTAATATTTCTTCGGCAGCGATTCGGGACGATTAACAAGGCGTCCTCAGGAACGATTGATATTCGAAGCAACCTCATTATTACCCGCAATACGCCTCTGCTCCCATTTACTCGCGCCGCGTAGCACGTTTTGGACGTTTGCCGGAAATCAAAAATCCCTCCGCAAATACTTCGGAAGATATCAGCGGCGATTCTACCTCCGCTGTATCACAGACAGCATAACTTGTTTCGACCAACAAACTCGAACGTGCTCGGAACTGCAAATCCGTTGATTTCCTCGAGTGAATTAGGCGCTAGGAGGGTATCGAGGGAAAATTTTTCGCGGATTTCCGAAGATTGTCAGATAAAGTTCCAATATGGAGTTCACAAGTTGGAGTTCATTCTCTTTTATTATAGTAAGAATAAAGGAACATAATTGCACCGAAGCACAATGTCTTAATTATCAGTTCAGTTAACCATTTTTTTTTTAAAGATTATTTCTTTTCGTTCTATATACATTCAAACTTTAATTAATCTCAAAAGTAATTTCAAGATCTTTAAGATCTTTAAAAGAAGATTGGCCCAATAATTGTATCTTTAAAGAAGAATATTAGCGGATTGACAAGAATCTTTCAACAAACAAAATCGAACATAACAACATTTTTTCCATCACTTATATTTGTTGCATTTTTGGAATTTTAATCCAAAGTTTAATTAAGAGATATTAAAATTTTACGATGATATAATTTCTCCAAAATCTTCTGAAGATAAATCGATCAAAAAATTAGTGCTTAATATGATCTATATATTATTAAGGAGCAAAAAATTACGTCACGAAGAAATCTCTTAAGATTAACCTGGATCGCTTCTCGCATGATTCATAAAATAAAAATGGAGCGGCGTGCGGGGGAGGACGGGGTGCAGGTCGAGCCTGCAGTCCCGGTGCACGCGCGCGCAAACCCGCTCTCCCGGAAACCCGGTTCGATCACGAATTCCGTGTGCGCGCGCGTAGCGGCCTCCCCCGCTGGATTTAGTTCACCCTTTTGTTTTACTTCACCTCTCATCTCTGACCGCTTCTCGTGCCGCATTCTCGCGACAGCGGCGTCGTTTTACGATATACGTGTGCGTCCTTATTCCCGATGTGTTTCCCGCCCCTTCCCCCCCTTCCTCCCTCGAGCTACCGTCCGGTGTAAACGATAAGCTCGGTCCCGGCCATGAAAACTAAAACTCTCTTCCGGATTCTCAATGATTAGCTGAGAGCAGAGGAGATGGTACGACAAGAAAACGAGAAAGAGAGAGACCGAGACCTCCCACGCGCGCACTGTTTTATTCATTGTCCGTAGTCACGACAATTGCTTGCCTGACTTTGGCTCCGGCCGATTTCACGGACGATCGATTAATTGACTAGGATTTTGTGTTTTCGTCTCGATTTATCCTTCACACTCTCGCACCCTCGGAGGGCGATCGTTACGTTCTCCCCTCGTAGGGCGAATCTCGCAACTTCTCGCTTCCTTTAAACATGTATAGAGTATCCTTTGTAAATATTGAAGAAGAAGAATTCCACTCTCTCTTTCATTTATGAAGTTGTTATTAAATAATTTCGAATACCGAGATACGCTTCCTGATGACAAAAATGTCGAGATAGAGGGGATTAATTGTGAAGGAACTTGAACGAATTAAACTACGGATTACGAGCCACCACTAAATTACGTTTTACTTCTCGGGCAATTCTTAAGACTCGGCTTTAGCAAAATTTTAAAAATTCTCTCATCAATATTTGACGCTGGAATTTCAAGCGTAGCGAGAAAGAGGATAACGTCCGCTAAATAATTTTCCTTAGAAAAAGAATCGACTTTAAATTAGCTTGAAGAATCCGATGGAAGGGAGAAAAGAGGACGGGGAAAGTTGCGGCGAAATTTCAGGCATCTTGTATATTTATGAAAATCTGAAGAATCATCGTCGATAGAGGAGCTCGTTAGTAATAAGACTCTGCGCGCGCAAACTTGGGAAAGTTTCAATAGACCGTAGAAATCTTCCCCGGCCGCTTGTAGCCCCGATCGGAATGTATTTGCCGACATTTTAATATTCCATGATGGAACGTGACTACCGCAGTGACGTTTCATACATCTATTTACTAGACGGATTTTTATGCGCTTTTCGTGCCGCGATACGACACAGGGGTCACGCGTCGCGCTTTACAACCGAAGTTTAATAAAATATCCCCGACGACGTTGCACATTTAAGCACGGCATTCAAACATTTTCCGTTCGATATTTGTAAAACATTTAGAATCCGGTCTCTCGCATTGTGTCGATGCCCATGATTTTTACGGAATCGCCCGATTAATCGAGAAGTTATGCAATTTACGATAACCCTGTAACTGGAAAAATATCGTTTTAAACGGAGCGAATTAAAACTTCTTAGAATAAATTATTCAAGAACCAAATAAAAAAAAGTTTTATATAAAGCAAGTTGATTAGTTAAGTAATTATACTGTATAATGAAAAAGATTCTTTCGTAGCATCTGGCAATTTTAAAGACGTTGTGCAGCAAATGTCTCGCAAAGTTCAAAAACAACCATTACTCGAGATTTATTTAAGCAATAACAACGATTTATTATATTTTTATTTTTTTTTATCATTCTTATATTTATTTATTATATTTTTATTAGATTTATTATTTTAGATTTATTATACATTTATTTATTATATTATTATTAAGATTTATTATATTTTAATTTTTTTATCATTCTTATATTTATTTATTATATTTTTATCAGATTTATTATTAGATTTATTATATATTTATTTATTATATTATTATTAAGATTTATTATATTTTTTTTATCATTCTTATATTTATAATAAAAGTCGAACTTGTTGCGCGAATCCATTGTCTCTCACATATGTGCATGTCGAAAAAAAATATTTCGGGCTGACCAAATTATATTATCTCTTTTCGTGTAAATATCAGGGTGGACGATACGAAGAATGACGTTTCTCGGCCGAGGCAATTTCTTCATCGTTCCATCGTCGTGACGAAATTGCCGTTAGATCGGGCAGATAATTTTCTCTCTTCTGGATGGATTCGAGGGTGGCCCGCCGGAGCGAGAGGAATCTTCATCATTTAAGGACGAAACGGCGCCCGACTCTACATCGGACGCGATCATCAATCTTCGCGAGGTAAGGGTAACACGTTCATCTCCCAATTACGAGGCCTCTTCCTTCCGGAAGGGAAGATTTGCATCCCAGAGGTGGGTGCATCCTTCGGTTTGAATCGACTCTCAGTGAGATTACAAAGACATTCAGTTTATATATGTCTTTCGAAGAAAGAGGACAGTTTCCAACAAATGATGCTCACGAGATTTTTCAATCTTTCTTTAAAGTATATATAATCGAATACTATAAATCAAATACTTGCAGATTAAGATTAATCTAGAAGTCAATAATAAATAAAGTGAAAAAAAATCTCTTTTTTTAAATGCGAATTGCAAGTGGTCTATTAAGCTGTTAAATCATACTTTAAATGATATATTAATAATAATAATAATACAACTCTCGATTATGGCTGACCTGCACGCGACAGTAGAGTCATGTCTAAAAATCTTCTACTTTAAAGAAATGGAAATGGTCACGAAGAGGAAGCCAGAAGTCTTTTTCTCACAACACAAACTGCAAGCGATGTTTCTCTTCACAATAGAAACGATCTCAATAGGAAAACTGTATCTTACTAGACATCCTTCCGTTTAAGCGCAAGGATCGATTAAGTCGCTAGTATAATGTTGTGTGTGTGTGAGAGAGAGAGAGAGAAAGCAACCGCTATTATAATACACAGTTTCATACTAGTTATGATCTTACATAACAATGTAATGAGCTATTCTACTATATAAGATCATAAACACGCTATTATAATAATAAATGATTCCTTACATTTTATTTCATGACATTCTAATTTTAGATACAAGAGAATTTTTTCAGAATCTGCTGTCTCCTCAAAATATCGATGGATAAGATATTTTGAATCGACATTTTATTGATTTAAGAGCATATCGATGGATATAATTTTCTTCTAGTCGTGTTTTTTTCTTGTTGTTGAATTAATTAAAAGATTTTTGCTTGTTTTTCCTTTAAATTCCCCATTAATTAATAGCGAATATTTAAGGGGACTTTTTGTTGGCTACATATTTCCTCATGATATACTTTTACTATTACTTGTGGCATAAATTGATTGAAAAGAATAAATCTTATACTGAGTTTATTGGTGAAAAAACTTGTTCGCAAAGAAAAAAAATATCTTCGTCAGAATGTAATCTCTAGCTAGACGCGCCCCGATTGTAAACGCCATATGCTATACATGCACAATTCGTACGTGCACGCAAGAGATATGCCATCATGTCGTTACGTCGATAATGACACGCTACAACGTGTTACATTCCGATTATGGATCGAAGCTACTCGAAATTCATGTCGAGAGCTGCAAATCTGCGATGCAGGACATGCGATATATAATCACTGGAAAATTATTAAAATTAATTTTCACTTGTCAAAACGAATTCTCCATAAAATTCAATGTTAATCGCAAATAAATTATTTATTTTTAACAGAAAGCTATATATAATTTAAATTTAAAAATCGTATTATATATAAAAGAGAGATTTAATTTCGAAGTAAATTATCGAGCAGAAATTGATGCACTACTTTCTATTTATACAGTAATAACACGATAATGGATAATAAATCGTGTAAATTGTATTTCTGTTAAAAATAAAACTTTTAATTCTGAAATAATTCGAGTATTAATATTTTCAGAATTTCTCAGCGATTCGCGTTTTCCAGAGAGATCGAATGAATCTGCAATCGGTATCTTATTTGAACGACGATTCGATATGCGTATGTTACATGTGCATAATGCAACATATCGTACCTCGCTCGCTCGAGATGTAAATATGTAATGCGGCAAATATTATCTGACAAGCCATGTAGAGAGAACTTTTTCCCCGCGTCGACTTGTCGCGACAATATATATCGACACTAGTAATTTACATATTCGAAATTACCCGCAACTGTGTACTATATCATACTTATCAATGCAAATCGAAAAGCCGCGTTCGCGCAAAATCGCACGTAACAACTGAAATTTACGATGATTCATGATCGGTTTTAACATACGTTGCCCCGGGAGTATAGAGTTTGTTAATTTAAATGTTAAACATACACAGATGAAAGAGATCCAGTCGTTGCACTGATTATATCGAATCGTTCTCGTCACAAATCATACGATGTATAAGCTCATATCGCGATGCTTCGTAGATTACGTGTGTTACTCGCATTTCCTGGACGCACGTTAACGTCACAGCTCTCCTTTTTTCCGCTAAGAAAAGACTCGCGCCCCTGACAGGACGATCAGTCAAGATCGAGCAGGGCAAGACGTTTTATCCAGAGCCAATTACTAATCTTCACCTCGAATAGGGGCAACAATTTGCCACCGTTTTTATCGCTGAATCGTTCTTTTACAATTTCAATTTTGTACTTTTAATCAATAAATGCTTCAAACAATTAAATAAACTTCTATTTTTATTATATCTACATTTCTCTCTCTTCTACTTGCGTTTAATATTAAGATAAACAGAGAATGATATTCGTCAATTTTTTCACGAGTTATCAGCTAAGAAAGGGGATCGAGAAGAACTATAATATCTTGAGCCTGCGACTGCAGCGGATTAAAATTTGAAGCAAAGTTCAAGTCGGCTTTTCTCGATTATAATACCGTCGCGATCACAGATTCCAACTATGCCGATAAGTTGGATTAATTACGGGCCGACTAGGCAAGATTATCTATCCTCGGGGGATGCGAAAATGCGTCGGATACTTCCAATAATTCACCCCGTCTCTCTTTGCAACGCGAACAAGATGGGGAATCTTTTGTCCTCGTTCGCCAGCGCGATATCATCGCGCGAATTTCCCCCTAATTTTATTTCCTTATTTCTTTTTTCCGCATATTCCGTCGCGTAGCGTGGCAGCGGCCATTATTGATTTTAGTTGCGAAAGTTTAAATGTAAGGACTCCGAACGCGCGCTCTATCCGCGTTAATTACACGCCGTTTCTCGGACGGCGTGAAAGGAGCGTCTTATAACGGATGAAACGTTAATTGCTACCGCCTAGTCGAAGTGCATGAATTACCTGTATTGCACTAATGACCTCGTTAGGGTCAGCAGTTGCGAGCGGTATTCTTATCGGGATGATATATCACGCTACCTTAATCTACAGGCTGTTGCGAAAGTCGCCGGCTTCCCCTCGAAATGCTTCCGTTTCGACGGATTTTTCGACGAATTTACAGTCCATTCGAGATTCCATCGTCGATAAATTTTCAATTAAATGCATTTTTTTAAAGCTCCCGTTACACTCGATGCACTCGTGCAACTTTTAGTCATTATGTTACAACCGGTAGGTTCGCGAGCTCCACTTTCACAAACTCGTTGACAACTCTTCGATTCGTTTCGACCATCATCGGCGAATACGTTTGTGATAACTCGTCACTCGATCCCCGACGCGGCGGGAGGGATAGTCCGTTTATTTATTTATCCTTTTTTTTTCCTCTCGCACTAAAAGCCCCCTGATATCCTGCAGGAACTCGCGTCTATATCCGAGCTTTCACGACGACGCCGCTGAAACGACGCGCAAAGAAGTCGCGAGGATATAACGGCGATGGTCGTTTCGGGATCCTTACGAGATCTTTACGAGTTTCTTACGAGTTTGTTGCGAAGAAGAAGAAGAAGAAGAAGAAGAAGACAGGAAGAGAGAGAGAAAGGGAAAGAAAGAGCGGGAAGCTCACCACGTGGATGATCCTGTTTATTGAGAATTCGCGTTGCTTCCATCATTTTAAGACACGACGCATCAAATAACAACGCGATACTAACTTCTCTAAGAGAACGTCTGTATCTCGTTCTTCCTTCGTTATTATTTTCTTTCCTCTCCTTCGCAGTTTTCATAAGCGTTCGACGGTTGCGAAAGGCGTTTAAATAGATCCGTCTCATTCTTAGCCTCAATATTATTCAGACTCACCTCTCGAACTCATTAACATCTCATAGTGCTGTAATAAGATGAAGTTCTTTCGTATTTTTATAACACTTTTTTAAGATTATAAGAGGAGGTAACAGGATGATCTAAAACGAGATGATAAGTATCTAAAAAAATCCAATATCGTCAGAATCATGAAGTTTAAACTGGGAGCGAAACAGTAATCAGATTTGAGTGAGAAACAGAGTCATCAGAAATTTATGTCCGACAGAGGGGAGATTGTTCTATTACATGTTCGATGAGCTCTCTCGCTCTTTCATATTTATAACCGAATATCTGAAATTTCGCGCGGATCTTCGTCACGTTTCTTCAAACAGAATTACATTAGTTCATACTCGGGATATGTGAACGCCATTGATCGGCGAGCTCTTTCCATTCCTTTCGAAGAGGAGGATTCGCGCAATATCCCCCGTTTCCTCCGCGCGAGCGAAACGCAAAACTACATCTCTCGCGTGCTCGCGACTTCGGAGTCATCCACGTGACTCGCAGCTCGATCCGCTCGGGTAAGAAACTTGGGGGATATTTCGCGGGAATTCCCGGGAATCCCACCGATAACTCTCCCCATATCTGCGCTGACTCGGCCATTTCTCCGCTTCCGCGAGGACGACATCCGCGAGGAGTCCGATAAAATGGGTAACGCAAGAAAGAGAGGGACATTTATTTAGCGCTTCACGATGTAGTTCCCTTAATCCCGTGGAAGGAAAAATATCGGATATGTTTGCGCAACAATTCCCTCGGCATGATACTTCTGAATCCTGCAAGCGATACATGTAACGTTTTGCGCGTCCGATCTTCTTCCGGTTAAAGGAAAAGACGATTTTCCCAACTCTTACCGTCGCGATAAAAATATATTTCCTCTACTTTATCTATTTTATATTTAAAGTTGAACTTACAAACTAGAGAGAAACTTAGTTCACTTTTGTTTCGAACATTTCATGTGTATCTTCGCTGTTGCCGCAAAGAGTCTCGGTCGCGAATATCTCGGAAATCGATGACAGAGCTTACCGTAACCCCGTTTGAACCTCGCCGAAGTCGTTATACCGGTAAATGGAATGGGACTGCCAAAGAGGAGTTCTCATCTCGAGGTAAAGCATACATGTCGCCTTTCCGAGGATCGAATTTGACCTTGCGTGATGGTTACTCGCACACGTTGCATGAATAATAAACTTTGGCAATTGTCAAAAGCGTAGATATATTAAAGCGAAGTCGTTTATTACGTTATTTTTAATAAATCGATAAAATTATAGATTACTAAATGTGTGTCTGAGCGGCAGAAATATTATATGTATGCAGAAATAATATATATATCGATCGATATTGTGTACATTTTAATATTTGAAAAAGTAATTGGAGTAAAGCGTGAGTGTATTTAGTTCCCTGCGTTGTCGAAATGTTGCTTTCGTCTCAATTCTCGATCAAATTTATGGAAAAAATTAGTATGTTTAATTAGAACAATTTTATTGTAAAAATAATTTACTTTTTGACAAAACTGCATCTAGGCATCTTGATGTTCAAGAATTTTAGAAAATGATCTTTACATATAAACATATAAATAAATGTCAAACTAATTAAAGAATATCTAAAAATCGAAAAACTTGTTTGAGAAAAATCTGCTTGAATTATTATTCAAGTAAATCTCGCGTAAATACATTTCAAATGATCGACTCGTAAAGACCTATCGAGCGGAACGATAAATCGCCGAGGAAACATGGAAGATCAGACAGAACGGCAGAGAGTAAAGTAAGATGGATGTCGGGAGAAGAACAAGGAAGGAAAAAAATCAAAGACGAAAAACACACTTTGTACTTGAATTCGGCGAGAGGAAGAACAATGGTACAAGTCGATTTTTGCCGAGTGGCGACTTCATCACAAGGTATTATATGAAAGATTTGTGGAGATAATAACGCACTGAGAGAGAGAGAGAGAGAGAGAGAGAGAGAGAGAGAGAGAGAAAGAGAGAAAGAGAGAGAGAGAGAAAATTATACAACAGTACGTTTTTTAATAAATATATCGTGCGTGTGTTTTAAGATATATATATATATATATATATATATATCTTAAATGCGGAAATATCTTGTAATGCGGATCGGTAGCATTTTTTCCAGAAATGGAATATCGAGAAAAGCGAGCATAGTAAAAAATCTTTTAACGATTCATAACACGTATAGTATGAGAGCTGTTTCCTGTCGTTAGAATCAATACCTATAAAACAATTTTTTTATAAAAAAAAGAAAAACAAAAGAAATATATTTACCTTTCGCATTAAAAAAAATAAAATACAAAGTTTTATATATTTTTAGTATAATTAATCTTTGTTGAATAGAAATAAGAAACAGTTAAAGGATCATTAATTATTAATCTATTTTCTAGGTAAATCATGAATCATGAAAATATCCCTTGATTTGTATAATTTGTTATAATTTTTTGCAAAAATATTTAAACTCTAGAAAAATAAATAAATAAATAAATAATTTTATCTTAAAGAAAAAATGTCAAATTTTTCTCATTAACACTCTCTTGACATATTAAAGGATTGAAAATAAATAAAGTAGAAATATAGTTTTTAATCGGATTCAAAATTTTCTCTTTTAGGATTAAAATTTGACAAAATATACTTCATACATAATTAAAATTCTTCTTTATGTAAAAAGAACCTAGAGACAACAAATTAATTTCGATTAATGATATCTAACATCATTAAATTTACTTTGCTTTCCTTTAGGATGTAACGCTGGGAAATAACATTGCTCGAGGATAAAACATGCGTTTGCCTACAAACACGCACGCGATCACTTCCTGTCGTAACAACTTGACGGTGTTTAATCGTTAATTAGATGTCGTCAAGTTTCGTTAGTAATTGGATAAGTTTGCGACGACGAAGACACAATGCGTAGGACGCTCGCGAAGGCAACATCGTCGTGAACGAATGAACTTCGCGTTCGAGATAGTGAACTCCTGCCCGACAATGTGCGACGATTCATCGTACCTAGGATGAACATATCTACTTTCGAAGCGTTTTCCTATTTCGGCTTTCAATACACCTCACGACACTCTATTACGCGATATCGACAGCCTCTGAAGCTGCGCGCGTCGAATTCTGCGCGCAAAATAGTCGGGAAACTCTCGCAAAAATTCTCGAAACAAATTTTCGTTCGCGTAATCCATATCATCCATATTAAGCAAATTTATACAGATTTTCATATTTTTACTCTTATATCGTGTACATCTTTGACCTTGATAAAAAATTCCAGCTTTCTATCGTAGGACTTTCAAGAATATCGAAACGTCAATTTAATATTAATTGTTTTAAATAATTTATTGTTGAAATTCGTAATTCAAATACATTGGAATTCTCGTCTTTCAATTTCAACGAGACTAATTTAATGGGATTATATATTATCCCGAATTTAGCCGAAGAAATTCACGCTTGCCGTGCAAATTCCATTCCATTCGGTTTTCCGCAAGTCGTCAAGACGAAGGAGAAGAGCTCCGCGACGTACGCGGATTTTCTCGCGATTTCCACGTGCTAACGAGCTCCGAGCTTCTTGCATGAAATATATCGCTGGAACCTCGCTTAAGCGGACTGTGGTAAGGTTTCCAAGCTATTTCTGCGAGAACCCGTGAATTTCCTAACCGATTCTATCGTCTTGTCCACAGTATTACGACGTTTTTCTCGCTTGTGGCTGTTCTTCCTTCCTCGACCGAGCTCTCTTCGAATATGAGAGAGAAACGCGTGTCTGACGTTACGAGCTCTATTGACAATCGCTGTTAATCCTCGTGTTTTTATTATTCGAAATAACAATATATGACATGTTTAAAACAACCCCCATGAAGAAAATTTACGTTTTATCAGATTCACTTTAAACATTAGCTTGATTTTTAAAAGTTTTTGTAAATTAAGGGATTTGATAGAAAGGAAAGAGAAGATTTACTTTGCATTTTGGAAAAATATGAATTTCAATATTCTATTATTCATCGAAAATCACAAAGCTCTCTCTTTCTCTCTTTAGGCGAGACGCGGTAATAGCGTTTCCCATGAAAAATCGCAAACTCCGTGCAACATATTACAGTGAGCGATATTTCAGCGAGTGGAGGCAACCTCAAAGCCTGCGGTTCGCAAACTGTTCCAACTTTAGCCTCAACTTCAGTGGAGACAGGCTCTCTTTGCACACGCTGTTCGATAATCGCTTAATTAGATAATACCATCTATAATCGGTGTCTATTTAGTACCTGCCGCTTGAAAGCATTTACTACCGCCGAAGTAGATTAAATCTGCTGTTCGCGAGGAAAAAATTGCATCGTAAATTGTATCCTGTTGTATTTTAATCCTCTAGTGTTGAATGAGACAAAAATCTAAAAATTTTGGAAATAGATGAGTCAAATGTCAATGTTATACAGGGTGTCCCAGACTTAACGAATCAGCCGTTGATGGTAGATTCCTGAGATCATTTGGAAACGAAAATCTTAATACCAAAATGTTGAGGAAGATGTAGTTTCGGCACTATACAAGATTAAAGATTACCAATTAGCGCCTTACGTTCTCCTATGTAACAAGATAGCGCATCAAGAGGCCCGCGTACAGCGCAATAATATCGATATCGATAGAGGGATGAATATAAAATAAAAAATAGGATTCTACAGTGAGCGCGATTGTGTTTTCCATGCGACAGTAGTCAACAGTTTGAACATTTTTATGAAGCCTTCCTCAACATTTTGGTATTAGAATTTTCGTCTCCAAAGGATCTCAGGAATCTATCATTAACGGCTGATTCGTTAAGTCTGGGACACCCTGTATATGATTGAAAGCAAACATGTGATCGCTAAAATGAGGTATCCTATTGATTAAGTGCAACGACGACAAGTTCGAAAATGATTACAGGCTTGAATAACTTTTAAGATCAAAGTGCTCCCGATCTGCGCCGTGGAATCTAATGGGTAGATATTAGGGAGATACACGGGGCTTTACATAGAGTATCGACTCGAGTGAAATTTCATAACTGAATTTTATAAAGCAGAAATTCGATGATACGTCGAGCGCAACGGCAGTTCGATTCATATTTCATGCGCCAGGTACAAGGCGTTGGCCATGAACGTCACGATTCCGTTTTACGCATGCGAAAAATTTGGTTCCGCGCATGATTAATGAGAGCCTCGCGATGAAACGGATGTGCCGAATTCAAGCTATCAAAGAATTTGGCACGAAAATCAATAGTAATATTCCCTTAAGTATCCTTTGAAGATTTTCCGCGAGATTGATTTTTCCTTGAGAAAAATTTGAGAAAATAATCGCTATTCATCGTGGTTTGTAAAGTTTCACTAATTTTTGTTTAGTCCAATCTCTGATATATGAAGCTGGTGATATTCGTGAATACCCTGTAAAACTCGTGGCTCGTGATGAAAAGCCGAGCATTTTCATCATCTCAGAAAATCGATTCTGATGAAACGACGCGAACGGTATTATCGGCCACAAGAAGGAATTAAGTACATTATAGACGGTGTACCTCTTTCTTATACAACGTAACATTGTACATTTTCCCTGAACCTGCATAAAGGACTAAATCAAAGTAAGAAGAAAATGTGTGTTTAAATATTAATAAAATTTCTAATAATCAATTAATACAATTTTTGTTTAAAATAGAATTTTATCTCTTTTAAAGGATATGTGTAGATAAAACTTCTTCACATTATATATTTATAATATTTATATATTTTTAAATTTTCCCTGAAAAGAGAAATTTTCAATTTATAGTTTAAAATCAAAGTAGAAAAACTATAAATGAATTCTCAATTAAATTTCCCGGATATTCAATTTATATCATTGATTCAAAGTTTAAATGATTCAGCTAAATTTCGTATCTTATTTGAATTGCCGTTCAATCGAATTGTTCAATCAAATTCTTCATATCCTGTGCGGATAGATTTTTCTGAAAACGTTGCTCGGAAAAAATCTAGATGGTAACATTTCAATATCAATATCAAATCCGTTCGCAAGGAAAGTGATTTGCATCGCGATTGCATTACCTACTTTACTCGTGGAAATTAGTATCTGAAAAAATCTCGGGATTATAACTGCGGAAATTAATATACAAAATTTTATTCGTGACGATTTATTCCTTACGAGCATCCCTCGATCGCTTTTGAAACTCGATTCACGATGGTATCGTTCGCGATCTCGCAGGATTCTGGGGCCACGATTTTTATCCGAATAAGAAATTTCTATTCCTCCCGGAGATTCTGACGAATGTGCTATCTTCAAAGGCAAGCGCTATCTCGAACAGGATTAAAGTTCTCGCGGGATACTCTCCCGCTTTTGCGCGCACGCGGTAGGCGCGTTCGCAGGAGCGGAAACTTGTTTATGGCTCGTCGAGAGAGTCGGACGACTCGCCAAAGGTAAATTGAAGATCTCGTTTAAGTGTTCCTGCGCCCACACCGCGCCGCTCCGACAAAGTTTTATCGCCATGGGGGGGTCGAGCTAAACTAAAAGCACTGGTATGGCGTGCCTTTCATTTTGCGCGAGCCACGACTCGACGGAATCGAGTCGTCGGGACATTCTCGTCAACACGAGCTGAAGTGCCTCGGCTGATTCAAATATCACTTCTCGTATCTTTCGAGAGCAACTTGATATAATCCCATATTGAGCATTCCTCGGTACAATAATTTATACACTCGCAAAATTTTACATCGATCGTTTTAGCGGTGGAATTATTTATAAAGCAATAATAATCAAGAGGATGATAGGAGAATACGATATTGTCGGAGTAAATTTAAAAGTATTGGGAATAAATTTGTGTATAATTTTATATTTTACATAGCTGTCACGTTTTGAGTTAAATCAAGTTTGATGATTAAATTATTTAAGATATTTACCCGGGATTTGGATCTCTCGTTTGTGCATTTAATTTAAATTGTTAGAGTACTCCAGTCTGAATAATTCACGAACTTTATTTCGAAATTTTTCGACGAGTTTTCAATTAATGGGTTTTTTGGTTGATTTATAATTTGGATATTTGATTTTAAATATGATTGGTTTTAATTTAACATAAATTTGTCGAGAATTGATTTTAGTTTTTAAATTATAAAGTTTTATGAAGAGAGAAAAATAATTTTGATTAGAAAATTTTTTAAAATGAAAGTTAATCCTTTTGATGGACTTGATGGTCATCTTTCTTGGGCATTTAATTCAAAATTATGTATTAATTTTGAATTTTAATTGATTTAACTGACGCACCATTATCAGCGACAATTAAAGTTATTGCCATATTTATAGCAGCAATAATTAGTCAAACTTCAAATTATTATTGAAAAGAAATTAAAGTTTTAAAAAAACTAATCTTTGGCACTGAATTTTAATGTAATTTATAAATAAATTATTATTAGATTTTTTATAATAATTCTGGAATATGAATGCCTTGATTGTTTCGCATATTTATAACAAGTGATAAGAATTCTCGCGCAGAATTTCCACCTTTACCCCTTTTAGAATTTTGAAGTAAGAGGTTATTAGTATGTTTTCGGTTTTCAATCCGAATTAAAATAATTCAATTTTAAAAGATTAAAATTTTGAATATTGTATAGGGTTACACAGCTGAATCTTTTTTATAATTATATAATTATTAAGGAGAATTTTGCATTTGAATTTTGAATCAATGTTTGATCGTTTTCGTTATTGTTTTCAATTCTTCATGTGTTGAATGTGTGAGAAACATGGCGAATAATGAAGACCAAGATGAAGATCAAAATAATATCTTTTCTCATCACGCTGAAACGAGAAATAGGATGATGCTGCATTGTTAGAATAAGTGGACCAATACAATCTCAATAGCTCTTCCGCGATAATATCATTTCGAGATACTCGTGCGAGAAACGTCTCACGAATTCAGTTCGATTAAGTCCATGCTACAAATTTATATCCATGATTATCACGAATTGCAAATTAATTCATGAAAAATATGAAAGGTTATTTTTTTATAATATAACCATTTTAATTAAAGCTAAACCTAGGCTCTTTACTCATCTTTTTACGCCATTAAATTACGAAATTATTTTAATTACTTTTCACATAACAATGAACAATTCGGTCATTTTTTCAAAGTAAATAATAAAAGAATATTATAAATAAAAATTAGTTGGAAATTTAAAGCTTAATAAAATTTCAAATACAAAATTTTCCTCTCCTTTGATATAAACCGTGGAATGAGCCCGATAAATAAATTGACTTTAATAAATGTCGCTGGATGAAAGCGATTTTGAAACGAAATCAATTTGTACGAAAGCCCTCGCAACGTTCGCGAATGACACATTTTTGAGCAAACACGAAGGAAAAACGCGAATAATAGACATGTTTAGCCATTGTGCGCGGCAATTACAAGATGACGATTTATTCGGTAACAAGCTTGGACGGTTGTAGAAATTCGCTGCATTGTATTCGGAACGCAGTTTGATCGGAAGGGAGTTTAGTCGGGGCGATTCACTTTGACAGAGGCGCGATTCGAATCGATTGCTGAATTGTGTAGTATAACTATTATTCTCAACGACGTTTCCGCTATTTTTAACTTTTATATAACTGTTTTCAAACAGCTCGCGCTTTTTGTCCGAGTCAACAACAAGCGTGCAATAATTCCCTCGAGCATACAATAATTATCTCTACAAGAGAAAAAATTGACACGTCGTGTCTATTGAATCGAGGGGAAACTGGAGAGTTCATTTTTTTTTACTTCTTTCCCTTTTTTAATACCTCCATAATTTTAGATTATTTCTATTCGCGGTTATTTCTTTGCCCGCTTAGGAAAGTAAGTGCCGAGAAATGGGGAACAAAATGTAATTTATTCACCCTAATCTAAGGACTGTGCGTTTCACGGTTAAAATCGAAAGTACGTTCGCTGTGATATATTGCATACGATTTACATGGAAAGCGACTGATCTATCGCGCGCGAAAGTGCAAAGCGAATCCTTCCTCTTACAAGTAACCCCATCGTCACCTTCTCGATTACTTGCCGCGAATACATATTAAATAGGTCCGCTGCTCTTCCACTTCTTGCTTATACGCGGCCGTAAATCGAATATAGACAATTATTTGCGGAAATCGTTTGTCAAATTTTCACGGCTCGCGTACAAGTGGAATTTACGTCTTTAATTATCGAAAATCTATAAAAAGCACGATTGTATTTAGTGATTTCTGTGAGAGACAGGAGGAATTGCCAGGATGAATATCTTCGCGAGAAGTATTGAGTCCACGATAAAAATCACGATCGTCTCGCGGCTTAATTAAATTAATAATTGCATTACCTCCGATATCTATGATTGATGAAATTTACAGCCGAATAAAAATAAAATGCTGCTCCTCGACTTAATTTAATCCCGCATACGAAGCGACACTCGTGCCATTAATATTCAAACTTTGTTTCGAAAATTTCTCGAGATTTAACGTAGCCTCGATGGCTTTAAGCGAATCGCGCGATATCATTGTGAAAATTTTTCATATTTAATACCTCGGCTTGCGATAATTTTACAACTGATATTTAAATATTAAAATAATATTTGCGTGTAATCAATATTATTTAAAAATAATATCCTTCTTGTTAAAAGTAAGATTTTTATTCTTAAAATATATACGATACTATATAAGCTGTTTCTATTTTATAAAGTATTGTTAAATTATCGGATTGTGAATTTTTGTAAATTTGCCCGCAGCAAAAAAAATATCAGGATTAAGACCACATAATTAAGAAAATAATCATTAAAAATATCCAATGAACATTGAAAGCTTAACGATTTTAATTGCTTAGATTATCTCTCATTCCCTCTATTTAATAAAATATAATCTTCTATTCTTAGTTTCGTGTATAAAAGTGGTGTTATTGCGAGATGAGAGTCAAATGGCCAACACATTTAATACTAGATATAAAATGGAGAATGCGAGCCAAAGGGAAGGGGACACCTAGTGCGAGGAAGGCGAGAAACGTGTTAAACGAGAATTCAAGATCCAGCTGTGAGAATCAGTCCCAGCAGCAAGTCCACTTTTTCAAGCGTTACAAGAGCGCCAAGAAGCTGTCCAAGACATTTTGAAATTTTATCGAGCATTTTATCGTATTCCATTGAGAGGTGAATACCGAAAGTGCTTCACTTTTGCGACAACGTTTACGAGGCGCTTCGATTGCTGCAGAAGCCAAGTATACCTTAAAGTTACTTTCTTTCTTCTCACTTTCTCCTGCGACGCTACGTCATCAGGCGTTTTTTTCTGTCTTTATATCTATCGACGCGGGTTATTATTACTCAAATATTTGGCTGATAAATGACTGATTTTCTACTATTCGCTTGATATTATTTTCGTTCGTATTGGATAAATCATAAATAAACGATTATTTTGAATACTATTACTTAAATGCTACATTTTCGATTATCGGAATATTAAATGAAAATATAACTGATTATTTTATAGCATTAAATGAATTGATATTATTTTCGCTGCCATTAATCGATTACCGAATGGCGCGTCGTGGAAAAAGGGCGCTTGTTTGGTTTTTATGCTCTCTCGCAGGCTTTCAATTTTCCATCATGAAAATATTCTGATAGGAAAAAGCGAAACGACGAATCAACTGGTTGCGACGCGAGGAAAGGAGAGGAAATATATGTAACGCGGGAAAATGCGAAGCCATGGTGGGTGCGCGTAGAAAGCGTTGAAACCCCTAGCCGGCATTTGCATTTCTTCTTACGACGTCCTTTGAATAACAAATAAGCTCCCTCAACCGCAAACCGAATGCGTGCGATATCTTGCGGAAGGATGCGGATGATAATAATAATAATAATAATAATAATAAAAGCGGAGAGAAGAGAGACAGCTCGATGCTGCTGTGTCTATTTTCCGTCTCTCAGAGCGAAAACTATGAGTTATGTTCTACAATTGTAGAAATACACGTGCGTAGATTAGATGGTTTTAAATCTTCTTTGATTATTTATTTACGTGTTAAATGAAAATGATAAATGTGCATGCATGTCTAATATACACGATAAAAATGATAAAAATTCTACTTGTTTAAAGAAAGTTAATAAAGCAAATATTTTACACATAACATACACACACACGCCTATATATTTTTTATATAATTATTTCAAATTGATATTTAAAAATAAATAATTTTTATAACACAATTTACATAACACAATTTAAATATGAATTTGAAATAATTATATAAAAAAAGACAACCGAGAAAATATATATTTCTAATGTATTTATATTTATTAAAATAATTTATTTTATATAGCTTTGGAATTATTAAGAAATTGAAATTTTTTAAACGTTGATTTTTTTTCGACTTGTCAAAAAGTTTCAAAAATTATATAGAAATACGGTGATAACAATAGTTTGAAGAACTACTTTTTTGCAGACTAGTATCATGCATCATTTTATTTTTCGCTGTTCTATCTTCTTTATCCACAAATCGTTGGGCGCGGTAACAGGAAGAAGGTTGTGGATTTGAAGAATTTCTGGTACTGAGTTCCCCAACGACTATAATCATAAAGATTTATTATCACTGTAAGAAGGAGAAGAAGGAAGCAGATGCAATTCCCACGATATTCAAGAGAGAAATTAAATAAGGAACAGAAATTTTTTCTAAAAGGCGACAAAAAATACTCAACATTGCTTATTTTTCGTGTTTTTAAATCCTTTCATAGCTCATTCTTAAAATCTCTTTCTCTCTCACTCCCTTTCGCTAAATTTAAAGAAATTGAATTTCTATTTTGAATATTTTATTTTGTTAAAGAATTAAAAAAAATCCATATAAATTATGACTCGATAAAGTTATCGATTCTGAATTGATTTTTTACCTTCAACAAGATATTCTACATACGATAAATATTGAGAGGAACTACTATAAGGGGAAAATTGTCGGGGTTGTCAGATATAATTATATAATTATTCCTCGAATATTTCTCACAATGTGACTTCTATCAGACGAAATTAAAAGACGCTTCTTGCTTGATGTTATTATTGAAACTTATCGAGAATATTTCTAATCGGGGTCATTTTAATTTTGAAAATTACGCTAGACTGCTTATCCCTGACAGAGAAAATCGGGTGTAGTTTCCGAATTGCATAGCGATCTTTAACGAGGTGTCCACTCCACGAACTTCCACCGACGCGTTCGCAGTAAATTTGTCAATTCGACGACGTACCAGGAAAATTGCGCGTCGCGTTTATGCAATATTCATACATGGCACACAAGCGGAATGCTGTTGATCCAATAGAGAGACGAATTAAAACGTCGCGCTATGAACGACAGAGAGAAATTTTAGAGCAATTTTTCTTTACGATATAATTCAAAAAGCTAGCGCAGAAAATATTTAAAAGAGATATTTTGTATACGACTAATTTTTCCTTTACATTCAGTTTTTTATCTTATGGTAAAAAGATTGCGCTCTAAAAAGTTGCAATAAAGCCTTGTAAAGAATTATTAACATTTATTAGAAACATTTATATAGATGCTATAGATTTAACAAAAATGAATTTTCCCTTCTGTAGAAATTTATGATAGGATGATGCAGTTAGGTCCATCGTTAAAGGAAGAAGATTGGACATTAGACGGCAGCCAGTTGGGGCGAGAATAGAGAATCGCAAACTTGTTAGAAGGAGCCGCACAATCGAGAGGATGAAGACGTGTAGCGGCATAGAAAAGAAACTTCCGCCGGGAATTCTAAGTATGCTAGCAATTAAATTCTCGAGCGTGTTCAAAACGAGCGGAATTCACTCTTTACTCTCTAATTTGTCTTGAGGTAAAATATATCTCTCACCCATCCATTGCGAGCCGCCGACGATGACGTCATCAATCTGCGAAGCCGAAGAGAGTAACGGAATCGCGGAGCACTGCACAAAAGATTATCACACTCCGTCGTTCCTTTCATATCCAACAGCGTCAAATAATTTTAACCAGGCATTTTAAATTCGTATTTTTCACATTAAAATTAATATTGTTATTTTTTAGTATCAAAATAGCGCATTATTATCGATACAAACACAATTATATACGTGTAAATAAAAGTTAAAATATTTTATGAAATTAGTATCAGGCATGACCCCTGCAAAATTAAATATTTTTGCATACATTATATTGGCAAATTTTTATTCGAAACTTTTGAATATCATAATATTCAAAAAATTCAGAAATTTTAATTTAGAGATTAAAAAAGCGCCAATAATGGTTTGTAATTAAATTTTTAGAAAGAATCGTTCCAACTTTGGTAAAGTCTTTGCAAAAATCGGTGATTTGAAGTAAGAATATGCAATTCTCTTTTATACACACGCATAAAAATTTGGAAAGTACGTAAATTGGAAAGTACGTAAGTAAATTGCACTGGAGTTTGAAAGCTTAACGGTGCGACTCGTGATCGTAATCAACTACTGCAACTGCAGTCGTGTCGAGGCTCAATTGAGAGAGAACCCTTTTCGCGATCTAAATTCACCTTGACGAAGGAAATCCAGATTGATTGGAGTAGACAATACTTTTTCCCTGTCACGATTACGCAAGCGTTCACGGTGCGGCATCATGTCGGGAATCATACCGAATGCAACTGAACGCGGATATCGACGACTAGAAATATTTCGAAAATATATCTCGATTGGATAAAAATTTTATTGATTGACATCGCTGAACGTATCACGGCGGTAAATCCATGTAGGGATTTACTGCAGAAAATTACACTCGGGGCTCAACGACGGATACAGAAATCCATTAATGCTTTTTTTTTATTTTTAGCAGAAATTCTATAAGGCTTTGGATGTATCTCGCACACATACGCATAATAACACTGAGATAAATTTATTGCGGGGCACGTTTGTGTATATCCAGCTTTAGAATTATGGAAATTTTTCTTAGAGTTTTAAGAGAAAAATTTTATATATAAATTTTTCGCGACTTAATGTTATATTAATTTTAATTCTTTTACGCAATAAACATTTTCTTTGACCAATTTAAATCTCTCTTCTCTTTGTATGCGAAGCTTTAAAAAACGACGATGCCTATGTTTGCGAGCAAATGACTATCAATTTATTGCAAAATTTATGTCATGATAAACTGTCAACAGATATTCATGTACACAGACTGCATTATGGGATGAAAATTAAAATCGCAAAATGCACAAGTAACGAATGCTATTTCGATGCATCGATTATAATGTCTGTATTAATATAAATGAATGTCAGAGAGCATGGCGTATTTTTAATTACGCTAACGCAACGCCATTTGATCGGAATTAATCAATTAATCAATTAGGCGAACATCCGATGAACGTTATTTTATCGCGTGTAAAAGGCGTAAAATTTTCATAATGTTCACATTTTAAGTTATTTCTTTGACAGTCAACATTTTCGCAAATTTTTTTCTCTCAAGTAGATACTTGCTAAAGTATTTTCTCCCTTAAATATTTATTATAAAATAAATAACAAATTCGTCAGTGTTACATTAAGGTAAAATCGATATTCTCTTACAAATTCAAATTTATTCCCCCGCTTTCTCACACACATTTCTACGTGTGTATCTCCTTTATAATTCAAATTATTACAGCGTATGTCAAATAATTTATTTTCACCCGTTTTATCCCCTATCAGATTAATAAAATCGAGAAAATAAGACTGCAAATATAAAGAGAGAGCCTCCAAGTTTCAAATTTATCATGAGATTTATTTCGAGAAATTAGATTTAGCTGCACATTGCGAGTAATACCCGAGTTGTGAGTAAATGTTGACATCTCTCTAAAAGAGTTCATTTTCCAGCGAGCTCGCGAGATCGAAAAGATCGGAGCATTTTCGCTTCGAGAAATGAAGGGAACAAGAGCGATTCGATCATCGATGTGCGACGCGATTGGCGCTACTGTATCTCGCGAATTTAATTTCGCGGTGAATAATGTCGGCCGTGCACGAGATTAATATCGAAATATCACGTGGATTACCTTCGGGGTATCGTATCTGAATTCGCGGCGCATTATAAACTTTCATTTCGACCTCGGCTGCATCGGAGGAAAACGGGAGATAAGAGTAGGTCACTGCGCATTCACGACAAATATCGCGCTAAGACGCGGCCTGGATTTACTGCGGGAGAGCCTGACTGGTGACCGTACATTAACTATATACGACGATGTAAATCCGATTTTAGGTGAGTCGAAATATTACACGATGTTTCGAGGAAACACCCCATTAGGGAGGATTGTGGGACATGGCGTCTTTTGAATAATATTTTGACATAACGATGAGTTACGCGAAACAATTTTTAATTAACTGTATATTAGCTGTGTATGTTTATGCATTAACTGTGTCTACATTAAAGGAGAAAGATGCCAAAACTAACATAGCTCTCGCGTAAGCTAATATATACCTTCATTTCTCAGCAATCAAGTGCTGGGTTTTATCAGAGTTAATAGGAATTTCGTTCGCTTACTTTATGTATAAAAGCCCATAGTTTGTGCATTCGTTGCTCGTTTATACGGTAAATTGACTTGCGTCGAGAGTTCCTAAAGTTTAAAGGATTTTCTCCTGTGATTTTTTTCAACGATAGAATTACATGTAATTTAAATAGCGTTACAGTGAGATTTCTTTGTTTAATAATATTACTTTAGTGGATTATACATTGTAACTGTACAATTGTAGAATTTCTTTTTTTTTATATTTTTTACTGTATTTCTGTAATTTTCAGTAGATACACGAAGTTTTAGAGAATAATTTTTTCTAATCAACTTGCCATCTCAATTTTTATTCGCTTTTAAAAATGATCTAAAGATCTTTTTTCAAAGATATTTGGAGTAATATTAAAAATATACAATCTGAACAAGAATCTATACTATCTGAAATTTTTTTATTTTGAATTTTTAGCTCAAAAATAAAATGACAGAAATGAAATGACATGAACATATTACAGTTTTATTTTTTTTTGTACGATAATTTGGTTTTATTATAGATTGAGGTCTTCAAAAACTTTTAAGTTATACTGACAATGAATGTAATTTATTTTCAATTTTATGTAAGTTTTTTACGATAAAGAAATTTATTTTTATAATTTCTGAAAAATTGTATTATAAAGTGAGATATAACATAACTTATTAAAAAAATATTGTAAAAATAATGCATTTATCTTTATATATAACCGTAAATTAGATATTATTTGCATATTACTATTGTTACATAAAATGTAACAATAGTATAATAAATATAATACCTGTAAAATATATGCGTTTCAAAAATATTTTGCAAGAATTATTAATGTATAATATACATGTCACGCAAGCTATATTATATCAAAATTATAATCATCAAAACATAATGTCAAACGAGGAAAATCAATCGAGGATTAAATTTATTAATTGCAAATCTGTAATATTTATTACGATATATGAGGATATCACGCGAGATCTCAGAAATATTCTGCAATGATATAATGATATCTTTTACATTCCTTTCTGATAAATGACCTATTTGAAGCAGTTTCTGGAATTTTGCCATTTTACATGAATATTTCTCACTGATTAACTAATGTGAATAAAAAAAAGAGATAGATTCCCTTTGTGCTTTTAGTCACACACGTTGTAAATTTTCAAAATGATTTCCATGATTCATGTACGAGGATCGAGCACCGCGTGCACGAAATCGAGATCGCGGATGCGAGAGAGCGCGGTTTCATGGTGCGTTAAAATTTACAGAGAGAGAGACATCAACTTTGGCTTTCGAGGAGGACCCGACGAGACTCGTTTCGATCGGGTTTTCCACGACTGTGCGAGACCCATTACATTTCTGTCGCGGCGTCCGTTAACTCCGCTCACACAGATTCCCGCGGCACCGCAAGGGTTGACTTTCACCAGGAACGAAGCGCGCGTATAATCGGAGTTATCACACAAAAAAAGGAGAGGCGAAGGGAGAAAAAGAAAGAGAGAGAAAGAGAGAGAGAGAGAGAAAGAAAGAAAGAAAGACAGCCGGACTTGTCGGTTTTCGTAAACGTGGAACGAAGCGACGAACGAGCAGCAGCAGCAACGACGCGAGGGAAAAAGGTAAACAGAGCCGTCGCGCACTCGGCGACCGCCGCGGCAAGACTGGGGTCTGCTGGTGCCCGGCCGGGGTAGCTGCCATGGCAACCCGACCACCCCCGAAAGCTTCGTCTCCTCTCTCCCGTCCGTCTGTCCATCCCGCGTCTCGCGCACCCTCGCTCGCGTCCTCCTCCACCAACGCGGCAACGCGTGCGGCGCGTCTCTTCCTCTCCTCCTCACTCATCTCATCTCGCTCACCACCCCATTGCCTTTCCTTGTCCGTCTAACTATCTATCTCTCCTCCGATGGTCCTCGAACCGTTACCCATCCGCGATCCTCGAGCAAACGGAGTGCAGATGCTCGGCCGAAAGGGTATATCCCGTGGTTTAGGATGCACCTAGAGATGCTCGTGATACTTGGAAGCACATCGGTCCGATACCGAATGATACAGTTGCGAGGCTTAAGGCACTGTCTCGGGCAACTTTGCCCTCCTCCATCTTTCCCGCTGTCATAACGACCCTCTCCTTCTTCAAGCCGATGTATCCACTCGATATCCTCGCTAAAACGAAGTGCAGATGCTCGTGCGGAAAGGGTGTATCTTTGCTTTGGGTATGTAAGGATCAAAAGAGATGCTCAAGATACATTGATACCCCGTTTCCGATACTGAGAATGGCTCCCGCGTTAACTCGAGATACTTTCAGAATATCTCTTTTACGGGAGGCCAGTTTGTCGACGGTGCACAGCTGCATCCGACTTTTAAAATATCAAACTTTTAAGTATCAGTTCATTCTCTCTTAATTGTAACAAGTTATAATTATCGTAAAAAAGATAACGCAGAGCGTGCGGATACCAGGTTTCATAATCTTTCTTTTTCTTTTTCATTCTATTGTCACCTATCTTCTTCGATAGCTAAAGGTGTAAAAAAAATCGCTCTTTTTCTTAATAGAAAATAAGCTTAATAGAAAAAAATAATTTTTTTAATAATATTAATTTTTTCTTCATAGTTTTTTTGTTAATATAATAAAAAAATTAAAGTTCTTATATTTTTAATTCTTACCTTTTCTTGAAAGTAATTTTAATAAATTATAATAAAACTTTTAAAGACAAATTATATCAAACACAATACATTTTTAACGACATATATTTTTAATTCATTTTTATTCGAAAATAATTTTTTAATAGATTTAAGATAATATTATAGATATAATATTATAGATTTTAATGGATTCAAAATATATAAGATTTTAATCTTTAAAATCTTGTCTATATCGCTTAATCTATTAAAAAATTATTTTCGAATAAAAATAAATTGAAAATTTATTAGTTATTAATAAGAACGTTAGAATTTCTTTATTATATTAAAATATTAACTGAAGTACATTTAAAAAATTGCAAACTGTGTTTATATCTATAGACAATTATAAGACAATTTCTTCAATTTCAATTTTGTTTTATTTTTGAAAAATTTACTTATTTAAAAATAGTAATTACATAACTACATAACTAATTGGAATGCCATCTACATTTAAAATAATAATGATTAGTTTTAATTTATCGTCCAGTAAATCAAAAAGAATGAGAAATCAACTTGTAATAACTTGTATAAACAAAATATAAATATCAAAAAGAAAAAAAAATATTTAAACAAAAAACCGAGACATTTTTTGTACACAATTTTTTGTAAACACCATATTTTGAAAAAAAAAATTTTGCTTTTATATCTTTATCAATAGCAAAACTTGGGTGTAAATGGTGGATATAGATCCTCAAGATATTAATAAACAATGCATAGCTTTATCTTTGCGTTTATATTTTCCTCCCAAATATCTAACATTATTTTCAAAGCTTTTTAGTTTTGGAGTATGTCGGGAGAGAAATCGCGGGAAAACCACCGCTACCAAGGAGACTTCTGGTCTAGCCGGGTCCCTGTGTAACCCGCTACAAACTCGCCATTCCAGCATCCTGTTTGTCTTCTCCGAAATAATGCTCCGCGACGTAGACCGCGACGTAAAACGCTTTACGCCAAGTTTTGTCCGGGACGTTTAAGACTTCCATTTGAGGCAAGTGACAAATTTCGACAAAACATTGCAAGGATGTATAAACGTGTTCAAAAATAACTTTAAATCGCCCTCCTCGATAGGGCGATTTGCACTCTCCGTATCACTTTGTTTGCTTGTAAGTTTAAGCATTTCACAATTATTTATAAATAAAGCAAGCAAACATACGAAATTGTTACGACTTGCATCTATTTTCTGAAATATTAAAATTTGATGCTTATATTAATAATTTCTTCTTTCTCAATTTATTGTTAAATTATTGAGAAACGCTGATTGTTACAAACAATCC
This sequence comes from Camponotus vicinus, assembly GCF_025532165.1. Classification (NCBI taxonomy): domain Eukaryota; kingdom Metazoa; phylum Arthropoda; class Insecta; order Hymenoptera; family Formicidae; genus Camponotus; species Camponotus vicinus. The sequence goes on along the minus strand of NW_028141956.1, from coordinate 2,581,435 downwards.
TCAATTTGTACTGTTAAATCACGAAGGATATTAGATATTATCCAGACATATTTAATTTGTACTTCTTTTTGCACAAATTCCTTTAAATTTAAACTTTATCATTTACCTTATTTCACTATCTTTTTCTCTCCTTTCTTTATTCTTAATATACCCAAATATTAAATTAATGTCTAAGATTATTAAAAAATCTTTGTCAAAGAAATCTTAAATATTTATTCTAGACAAACCTTCATGAAATACTTAAATACTAGATTAATATTTAAATTTATTAAAGAAATCTTTGTTAAATATTTATTCTAACATTCTTTTTTCTCAAGAAAATTTTTAAAATTATTCGATTATTAAACTATTGGATTATAACCATGACAAATTGTTCAAGCAATCTAAGATAGAGAATACTTTTTGAGAACAACATACTTTTCGAGATCGATCTATTAAGGGACGAGAGAAGAAGAAAGAAAAAGAGAGAAAAAGAAAAAGAGAGAAAGAAAAAGAAAAGAGAAAGAGAAAATAGTCTTTTTTATGAGTTTTTCTTGTGACTTTTGATTTTTATTCCTTTTCTACATTTTTGCGTCTGGTTCCCTTTCAGACGTGACGGTGAAAAAGTCATTTTCGAGTCTCAAAGACGCGCACAGTATTTCCGACGATCTTAGATCCTACGTAAGAAACTGTTACGCGGTTTCCTTTTAAAGTAAAATCCCCCTGGAATCTCGAGGTTACCTGAAGGGTAATCGAGAATTTCCGCCCTGTGGAATCTTCGATCATCATCGATAATTGAGTTACCGTTTTAACGCTATTAAATACATCTCTGTAGACCACTTGGTTGACTTCAATAACGCGCTCGTGGACTTTGCATCGAATACATTGCGAAAATTCTCTCTTTCTGAGTTCTCCTCGTTTCCTTTATCTCTTTTTTTTATCTCTAATCTCTTTTGATTTTCTTCATTTTTATCTAATTCGTGCTTAGCTCGGATTTTCCATTTATTTTGTTATCATTTCTTCGTGCAATCAAAATATACCGTAATCGAAAAATCTGTTGTAATAAAAAAGACAAGTGCAAAGTTTATAAAATCAAACCTTTTTTTGTACAAATAATACATGCCAATATTTTGATATTTATTTATTAATATACAATTTGAACAATAATAAATACAATTTATTTATCTAAACGTGAAAAGAAAAATAATTAGAAACAAAAGTTGAACGTTTGTTTGCATATCATAAAAGCGGTGGACGCGAACGAATTTTCAGTTCGTAAATTTTCAATCGATTTATCATTGTGATTTAAGCAATTCTCGAGAAGATTTAAATATTTCAATCCTAGCGTGCAGATATAATATCATTTAAATTCGGTTACATAAAATTCTACAATGTTTTTAATGAAAGGATTGATTGCGATATCGTTAAAAATTCCTCGCCATTCAGCCATTATTTTTAGTATTGATGCGACGTGAGTGCCTCTATAACTATGCGTTGCAATGTGTTGCCATGGCAGGGTTTAAAGCGTTATCGTTGAGCACATTAGCCTTACGGAGCTCAAGGTGTTAATGGACGCAAAATCGATACATATCCTCCGTCAATTTTATAACAAAGAATTGCTATAAAAAAGAAAGTGAAAAAATGTACCTAGAAATATAACGCTAAGGAAAATATTAAAATTACACATGATGCCCCAGATGCGTCACATCTTACTTTTATTGCAACAACATTAAAAAAGACAAGCTAAGAAGAATTTATTTTTAGTAACAAGTATATCGTTTTTTTTATAAACGAATGACGGTTATAAAGTCTGGAAGGAACTTTATAATTTTTTGAATATAAATGATAGACTTAATCTTCGTTTAATGTGAAATACGTTTTCAATAATATTATTATAATTGGAGAATTATATTTATTGTTAAAATTGACAAATTATATTTATTGAAAAATAAAATAAAATAAAAGAGATGATATCTAATCAAATTTACACCAAAAAGAATTCTTTTCAAATCCTTTAATACGTCTAGACAGAATATCATTTCTAATTGATATTGTATATCGTATAATAATTAATTTAAATGTAGAGGAAGATGGAGCGCAAGATGGAGGATATTTTCGTGCTTGTTTTTCAGTTAGTAGCAATATAATCTGATTTAATGCTGCAATTTTCCAAATTTACCATTCGAAATAACTTACAAGTTACATTACCTATAAAATGCGTGTCTTAACGTTACGATTCATGGTTTCCATATTTTTCGCCAGCTCTATGCTGCCATTTACGCGGATCGGCATTAATGTAAACGCAAAATGCATTAGCCCTGCCGGGGCGAGAGTAAAGCCCGCGAATTTATCCGGAGATTGTACTGGCAACGAGACGCGATACCTGGGAATGAACAGGGCTGAGTCTAGCGTGGCTCGCACCCTCTATTCGCATCGTTGAATTATTGAAATTTTCACGATGATGCGGAAAAATCGCGTCTACCTCGATAATTAAGAGCAGCCCTTATTATCCAAATATTATTTTACAGCTGTCGAATATTTCTCGTCCTCCTAGTTATTACATTTCCAATGTCCCGAATTTCCCGAGGCGCTATAAAGTTTACTTTTCTTACCCTCCTCGCCTCTTCTCGTCGTCCCGAGCTGAACATCCGCGCTATCCGCGGAATGCGCCCGGCTCCGTCGTTTTATCGTCCCCGATGAGAAAAAAAGGGATGTAACTTCGAATGGAGCCGCCTCGCCTGCTCGCTCGTTTCTGCCAGTCGACCGGGATGGATTACAAAGGAACAGCTCCTAGGAATGTCGGCCGTTCCATCTCGTGCGTGAGCGCTTTTTCTCGAGTTTCTTCCTCCCACGCGATGCCGGATACCGTACATCCGGGACGAACGGCTTTATTGCTGCGAGTCAGGCAGGTAGTATGTGTATCTAAATACACTCTGCTCGTCTCGTTCCAACGCAAATTCCGTTTTCCCGGATCTTTATTTCCGCTTTATTACGAAACTCTAATTGAAGGTACATGCTCCGTTATTTTCTTGTCGTGCGAAAGTCGGGAAACCCGTCATTTTTACGCGACATTCTGCGAAGTTTACTTAGGACGGATCTCTATTTCATACAAGTCTAAGTTGTGTGTGTATCTGTGTATGTGTATCTTTAGACATCATTCACTCTACTAACACGAGCTGCGTAACAACAGTAGGAATTTCTAACACATGATGAAAGCTTTTTGTTAAAAATTGCATATTTTTATATAATTTGAAAAGATATATATCTGCCGTTAAATTTTTTATTAGATTCTCTTATAGTTTGAAATTAATTTTTTTTAGAAAGAAGAAAATGTCAAAGTATGTATACAGGGTGTCAGGCAATTTTTGACCTTCACGAAGTAAGAAAGTAGATTGGCTCAAATTAAGAAGGAAGGTACTATACTATTTTGCGATATTCGCAATAATTAACGAAAAATTAATTAAAGAAGATCGGCCAATGCGCGTGGCTAGAAGCACACGACGGCGAAGGCGGTCTGACTGTAACATAATGGCGGCGCGCGGCGAAGCGGTGATTGGGGAGGGGAGGAGCGATGAGTGTGTAAGCGCGTGGCGAAGACTCCTCCCCTCCCCAATCACCGCTTCGCTGCGCGCTGCCATTATGTTACAGTCAGACCGCCTTCGCCGTCGTGTGCTTCGAGCCACGCGCATTGGTCGATCTTCTTTAATTAATTTTTCGTTAATTATTGCGAATATCGCAAAATAGTATAGTAGCTTCCTTCTTAATTTGAGCCAATCTACCTTCACACTTCGGGACTGTCAAAATTTCCCTGCCACCCTGTATATGTATTGTATATATTCTACAGAAAGAGATACGTGTGATAAATAATATAGTAATATTTCTTATATTTATATATTTGTATAAATAATTTATATAAATAAATTATTTATATATTTTATAAATTTATATAATATAATATAAATAAATTAAATTTATATAAATAAATTATTTATATATTTGTATAAATAATTTATACAAATAAATTTAGAAAGAGAAAGAGAGAGAGAGAGAGAGGAATATAGCGTTCTATGGAAATTCTACACTCAAATAATATTAGCGTATTACGTTAAGTTCAACGATGTTAGAAAATATTTGCAAATAGAAATATAATTTTTATTTCGCTAAAAACTCTGTGCTTTTTCTGCCAAAGAAAGCGAATTGTATAAGCGGCAGTGACAAAAGAAGTGATTCGCGGACAAGCTTCTATACAAAATACCGTCGCAAAAACCGCGGGTTATTGTCCGCTTTTATCCGCAATATTTCGACACCGTTAAAAGCTCTCTTAATTGACTTGATTAGATTACATGCTCGTAACGAAGTTTCCCACAAAACATCGACCTGTATCAATGTGTGTGACAAATACGATCATGCCTTTTATTTGCTGAAAAAGGCGCATAATTCCTTTAATAGTTCACTGAAAAATGTATTTTTTCGATTAAAATAACAGAGAGATTCAGTGAAGAGTAGTTGAAAAATGATTCGCGAAAAGATTTTTATGAAAAACACATGAGCTATATAAATTATGACACATAAGAAATGAATCGAAAATGGATTTTACGAGAAGACAATTTTGTTTTACGAGAATTTTGCTATTCGTGAAGACTCGGCAACGATCTGATCTGAAATTATTAAACGATGTTTGCGTTATCTCGAGGAGGCAATGTCGCGCCTGCAAAATACGAATTTATTTCAACCCGATTGTTCCGGTTCCGTTATTATCTTAAACGTATCCTTCGCTCTTAGGGGGTAATTATTACTATGGCGTGATAAATCTATCTTAATGCTGCGCCTGAAATGTCCTTCCTCTCCTGTAGAAGCAGCTCTCTGTTTCTCTAGAGACTCCTTCGCTGGCACTCAGTTCTCTTGCTCGAAAGGATTTAAACGCAGATGTACGAAATTGTCCAAGCAACCCGGGTGTAATCCATGCGGATAATCAAATAGGCAAATTTCCGCCCCTTTTGCGTAGCGGCGCGAATCGAGCTTCCCCCAACATCGCTTAGCAGCGATCGTTTATACCGAATAAATAGATTTCGGTCTGTAGCACAAGATGTAGCAAGAGTAGGCAAAACCGCAATAGTAATTTTCCATTATGTAAGAGAGAAAGAGAGAGAAAGAGAAAGAAGAAGGGGAAAGAGAGAGAAAATTTTGAATTAACGAATTAAAGTTTCAAGCTTATTATAAGATAAAGTTTACAAGATAAGATACAGTTTACACTAACTCTTTTTTTTCATCACAATATACAGATTTTTACGCTTTATGCAAGATTTTACAAGAAAGAACAACGCGCAAAGAGATGGAAAACATATAATTTTTTCGAACAAGTAGAACCAGTCAGATTCTACTCCGACAGCGCAAATAGAATAAGGCAAAGATAGGAAGCGTACTAGTTTTTCGCTCGAGTAAAATTGCTCGGATCCTAGTCAGACATTTTTAAATGAGATTAGGCTGAGCTTGTCTAACATATCGCCGAGAAGAAATACGAGCAAGTGCTCTTAATTACCCCTTAATTATCTTTGTCGGAATAGTCATTAATTTTCACTGGTCGCGAGAGAGCCCGTCACTTTTTCTCGCGGATATATTTATAAGGTAGCTCGACCACATACACATTTTCTAAGAAAATCTCTAGAAGAAAAAAACGAAAATCTACGAGATAAAATTTACAAATTGTCATAAGTACAAAGAAATGACGCGTGTTGTTTTTAAAAATCTAAGAAGATACACGAGAGATCACACTTTTCACGTTAAAAATATATGACCCAAATATAACATTTCATACGAAAGAGAAATGATAGTGATATTTGTGCAAACGTTAATGTCTGCGCGTGAATCAAAGCTATCCTGAGAAGAGGCAAACAATTAATTGTATCGCTAGGTATACTTAAAGCTATCGTTATAAATGGCATACTTATTCACGATAACACATAACAATTATTTGCCGATATACACGTGCTCGCGTGCTCGGTGTACGTTAAATTCCATGATAAACAGACTGCAATGTCAGTACATTTTCAAGATTGTTGACGTTGCTCGTTCGCATCTAAATCGTGTAATTAGATTTTCCTATGGATGTCACTTTGTGGCAAATTGATTGATGCTCTTTAAAAGTCTCGTTTAATTGATAGAGTGTTGGACATTTCAATATCTTGGACGCTCAAAGAAAGCATAGAATACGAATTAATAACGATAGAAGGCAGAGAAAATTTAATAAGCAGCGAGATGCGAGGCTATCATGTTCGATAAAATTTTAATAGCAGTGATCTCTCTCTTTATGGAGCGGCATGCATATATTTCTGTGTAAAAAGTATTGTTTCAAAAACAGAAAATATTACTATCCTTACAGTTATTATTCTTATTAGCAAGGATAAATTTTGGCTTCATGAATCAAGTTTATTTTCTCATCTAATGATTATTTTTAATAATAATCTTAAAATATTCCTAATGATCATACAATACAAAAAAATTGTTTTTTAAATATCTGTGAGAGTCAAAAAACGTCCTTATTGATCCTCTTCCCTTATCTATAAGGCTATAATTTTTCTTGTCATTATTTGTGCTACTTGCAATAGATTGCAAAATATGAATAGAAATTAGAGAGTGAATATAATTCGTAAGAGAAAAAACATCAGCAAAGTCGCGTGGATAGATAATAGAAATTAAAATTTACTAATTAAGAATTGTTGAGTGATGTATATAAATTTATGTTTGATATTGTCGTATCAAGATTGTATATATTAATCTTTCGAATCTCGCGTTATATGAAGTAAGATGTCGCGACGTTGATACTTTGCGTGGCTCCTCCAACATCCTCTGAAAACAAGCGGCACACCGGAGACTCGTAATTATGTTGAATAGTGTGTCGCATAAATTCTATTGCGTCTCCGACAAACAACAGGAGTGCAGCGCAGCCTCGGCATTTTGTACAAGGAACGTCGCATCTGATTTTCGTCCTTTTCGTGTTCATTTCTTCGAGTGCCAATTAATCCTTTCGCCATTCTTGGAACGAGCGTACCGGCAAAAAGATGTAATGCGCACGCATTATCTAATAATTTAATTAAGTTGACTAAAATCTCTATTGTTTTATTTAATATCTTGATTGAATGGAAGATCAGTTAAACGGAGAGAATAAGCGAGCTAAAATAATAAGATCCGTACTAATTAAAATGCGCTCTTTCTGTAATTTATTATAGAGTGTGTGCCGCAGGATATTCGCTCTTAAAGATTTAATTTATCGCAATGACGATTTTAAAGAACATTTTCTTCTCAAGATGGATTTTATAAAAGTGTTATAATCAAATTTATTGGAATAATTTTTTGGAATAAATAATTAAATCTTTCAATCTTCTTTCTTCATTATTATTCTAATTTCCTTCGTGATTAAATGTTATTTTTATTAATTGCTTTTATTATAAGAATAACATCGTAAAAATAGTGAAGATATTAGTTAAAATACTTAGCTAATAAATAAGAGAAATTATTTTTATTAATTGCTTTTATTATAAGATGTAACTTTATAAAAAATTATGAAGATTAAAATACTCGACTAAATGAGAATTTTCGAAACTTTATACACAAATATCTCAGTGCTATGATTAAATTTGATTTATAATTGTTAATTGCATTTATTCATAGATTAATAAAGCATATAATGATAATGTAAGTAAGAGTAAATTAATGATATATAAAATTTATATTTATTATAATTATTTGATAAATCCATGCACACATAAAATACGAATACACGTAACGTGTGTTGTTCTTAAACATGCTGTTCAAACTCGAATGAATATTTTGGCACGAACGAAGTTCTATGTACAAAGTAAATAGCCTTGAACTGTAATACGATGTCACGTTGATCCTCTAATGAATTCATTAACGCTCAACGCAAATCAATGCATAGGTGAGTAAACACGATTGTCTAATGTACACTCATCGATCGTTGAAATTATGACGATCTCCCCGATGAATGTGCCAACGCAATATTCTTTCAAAATCGCAAAACTATCATATTTACCACCAAGTAAATTGTCTCTCGTGCGTTAGGTGTAACGCATCATCGCATCATCGCATGTCCCAACAAGAATTCGCTACTCTGTAACCGTCTATGAATGCGTTACTTAAGAGACATCGAGCAGAGAAATTCGCATGAACATAGTTGCGGCACGAAACAATGTTCCCTAACAAAGTTACGGTGGCTTTACTAGCAAAGGTGAGAGATATAATGACAAAGATCGTGGATCTTTTTTTATAAGCTTCCGCATTCCTAGAACTTCACGAAAGAAGAAATTGCTGCACATTTTCTTCCTCTTTCTTCCTCGTATTCGAGAATAGCGTTATAAATAGATCTCGTTCATTCAAATCGCTTGACACTTCCAGTTCGTTAACCAATTTTCGACAAGCTTCTGAGAGCAACAAAGGGGATAATTTTTCGAAATGAAATCTCTGTACTTTTCTTACAAAGAGAGAGAAGATGAGAGATAAGCCATGGGAAATTGGCTGAACTGCGACATCGGTTCTTCCAGTTTCTCACAATAGCACTTGCTGCTCACGTTGTATTACGAACTCCTCGGAATCATTCCACGTCGATGGAAGTGAAATTTTGCCCGTTCGTGACGACCCTCGCCTGCAACCTGGCCGCACGAAAGCCCCCGGCCACGGTCGAGTTAAGCTTTGGAAAAGCTCCGAAAGCGCGCCCGGCTGCGGTTTCCCATTGCAATAAATAAAGCTGATAAGCCGGCCTCGTTGTTTGCGAACGTTTTGCTATTACTTTTTCCCCCTCGCTTTTACCGTTCCCCGCCTTTGCCACTATTCTTCATCGTTTCCGTGACACGATGAACGATCGCGACCGGACCCGTAACTTCGATTCGACGCCCGATCATTCCCAGTTTGTTCGTTCGCCTCTTCGCGCGTTATCTGCAAATGTCCTCTCTCTTTCTCTTTCTCTTTTCATGAGGCAGTGCAGAAATGTATTTTCAATTTTAATAAAGCTGGCTATTCATTATGATATCCGGACAAGATCGCAAAATGTAAAACTGAAACTAGAAAAATAATAATTGCGAAATATCAAAATATGTCCATATCGTACAGCTTTGAGTTGCTAAGTCATTCTGATTTTTTACGATTTTCACTGTTGAGTGACTACTTTCGCGCTTTAAATTAAGCTACAATGTTTTAAATTTTTATAGAAAATATCTTTCCGCACATTTTATGACAGTAAAATTTTGATAGAGGAAAAATATTAAAACCGACGTATTATTTTGATTTTAGCCTTCAGTTTTTAACTGAAAATTTAAAATAAATATATATATATATTTGTAGAGATATATTTACTAGAATGCTTTTATCACAAAATTTTGATATTAGTTTTAAGCTGAGAAAATAAACCTTTTTGAATTTTGATAAAAAAATTAACATTTAAATAATTTCCCCGAAAACGAAATAAAAATAAATTGCAGTAAAAATTAAGATGAAAAAAAATAAAGACAAAAATAAAGTAGATTTAGCAATCTCAAAACAATTAATGTTTTATAAAAAAAAAAAGATTCTATTATTACCATACCACGATTTATATACCACGATTTTGAGATACGTAATTCACCAAAGAAAGTCGCAGGAAAAAAGCTTTTAAATTTTACAAGAACTGTATAACGATTTAGTATATAAACGAGCAACGAATACGCAAATATATACATTTCTAATGGGTAAAATAATTAAGTCCACCAATTTTATATATAGAATTGCACAAAACAAGACAAGAAAATATTCTTAAAAATATTGTACCGGCATTGATAATTTTCGAAATCAAATCTTATTTTGGTCTTAAATAAATCTTCATAGCAAAAATCTTGTATTGTCTTATCTCGAGTTTATTAACCATTTTTATCGAATACTGAACGATTGTTTAAAATAATATGTTTAACATAAGCTTTATAATATAATATATAATAATTATTATAAATAATAATAAAAATAATAATAAATAATTATTACTATTTTTTATGTCATTCATTTATTTCCCTAAAAAGATACTATATATATATATTTGTTGTCTTTACGAAAAAATAGTTACATATAGTGCTACCAGAATGTACAACCAGACGCGATTCTCTCGCACGCACACAATCAGAGAACCGCGTGCACATTCTGTAAAGTTTCGTATAATTAAATAATTGTATAAAGTTGTTTATTTTTCTATTTTATTACTTGTTCCTAAAATTATTAATCTGAATATTTTTATTTATTAAATAAGATTTTTTAAAGTATATAATACGTTGATTTTTTTCTTACCTCTCTCTCTCTCTCTCTCTCTCTAATTTAAAAATATTTTATTTCTTTTTAAATCAATCAATCTTGACAAAATAATAATAATAATAATAATAATTTTGATTTTAATAATCTTAGTCTTGATAATTAATTAAAATTCTTGTCTTGATCTTGTTTCGAATTTCGATATCAAGACTAGTCTTGGTACACATTGTGTACACATATAACTCTATTTATATAGGCTTTAAAAAGCGCTTAATAGTCGAGAAATAGAGTCGGTTGAGCTTATAGTACATGTCGATTTTAGTTTTTTTTTATCGTAAACGATACACACTGTGCGCCAAAAAACATAAAATAACTTCCTCTTTTTCTCCATTTCTTCATTTTATAACATCACAATAGTTATCTGTGTCGGCTTTGTGTATAGCTGGCATCTAACTTGCCTCTTGTTCAATTGTGCACATGTGCATATATACAGTGTGCGTCAGGTGTGCTCGCGGCCGCGAGGAAGTGTTTGCCCATAACCTGCGGCTATCGTCTGGGTTATCTTTGGTTCCTCCTGAAATTCCTCTCGGTCGTGGCGCAATTCTGGTTACCAGACCCGACCGACCTCAAACTGATATGGTTCGATTGTACGACGCGCATACACACGTGCATCTTACACGTGCATAATGGATATTAACCGCACTCGATTATGCCCCGACACGAAACGCTCTCAGCGCATCCTTAATCCTTCTATCTGCGGACTGCGTAAGGGATTGCAGTTTGCGTCCCTCGGGAAAACAAGTTTGAGCGGAGAGGCCCTCGTTATTTCGCGAGCAGAGCTTTACCATGCAACTTATTGGTACCTGATGTAAACTTTATAATAGACTCGTTAGTTTGAGGGAAAAAAGCTTCCAAGCATCAGATTGCGAAAAACTTAGGCTACTGCCTTTCACGTACTTTTTTCAGCAAAGAATCCTCTCGGAATTTATGCCAGTAAATTATTTCTAGCTTTGATGAAATATCGCATACGAAGCTCGTTTTAATGCTCAAGATAATCGCAGATGTCGACGGTTATTCGAATGAAAAATCACGCGAATAGGTATCATTTCGAAAGAATATGAAATACATTTTTGTAGAAAATCTATTAGAGTAAGATTACTTTAATCTTGCATAATTTTCTTATAATTTATTTTATTCTACGCTCATTAAGGGCTTATATATATATCGCAAATAAGGTAAGGACATTTTAACGCGTTTCAAATTATATAATCAATTATATAATCTTTAAAAAAGTAAAATAATCTCTAAAAATTTAATTGTGCATCTAAAATGTAGTCTCTTTAATACTAACAATAAGTGTTTTGGCGCATTGCGTTCACGTGTGTATTCTCAAACGTTGTAAATTATTCGAGGTATTCATGGCACACAATGAGAATAAATTTGCCAAATATATAGAATAATCTCGATCATTCTATTTTCACGAAATTAAATCGAACGCATGTGTTCTCTTCAAATATTCCATGTCACACGTGCACAATAAATCCTCTCAAAACACCAAATTTGATTTGCATGCATAGTTATTCAGTTCAAAGAACATTAAACATATAGAGAAATATCTTGCCAATTCATTCGACATCATCCTTTTTTAATATTTATATTCTTGCTGATTTAATAATAATTTAATTTTAAAAATTTTATAACCAAAAAATATCATGATTTAAAAATTATCCCCTTTTTATGGGGCTGATATATTGTATTTTATATTTTAACTTCGTAACATTTGTATGTCAACTTTTTTTCTTCTTTTCTTTCTTTCTCCATAATATACTATATCGTATATATATTTTCGATTATTTAAATAAAAAAGATACATATATGTCAGAAAATTTATATTCGCGTATATCTCTGCAAAATATCCGCTACATTGCAAAAGTATCTCATAAAGATATTGCATGGTGCGATGGACATCTAGTTTGCACACATTTTCATACGAGACTCATATCGTTATGCGATCGAATGAGATTTATATGACTCGTTAAAGCTTTCATCGGATACCTAGCGGTATAAATCCGCACGATTATACGCTGCCTCGATATTTTCCGGTAACTGCTTATATTTGACAAATATACAACGTGAAAATAAATTTCGCGATTTACATGAGCTCCTGGCGCGATGAAAGCATGATATTTTGAATATTCCGCTTCACAAATAGCCGACGTAACAAAACTTAATTGCGCAAACTCAGTTTAATCTCGGGTGCAATATTATGCAACCACATCGTGATAACCTGTAAACATTACATGCAGTTATACACACGTGGCAAAGTGCAAGTATAACGCGCCGATAATGAAACATTGCGTTTTTCTCAATAAAAATGCAAATGAAGCACATTTATTCGTCATCTTACTCTACTTCTTCTTTCATTGTGTGATACCAGCTGCATCTTATTTCATTTAGAGATTAAATGTTGTGCTTTATCAGACTGGATACAAATTCGATTGTGGTTGATTAATTATGTAAATTTCGTTTATTTACATGTTAAATATCGGTTTTCACCGAGAATTCCAAAGTTAGAAAATTTTTTTGCCGTCATCTTCTTTAGCAAATTACATTATACAAATAGCGGCATATCTTTTTATCTATATATATATTTTTTTTACTACAATTTTAATACAATTTTAATACAATTATGACAATTTGATCAGTTTCTGAGATAAATATCTGTAGATATAAATTTCTATTTTGAATTTTAAATTTTAGAGATTAATGATTAATGATTAATGATTAATGATTAATGACAACAAAATGGTATATACATCGATTTATTATTCTCTACAATACTTAATTATGTAATGTAAAAAAATACTAACAACAAATTAATAAATATCAGAAATCTTTAAAATTCTATAAAAAAAGAATATATATATTGTATATATATATATATATATATATATATATATATATATATATAATTTTGTCCAGGAGTATACATATATCTTTAAAAGCTGATATTTAAATTTTAACGAAAAACTTAAAAAAAAAAGTGAAAAAAATATTATGCATTAATTTTGTCCAGAAGTATACATATATTGAATAATGTTACACTATCAACAATTACTTGTGCAGAATATAATAATAACCGTGAATGGATGACTTTTCAAGCAAGAATAAATCTAAAATATAAAAATTTAGAATTTTTTTTATACGAGAAATTTAAGCGGAATTTTTTATTTATTTATTTAATAATGTTTTAAGCATTTATATATATAATAATGATTTAACTGAATGAGAAACATTAACATAAAATATTTCATGTTATCATTTTTAATACATAATGTGTACGTTAAATATACATAAAATTAAATATAAATATATGAAAATAGAATATATATGTTTGAAATATACATATAAATACGACAATTCCATCTACGTGCTAACATGGTACAAACCTTTGATTTTACAGTCGATAAATCACGCTAGACTTTCTGTTCAAGCCATTTGATATTTCAACTAATAGAGAAACATTCATTTTTTATATTATTATAAGTTCTATGCATAACACATAATACATAATATAATTTATATAATAAACACGACAATAAAAAATAATTTTTATAATAATTTTTATATTCTAATATATAAAATATAATATGAATCATATAATAAACACGACAATAAATAATTTCTTGTACGCTCAGATATCTGCGAAAAATAATCTATACGCATGCTCAAGTATTTTAAACTTTTCACGTTAATTATCAGTCTTAAGTGATAATTTAAGCTACGTGAATTACTGATAATTGACGTGAAAAGTTTAAAATACTTGAGCATGCGCAAAGATTATTTTTCGCAGATACCTGAGTATACAAGAAATCTGAACTTTATGTTATACAATATAAACTGTTTCGTCACACTGTGTTGTAAAAATCGTAGACTGCACATTTTGTTATTATTTAGTATATTTTATGTATTTTGCCATACTAAAATGCTGCATAATAAAATCAATCATAAAATATCGGGTTATATACTTTGTCATAATAAAACATTGTATAAAATATGCTGAAATATGTATATATTTGAAAAATGTGTCTCACAAAACGCTTTTCATTAGACTTCATTAATGTCTTACAATATAGCATATCGAAAGTCATCAATCTGACATATCATGTCCACAAATATTTATAAATTATGAATCAAAATTTGGTTGATAAATTAGCATATATTGTAATATTGTAATATTTAAATATTTTAATTATTAACGCTGTCTACGTTGTTCATAACACTGCGGCATAACAATTGCGTTTTCCACATCTTTAAGTAAAGAAAGTATTATCAATAAGTTCATCAAGAAACTTTTAATATTTAACTTTAGAAAAAAATTGCGAATGTTCACATAATGTGCAACAATAGCTATCGGTTATAGAGTTTGACAAAAATATCTTAAGTGATTTTTACATGTATTTGTAATCGGAATTTTATGATTACAGATGATTTTGTGACGAATATATAATTTAATAACTAATCTTTTAAAACTAATCTTTTTTTTAAGCTGATCAATACACTAGGGAGTGATTTCCAAAATTATATGCTGAGAGAGACTTCCTTTTTCCTCCTCACGAAAATGCATATAAACTGTGATATGATAGGTATTTTTCTCTCTATGTGTTATTATAAATATTACTTTTAAGATAGCTTATTGTAATATATAACAAATTAATATATAATATATAATAATCATATTAATATAATTATTTATAATACAAATCGTTAAAAAGTCTATTTAAAATTTAGTAGAAAAAAGAAATATAATTACATTCTAATTTTTCAGCATATATATGTACTCTTATTGATAAATGTTACAAAAGAAGATCACATAAGCTATTTGCAATTGGAATGATTGTTAGACATAAACATAGCGAAAATCAACGTATTTATGGTGTCATAATTGGATAGCATAATAGATATCAAACTGAATGGTTTTCTATTTCTTGTTCTTGGGATCTCGCACGTAACATTCGAAACCATTCACATCATTTTACATCATATTAATGGATGATGACATCATGTGTTATGTAACACAAAGTACGAGCCATATCAAATTAAACGCTTCTTTATAAATGCTTTTTATATCATGTAATTCATATATTTCTAATTTATTTTAATTATTTGCAAAACAAAATAATATATTTCCTATTTTAAGCGTTATAATACTGCACTCATCGATCCACCGTGATATATATGTCGATATTATAGCGCTTAAAACAAGAAATATATTATTCAGTAAAGATAGGGATGTATGTGGGAGGAGGTCAGACGTGTCTAATACGCCCATTTGGTCAACGAGCGACAGAATTCATCCGTGGCAACGGCATCGACGCATATCCTGTGAGAGTATTCACACACTTTTCAACCCAACGAATAATTGCTAGGAAACAATATTCGTAGACTAGACAAATATGTTAGGTGCAAGTGGATCGGGAATCGAACCCTAGTCTTTCGCTTTCCGAGCAACTACTCTAAATCACTGAGCTATCAAGACCTCATGCTTAATGCTGCTTTTTAACACAGTGATATGTGACTCCAGAGCGATGTTAGTATCTCACTCAATGGATGCAATGCCGATTCACGGAGGATCTTTAAAAGATATTGGGCGGTATTTCTGTAGATTTTTGCGGATACTCATTATGTACCAAAAAAGATGCCAGCAAGACATTATCCAAGAGATGCCGCAGTGATTCTCCAAATATTTAATAATTTATAATACCTTAAAATATTTAGAATATTCAGGATTGTTTAGGAACTCAATAATGGATTTTATATCACTTCTTTTTTTAATCGTTAGATATAAATTTTACATCAAATGTATCTTCAAAACTGTAAATTATGTGGTGTTATTTAACAGTTAAAAACATGTAATTGCATTTTAAATGCACCATTGATCGTCATAATTTTAAGTGACTTTGTTACAAACTGAACGTTGATAATTAAACAAACGTACAATCCCGACACACAGTAGTACTTTGTAAATTCGTAATAATATTCCTATATTATTATAACAGCTGTTTATGCGAAATTATTCGTGTTTATCTCCATCTATTGTGTGTGTGTACAAGTAATATATAATCTGAAACATATATATATATATATATATATATATATATATATATATATAAGTTTATATTGTCTGAAAAAAGTTTATTTTACCGATACAATATATTTTATTTCGATTCTTCAGAAGCGTCATTCACGTTAAAGTGCGTAAATTTGCTTTTATGTACCGTTTGTTCATCCGAATGTACACCGCGTGCACTTTGTGGAGTACGCATTCGGAGAAACAAAACCGCTATCGGTTTCATTGTACGCTCCATATCACGCGGCGATAAAATCCATCGGCGATAACGTGTACCGCCTTACGACCGATCTTTTTTCTACCCTGAAGCCCGCTGCAGAATTATAATTATTGAACCGTGCAACTTTAGAATTTTATATCATAGGCGTTGAAGGTAAGAATTTTATTTTTCAAAGGATACATTTTCTTAGAGATTGCAGCAGCTCACTTTAACAACTTGGATAGAATTTATATTGAATATTAGTAGCACAATTTTATTAAATTTTTTTCGATAAAATATGCGAATTTTTATCTTCTCTTATAAAAAAAAAGACAGAACTGATACACATGCATCATTGTCACCACATCTGCTGTCAAGAGAATTAAAATATATGTATATATATTCAAATTTTTGTCTTTTTTTATTATTTATTTTTCAAGTCTTCATTGATATTCTAGATATATATCATGCACAGATAATAGATACGTATATTATGATAACATTATTATTTACAGTATCATTACATATACATTATTATTTATAGTAGTTTATTATTTATAATATCAATCGAAAGTATTGTATCATCCTCAAAAAAAGAAACGCAAGTAAATGATTAAATTATGATTATTTTTTTCCTCTACTTCATGTTCGTAAAATATGAAAAGTCTATATCATTTATTAAAAATATATATTATTTATTTGGTTCTTAAAATTAATAATTAATATATAATTATTATATTATTTTATATTAATTATTATACATTAATAGTGATTTTAATATTATTTAAAATGCATTATCGATATTTTTTAATGTCATCGTATTAGTTATAAATTTGTATATATTAATATACAGGATCCTGTCTCCAAAAATTCCGGAACGATCAAATATCTCAAAAACAAAGCATTTTTGTTTCAAATAAAAATTTTAAGATTTTAAAAGTTCTATTGAATGGTCATATCCATTTAAGCTTAAGTGGAAGAATCAAGATTATATGGAGTTTTTCAAAATTATATGAAGTTTTAACTTTGCTTTTTAAATGGAACTCCCTGTTTTTCATTGCATATTCTTGTAGCTTGTTTCAAGAGCTTTCCAAAACATTATAATAAAATATTTTTTCATTGAGTACTTTTCAAGTTATGAGGCTTGAAATAATTTCTTAATTTTACATAAAATATTTAGTGAAATATTCATTTTTCGATGATATTACCTCAATTTTTACAAACCAAAACTTTTACGCACAAAATAATCAGAGGAATTAGTTGATGTAAAGAAAACACATAGTTGTTTTTAAGAAAAAAATATGTAATTTGCAATTAACAGTTGCAAGTTCTGTTTATAATAATTTTTTACGATATTGAAACATAAAAAAATTAAAAATAAATGAATAAATAAAATATAATTTAGTAATATTTATATACATTTCTGTTCATTAAAGTAATGACTTTGCTGTTTCCATAAGTAATGCAATATTTTTGACTTGTACCATATATATGCACATTTTCGACTTTTTCAAAATTTTGATTTTTCAAACCTTCATTGATATTCTAGATATATAATGCAAAATAAACTAAAATACACATGTATACAATACATTATAACAACACCATTACCATCTCGCATATAATCGAATCTATATTCATATCCTTGCGCCCATAACTGTGTGATTCCCTAACGAGAGGCGTTTGCTCAGAATGCCACCTTGTCAACGATAGCCGCATCGGGAGACATAGTTGGGCGGGCGGGTGGTCACCGAGGGGATGACCGGGAGGAGGAAGGATAGTAATTAATGCTGCTGCAGCGCTGCAGCGAACCAAGAAGCTGCGGGACAGACCGGGTGGCAGCGGCGGTGGCGACTGCCAGCCAAAAGCAAACATTCCTAGAGTCACGGTATCCGGTATCCCGAGTATCCAGGTATTGGTTCGACACGTACCAATTATAAGCCGGCGCACTGGTCATTTGTAACGCGCCGGAATGCCGCGCGGACTTGTCGTGGGGAAGGCAGCTGCGGTCGGTTCTTACCCTGGATTGAGCGCCATTCGACCCTCGTATTGTGTACTGCCGAGGATACCCCACGCACCCTTCGCGAAATACTTTAGCTAGCCTAATGGGGACGAGAACACGAATAATCGTTCGTTCGTGACTCGAACGTACAGTGCGCGTCAACGATCCTGTCTTACGCGGGGCAAGCGTAGAACTGACCAATCAGCCATTGCCACACTGCCACGACTGATTGGCCACTTCTCCCCTCACCTTGTCCCGCCTAGGACAAGATCGTTGACGCGCACTGTACCTCTCGGGATCATCCATGAGTTATCGTGAGAGCTTAAATTAATTGAGAACCCAGGTTTTCAAGGCGCCTCATAATGTCGAAGCTGTTCTAATGTGGCGAGGTGGGCTAATAGCTGACAAACTGCCAACTAGTTTACACTGATTTAGCCTTGTCACGAAATTTGAGTCGATGTTTAGTTTCTCCTGCGCGCGCTCTTTGCACCCGGAAATAATAATTCGATTTCGCTAATCGCATAATCGCGCGATTGTGTTGCGTGCACCGAGTTCGACTGATAACTTCGTGCAGCTGGAAACTGGAATAATTGATCTCATTGCACTTACGGTGAATCGGTAGCGTTAGACTGGCAGACAATGCTAGGCAAAACTCGGTCATTAGTTTCGATACGCAATCGTTCTATACCGAAACCCAATTCCCGTTCTTAATCAGTCGATTTTACCGCGAGCTGCTAGTTCATTAACTTAGCACAAAATTAGTCTATTATCTCGACTTAAAATATTGAATTTTTAAATGAATAGCTATCAAATATTTCATAGTTTGAAATCATAAGTCGAATACATTTATTAGTTTGCATGCCTTCATTTGAACAAAAAATTTTCAAACATTTATAAGGTAAAATAAAAAAAGAAAAAAATATGTTCTATAGATTTATGTGTCTGTAAGAATTTTATTTTGCATAAATATTAATATGATATTCTTTTTATGATATGATTTTGTTAAATAAATTTTATTACTAAATTTTATTATTTTAATAAATTTTTTATTTTGTTAAATTTTAAATTTAACTGCTAAACATTATTTCATTAAATAAAGAGCTTTACTTGCTGTTATTACTTATAAATAATAAATGATCTGTAAATATAAATCGATGTCTGTTGGAATACGAAAGTGTGTTTTACGGATTAATTATGCCGAGTCTTTTTTATCACTGGAATGCGTACGCGGCTTCTCTCTCTCTCTCTCTCTCTCTCTCTCTCTTACGTTTCCATCTACTCTATATTTCATTCGCAATGAGACCGTACAACTCTGTATTGTATATGAACCCAGATATCGAGTTATAAAGCGTACAAGAGTGATATGTTTCGCGCGGGGACAGGCAGAGCGGATGTCGTGAGATTAAAAGAGCGAGAATATCTTCTTCCAATCTCGGGAGGCACGAATCACACATTCCCAATTGTTCTGTGTCCTGATTCGTAGATTTGCAGAACTGATCCCATGGATATACTCGCGAATTTCATTTTTCGAATATTAACTCCTCGCGCAACGATAGCTCTACAGAATTCTTCCTGATTCCCTTTCCTCTCGTCTCCACGTATTTTCTCTGCTCAAATTGGATTTGATTTCTTGTATTTCGAACGATTCTAATGACTTGTCGAGAAACTCTAGGAATATAAAACCAGTTATTTTATTCTTTGCCGACTTTAATTTTTCAGAATTAATTAGAGAGATATGTGCATAAATATTAAAAAATTGTATAAATGATTGATGAATGATTTCAGAACGTAATACAATTTTGAGAAGTGAAATAATGAAAAATAGTATAAATAACACCTATTGCTGCATTTTATTACTTGTAATTAATCTTAGAAGAAAAATTTAAATAAACGTCTTATATGATGTAAATATTTAGTGAATAAGCTAATCTTCTTCCCTAAAATTATAGACGTTCAACATAATCAGCTAGATATTAAAGTAAAGATAATGCAAGATGAATATTTAAGGCCATTAAGCAGGGAGGTTCGCAAGAGTTTACTGGAATTTGTAACTGCAGTACGCGGCAGGAAAAATGCGGCATAGCACCGCATTATTTATAAATATTCACGACATTGTAAATAACGAGATACAAAATAAACACAAATTATTTGCTTCCTGCGGTCGTTTCCGTCATTGAAAAAATGCTCACGTGTATATTTAAGAGGGGTGGAAGAATGAAAGAATAGTGAAATATAACAGTATTTTCTATTTACCACAAAGAACCAGCGAAATTATTTGTCAGTGATATAAAACGATTGATTGGCTAGTTTTTAAAAAATATATACACTAGAAAATTATATTTAGTAGAAAAGTGATAAATAAAATTATATAAAAAAACTGACTCACTTTTAACAAAATAATAAAAATTGCATAGAAACTATTTCGGCGAATACGATTTCATACAGAATATGTGAAAAATAAAAATTGATTTACACTATTTTATTTACAATTAATTTTGACACCGTTTTAAAATTGTATAATTTTATATACATCGAGTATCTTGATTTAAAAATTATTAAAGAATAGTGAAACAAATAATAAATATTTTAAAAGAAGCGCATGTAATTGATTGTTGATTTTTGCGTTTTCCTTTACCTTGTAAGGAAGAGAGCGATTATAACTTTAGCAAGATATAAAAGGTGTCGACGTTTGAACGACGTTGACGGATACGCGTCTTGAAAATGCTGAAATAATTTCAATCGTGAAACGCTTGCGAGGGAAAAGTGAGAATCGAAAGATGGGTGTGTTTAAAGCCAATTTACAGAGTTTACTTTAGAAGATGATTGAATTATCCAAATTGAAAAGAAGAAGAAAGAAAAGAGAGATGTTACATAATATTTAACAGAATTTTTATTTCTTCCTAGAAAAATCATTGAGAGTTTTGATATATAATATCGCTTCATAATTTTACATGAAATATTATTTCATCTCTATCACACTTGATTAAAAATAACTCGCTTAATCAATTTTCAGTTTTGAAGAATAAAAATAAAAGTAAAGGCATGTAATATTTATATCGAAAAGATAAATCAAATGTAATTGAAATAAATGGGATAGAGTACAATGATTTTTCAACGATAACAAATTAATAAATGTTATATTGTTATGAAGAGAAAAATCTCTGCACATTTATTTAATAATAATTAGGAAATAATTTAGAAATAATAGGCAGTATTTTTAATTAATCTTATTAGGAGAAAGAGAAAGAAAAATTATCTCAATCCTAATTAAAACTATTGTTTACTCGTAGGTCTCAATTTTCTCAATTGCAATTAATTTCACCACGAAAGTAATGATGTACGTTACATAATAAAAGAAAGGAGAGAACTGGCGCTACTCTACATGCATTTGCTTTGAGTAAATATACAGAAGATCAAGCAAATTGCAACGCGCAAACTGTTTTATGAAGGTAAAAGAGTCCACTTGTGTGAATTTTTACAATGCACCTCGGTAATTACTATGCTCTTTTATTCGTCTATCATTGGTCGACTTCTACCGAGTGTATAATAAAGTCAAAGTAATTAGCGACAAAAGAAGACATGACAAAAGAAGAAATTCATGAAATTAATCATAAGTTTGATAAAGCTAATAAAATATATAGTAAGTGAAATATAAAACATATAGTAAGGTAATTACGGTCAAAGAATTTGAAAGTATCTATTTTTCTCGAGATATCGCAATTTGGCGAAATTGCGTGATTCTAATTATATATCCTAATCATATGATTTAATCATGTCCTAATAGAATGCATTGATAATATTTTTAATTATATTACACGTAAATAAAATATAAAATATTCTGTTGAAAATTTCGAAGGTACTTTGTATACTTTTTTGCTACACATTCTGTTCAATATGACATCTATGTATTATATTTTACATATAGCTTATATCATTTTTCGGGCCAGTATTCGATCTATCTTTTGTCGCTCTTGACCACCTTTATTATAACTATTTTTAGTGACTTAGACCTCTATTACAGATAAATGAATGAAAGAAATTCTCCTGCTGTTGCTGGTTAATTACCGTTATTGGAAGGTAAGCGTAAACATTTTATCGTTCGTTAGACATTGTTTAAACATAACTTTGCTTTAATTAATATAAACGTAAGTCGTCAATCAAAACTAATTGATTAAAATTCTAACAGTATTATATAATATAATTTATAATAGAATGTAATCTATAATAAAATAAAATTATTAATATAAAATTATAATATATGGTTATTATTAATTATAATTATTAATATAAAATTTATTAATATATGGTACTTATTTATTATAATTATTTATTTATTATGTTATTATTTATTTTATCTTCCATTTTATATTATATAATTTAATTAATTGATAATTAATTTCTACATCAAAGTAAAAGCAAAGCAAATTATTCTATATAAATATAAACAGATAAATTATTTAAAAATTTTGATAAAATCATTAACACGTTTTTTATAAAATTAGATAAAATAATAAATTAGATAAAATTCATTAACTAAAGTAATGTTCTTTCTATTGTTTTTTATATTATATATTTTAATTTGTTTTTACAATACATGTATATTAAAAAAAATCTATATTAAACATTATTTAATTTAGTATTATCTGTTCTAGCCCATCCATTTTAAGGCAACAGATTTACTTGCAATCTGTAATTTACATCTGTATCTGCAATCTATATAAATTCGTTACCTCAAAATAAAATAAAAGTTTGTTACTCACCGATCGATGCGCAAGAGCGGAATGATGGTATTAAAACTACGTTGATCTGTAACATACGAATGGATTTGTAAAATCTAAATTGTAGCAGCATCGAAAATAATTAATATTTTTAAAAATTAATTTGCACTGAATTTTCTATTATACAAACGTGTTATGTAATAAGCAGTTGTGTGAATACACAATGAAATAATTTTACAAATTTTCATATATGTGTATATATAATAACATAATTTTATAAATTTTATAAAAGAACCATCTTCTCAAATAGAGAAATTTTTCCAGAATTTAAAAAATATTTCTCTTGATATATAACATTTTTTTGTTTAAATTGTTCAAATAAATATAAATCGAATAAAGCGCAAACATGATTTATATAAATTACAAACAATTAATATATAAATAATAAATACTCATCCCAGAATTGCTCCAACATCTGACAACGTCTAGGCCTTTTCCTCCTTTAAATTGTCAGCACCATCAAGGTTAATCGACAGTTTAACAAAGTTGTGAAAAGTTTGTACAATTTATACAAATCACTCGCGAAAAATGCGCACAGTTTATTACGCAAGACTTGCATAGTACTCCCGAATTCCGCGATGGCGAAACAATATGTTTCGCATCAGGATCGCTTCGAGTCGACGATAACTTCGAACATGAGTTAAATCTCCAAAGTGGAAGAAGACGGAATCGATGGATGGAATTGACGTCTTGATTCTTGTCTCAGAGCATATTCCGATTTCAGAATTGAATTTAAACTCGCTAGACATGATTCGTTAGAATATCACAGTGACTTATATGCGATGACGGAGAAGGATGCTAATTCGGAAAGGAACCGATTATCTAGACAAGATTGAGGATATGGTAGTCGATTTTTCTTGGCGCAAAAATCGTATCAAGTCGTCCTAAAGTTTGTCAAGGCAAAATATATGTGTAGGAAAAGAAGACCGTGGTGTTCACAAACTACACATGAAGATATATATAAAGACACCATTAATATATTTATGAGACAAAGAGATGCAGGACGACAATCCCATTTGCTTTTATCGGATAATCGATCGAATCTAACCGATTCGGGTCGAACACTTGTTATGAATCACTGTATAAAGTAATTTATTATATTCGTGCCGTTGTGTATTTAATGCAATATAATACAAAATAAATTTTATGCAATATAATACAAAATAAATTTAATGCAATATAATACAAAATAAATTTAAGCCGAATTCTGCTTTTTGAATTTAAAAATTAATTATTTTTTAAATTAATTATTTTTTAATTAAGCTATTCATATATTACTACTTTTTATATTATTTTAATTCATTTAATTTAATTATTTTAGTCAATCCATTTGTATTTTATTATGCGATGTCAAACTGATTGACAGATCACATTTAGATCAGCAAAAAATTTTAAGCATCAGATAACATACATTTCATTTTCTAAGCATCATTTAAAATAATTATTGTCCCTAATTATTTCAGAAAAAAATCAAAACAATAATTTAAAATTTCTATCTCTGATCTCGTCAATTGTAGTAATTATAGCGAATTATTTTCTGATACTTTTCTGATCGCATTTCGAATGAAATTTCGACAATGTGCAGAGCATTTCATATCACTATCTTGTTGCTCGAGTGTCGCTACGTGAATGATAACAAAGACACGAAACAATACGCGTAAACAAACAACGTAATAAATCACGTAAACAATAGCACTTTATACGTCGTCAAAGCTCACTATATTTATTTAATTTCATTGTCGAGTTATTTGATATATTATAAAATATACATATACAATACGAAATATATTATGTTTCTCGAATTATAGAATAATTATAATTAATTATTATAATAATTATAATTATATTTAATTATTAATTAATTGGTTGATATATCATGAAGGCTTTCGTTACGTTAATTACTCGATTCTATGATTTGTGATACGCGTGATAATTGAATACGCGTTTTCAATTCGAATAACAAATTATATTTAAATCGGAGAAAAATTTTAAATATGGAAATATATTGAACTTTACAAGTATCACTAGAGAAATAATTATTGATTGAAAATCGAAATAATAATTTATAATTTTTATCTCTATCGTGTTTTAATCTCTAGTTGAAATTATAAATGTGCACGTTTGTGAATAAATTTCGAAAAATATGTAATATATTTCGAAAGTATCATCGTCGCGTTGCA
Source organism: Camponotus vicinus (assembly GCF_025532165.1). Taxonomy (NCBI): domain Eukaryota; kingdom Metazoa; phylum Arthropoda; class Insecta; order Hymenoptera; family Formicidae; genus Camponotus; species Camponotus vicinus. The sequence goes on along the minus strand of NW_028141956.1, from coordinate 2,555,883 downwards.
ATTGTTTATCGAAAGTTAATTAATTGTAATGATTACAGCAAATTATTTTCCGATACTCTTTGCGATCGTGTTTCAAAAAGAAACTTGATAATATACGGAGCGTCTCGCATCTATTATTTTACTACTCGAGTGTCACCGCATGAATGACAATAAGTGTGCTACGACATATTAACAATAACATATTACATCCAAACCAAACATTTTTTGGTAACAACCAAATACTAACATATCTAACAGTTAATTTGTTGCGACCTAAAATATTTAACACATTTTAAATAATATTTTAATATAAATTAACAGTGTGTACCTATATGTGTTTTCTATATCTCGTATTTCAAATTAATGTTGAGATAAGTAAACTATCATAGCAAACAAAACCCGACATTTATTCGAGGATAAAATTTATTTTATTTTGATTAACGAAATATCAAAGACATTAAAAGTATCGAAAACATTAAAAAATCAAGAATCTTTTTCTTGATTTTAATAACTCAATATTATGAAATTATTGTGCATAATGGGGAAATGTATTTTTTATCTTTATTGTATTAAAATCACAAACTAACAATAATAATTTAAAGAGAAAAAAAATAACGATAAATTATATAATATTTATTAGATACACATAAAATTAAGAAAAATTCTATTTTTTTATAAATTCAAATTTAATCTTAGAGAGTCCTTTTTAATTCCTAATAAATTTTGATTAATTATCTACATTTTTATTAAAATTAACGATTAAATAATACATGACACTCTTATAAATTTATTATTAAAAATTTGCTGTTAGTAACAGTCTTAATGATATCAACCGTCAATGATTTCAAATTTCATAGATATTATATACATATTTTAATGTTTAATTAATATTACCTTAAATTATTTGATAACAAATTTTAACCATTATAAGAGAGAGCAAAAATAGAGAGTAAATTATTTAATTTTATTAATTATTTCCCATTTTTATAAATAAAGAAATTTAATGCAAGAAAACTTGACATTGCTAATTTTCTATAATTGTTACATTTTATTTTAATTAGTTAATTGTATTTTAAATATTTAATTATATTTTAATTATTTAACAATATTCGGATATTAATAATAATTTTTTTTTATAACAGAGATTAAAACATCAGTTTTGATTCCTATAGCAGCGTCAAAATTTTTTTATTTTTAATTATTTTGATTGTTAGGTTTCTTGATATATAATGCTTTGCGAAATTTTATATTTGAAGATATATCTTGTAGATATGTATAAGCTGTATATATCATAATTACATTTCATTAAAAATATCATAATTATACATCATAATTATGTTAAAAAATACATGTACAAATGCACAATATATTTGCAACTGGGCGTGTAAAGATACACAGTTCTTCTTTCTGTTGCTACATTTGGAGTTGAGATATTATCATGTTGTGATATTATCATGTGTTTTTCTGTTGCTGCATTTGGAGTTGAAATATTATTATGTTGAGATATTATCATGTGTCTTGATAATATATATTATCAAATTTACCGAATTAATAGAATTTTTTTTCCACATATAAAACAAGATAATTAATTCATAATTTCTGCTTCATTGTCAAGTTAAGTTTGAAAGATGCTAATACATTTCTGCCCAAATTTAATAATAAATATCAAAATATTATTCACAATTACACAATGATGCTCAACGCAATGATGATGACTCCTCTATAAATTCTTTAAAGATAATATTAGATTGAAAAAAGAGAAGAGGGGAAAAGAGATTCTGCATTATATCGCGATGTCATCTTCTCGTGTGCCGTTTTCTATTACGTGATTTTATATTCTCGAGCAATCTCCGTCCGTACCCGTATGTGATGTGCACATATGCACGTGCACGAGGACTTTTATACCGGTTAGAGGGAAGAAAGTACGGAGTACATCTTGGGATGAATTATGATCGAGATTTTTCATCCAGTGGGTCGCTACGTGAGTCGCATCGTAACGCGAAACTTGTCGTAGTGTCAATCGCTCGGCTTTTCGCCAAGAAAGTATGACTTTCGCGCCGAAACCATCGAAAAATTCATTAGTTTCATGTCGAAAAATACCGATATTTCGCAGATTGTAAATCGATCGCATCTTTCGCGAAACGAGTATCGGTTTTTACATTCCGTGCAAACTCGCGTCCAGTTTAGGATAAACAAACGCGCTTTTCGATGGTGGGCTCTAATAGCTTAATGAATCTGCGTGTAAACGAGAGGCCGTATCGTACCAACGTTATGATTACCGATCGGTGTATACTTCAACGTGTATCCGCCACGAATGGGTTCGTGAATAAAAAAAAGAGTAGTCTTGCAACGGACGGCGCTGCTGCAACGTGTGTAACGGAGATGGCAGACAAAAATAAACATGGAGAGCGCGTTATCAGAGTGCTGTTCGTCTATCGGCTCGCAGTTCGGAAAAGCGGGCTTCCGCCGGCGTCGACAGTGACTTTGTTTACGTTCTTTTCAGACTGTAAACGCTTTTCGGATCATCGAATTCGCGCGGTGCTGCCAAACACCGTGATACAAATCCCCATTGATATGACGGTGGCAAAAGTATGAATATTTTTTCGCCACTTTCTTGAGCCTTTAATGACAGATCCAATTTTTTAGAAATAGACTTCTCGAAATTATGGTATCATAATTTATTTATTTATTTATTTATTTATTTTTTGATTTAATAGGAAGAAATTTTAGTATAAAAGAATAAAAATAAAAAATAAGAAGGATACATCAACAGATGCCTATGACATAAAAAAATTTATTAATTAATTTAACAATTATATAAAATAATAAACAAAAAAGGAAACTTTGATAACAGAAACAATATTTAATAAATAAATTCAGTAGTCAATAAAAATTAAATATAAGTATTATTATAAGATAAATTATAATTAAGTAATTGAACAAGATTAGAGAAAGGCAATTAACAGAACATATTACGTTTAATGTACGATTAAACGAATTAAAGGTGTTAAGTGAATTTTTCTTCAAGCTAGAAGCAAAATTACTCGACAAAAATTTAAACGAATAATAATGTTCTTTCGTCAACCATTCGAGCTCGAATTGATTTTAAATTTACACAGAAATCCTCAGAGATGGCCCAATAGATGTGAGGGACGTTTCATATATACAAAAAAAAAATATATATATATATATATCATGAAAAAAAGTTATTGATTCGTAGCTTCACAGATATCGTCTATGAATATTATTACAGCATCAAACATGCAAATATGAAATAATATACGAAGCTTTTCGTGCGCATTCGACCAATGTGCATCCGCATATTTTATAGTAGCGGCCTCGGGCTTTAATTAATTAAGCCAATCGTATCTCGCGCGCAAGATTCTTATCCACGTGTGCTGCTTGCATACGCGTTCGTACCAATTAAAGTTTTGTTTCTCTTCGTCTGCGAGACACATAATATTTAACGCTCACGTTATTTCCGCTAACAACGGCGCAAATTCTGTTTTTAATTAAAACTATGCCTATCGCCGCCACGAATTATGACATCGCCACCGTCGCCCTCGTAAAGTTTCAACCGGGTTTCGCAGGAAGGGGAAAAAAAAGAGTCGTAACCCTTTTATTATTGGCCGTTACTGTACTTTACGCGACGCGCCGCTGCATCCGGTGATATTGGCAAAGACGTATTTGCCCATCGATCACTATTTCGTGAAATACCGAGTGTCCAGGCCAGTGTAAATCCGTCTCGGATTTATTTGCTGTCAACAATAAATTCGAGAATCGCGAAATACTAAACGCATCCTTTATTTTATTTGTTCCTTCGCTCCCGCTTGTGAAAAGAAATGCTGTTTGACACGTCGGATAAATTTCACAATAACGTAACGCGTCCAGCAGAATGGCTTCGAATTTTTTTTCTTTTAAATGGCTATGAAAAATACTAGCCTTTATGTGCGGCAATAAACTCCGATTCGTTTGCCATCACTTTGGCAATCATTGATGGCGCTCGCCTCAAAAAACATGGATCTCTATTGGATCTTGTCAAAGCCGACGTTATATTGTGTCCCATTAAAGCCTCATTAAATATTAATTATAAATAACTTTTTGATTGAATATCTGAGTTTTTAGAATGATTTATACCGATTCCTTGCAGATTGTCTGCGATAAATAAATAATGGAAGCATAATCTTGAATTATTTATCCGCGTTCAGTGTCGTAAGGGAATTACCGCTTGAAAACTTTCACCCCCTCTCTCACCCTTCTTCCCCTTGTTTCATTACGCTAATAACTCCGAAACTATCGACAAGGAGTTCGTCACGATTAAATACACGTTAGTCGTCCTCGTCCGCTTGACTAACCCCCTGTCGGTCTTCACCCACTTGGAGAAAACGGTTAGTGCCCAAAGGGCTGAAGCTGACGAAGGGGCGTCATTTACGACCCGGCGACCAGCCCGGCGAATCGATTTTTGTTCGATTATCTTGTTAGAGACGCGACCGGAACCACGCTATGTCTGTGCCTTCATTAAAGTCCACTCGACCGCGCGGTTGTTCCGAAGAGGACAGAGTCGGAGGGTGGATCCTTTCGGGGAGGCCACGGCAATTGCAGCTTGGACTACGATAACTCGCCAAGAGAAAAAGAGAAAGAGGGAGAAGAGGAACGAGGGAGAAAGAGGGCGAACGTACAATATTCATCGACTAAAAATACATCACTGACACGGTGCAACCGCCGATATCGAAAGGACGGTCTAGGCCGATGCGGCTGGACGGTTTTAACATCCCTGTTTACCTTCCTTTCATCAAACTTACTGATCGCTCGACAACTATACCAATAAATGACGAACAAAAATATTATAAAAATATATTTTATTATCGTTATATTTTATATTTGAATATCATAAAAATTAGAAAGTATGACAAAGTATTAAATTTTTGATTCTTTAAAATAGCTCCCCTTTGTTTTCAAATTTGCCGCATATACTCTTGACATTCTTGACAACAGTCTTCTTGAAAGTTGTTATTGATATTTGATTCCAGCATGTTTGCAAATCCCACAATTGTTGAAGAAGATTATAGGACAAAATAATACATTTATGTACCGTATATTATTGAATAGATATTATTTAATTAACGTGATTGTAATAAAAAGCATCAGTATGCATTTTTAATAATATCAAAAAATAAGTATTATAATAATTATATTAACTATTAACTTTTAGAAACCGAATAACAGATAATATACATTTTTCATATTTTATAAACATGAACAAAACAGTTAGGAGAAAAAAATAAAAAACTTAATCATTTACTTGCGCGCGCACGCGTTTTCTGTATTTTTTGGGAATGATGCAAAACTTTTAATTGGTATTGTAATAATATAATTTGATCTAAATTTATCTTAATGATGATTATTTTCTGCTTCAAAGTGTTTCTTGTAATGTATAAATTAATTGTTTTTACTTCAAGAGACGAAACAAATCATACATATTAAAAACAATATTTAGAGATACAAATTAAATATAAAATAAAAGTATTTAAATTAAATAAATAAATTTAAATTAAACATATAAATTAAATATAAAATTAAATATAAAAATTTGAAAAGACACAAATTAAACATAAAGTAAAAATGAAATTTAAATTAAATATAAATTAAATATAAAAAATTTGAAGATATAAAATAAAAATATAAAATAAAGATATGAAATATTTCAAGATATAAATTAAATATTGTTTTGTTAAGAATCTTATGGTATCACACAACGACCATGACAGGAACTTGATTAAAATAAATCCCAAAACTATTTAATCAGGGAAATTTATTGAAGCGTTATTTTTCTTCGTTTCGCTTTATATGCTTCTAATATGACGCTACCTATCTCGTCACATAATTAATCTTATCCGATTAATCTCGGTTACTCTGCGGTAAAAGTGTCAAAATGACGACACTGATCTTCCTCTAGGACGCAGATCAAGCTGAGCGAAAAGGCAATTCTTCGAACATGTTCGAAACGACTCCGGATTCGAAGGGCTCACGAAAAAGGAAGGTAATTATCGTCTTCGAGTGCACCGCGCAGATAAAGTCAGCCGATATATATTGTAACATCGTCAGATGCTCGCTGTAATGGAACAACGCCGTTATTTCGCAAAATCTCTATCTTCTATTTATGTTTTTTCTCCTTTTTTTACTCCCTTCGCGCGAAATCCGGATCAAGATGGAAGACATCTCCAATATTTAATTGATCGCACGAATGAAAAGCTTCTTGAGCGATCTTTCCATTTTAAGAATAAAAATCAAATATATATTTTATGTCATTAAAGATCATATTGAGACTGTTTCAGTTTAATCTTCTATTACATATATGTATACAAAAGCGAAATAAATACACTTTTTTGTATGGAACGTTAATTAGCGCATTCTTTTAAAGCAAAGTGGTGGCTTGTTACATGATTTTAACGACCGAGATTGTAACATGGAAATCAGACTGGCTGCTAATTCGCTTCATTAAGCGCCATTCGGAAATACATTGACAAATGTCGTCGCTATTTGCATTTCGGGATCGGTATCGATCGCGAGAGATATCAAGAACCGCGTTATCCCGAGAAATGGCTGATAGGATCTTAATTGGACATTCTACAAATCAAGCTATAGAATCCTACGATTACGCATAAAAGAGAATATAAAACTTTTAGAAATATGAAAAGGGACATGCATTAGAAAAGAGATAAAAAATACATGTCAAATACAAAAGATATTCAAACTTATGTGCAATAAATAAAAATTTAAAAAATGTACCTTTAAAATGTGTATTTGACATTTATATGTACTTGACATTTTTTATCATGTAATAAAAGTTTGTCACTCACTCGTTGTTCTATTACGGTGGAATTTGCTGTTTTGACACTACGTTATCTGGAATATACATCTATGAGATTTAAATTTTAGCAACGTCCAAAATAATCAATATTTCAAAAAAAATATTATTGTACACATTAAAAATATAAAATTCAATGCATAGAATAATAAGCAAATATTTGATGGAATAAGTTTCTAAATTCTGAAAAGATTTCCTTTTCTAATATAAACTTTTACAATATCAGATTTTATATAAATGTCTTTTTTTCTAATTTTCCCTCTTATTTAAAGATATTAAAATAATCAAGTCAAATTAATGCATGTACGTAAATAATAACATACAATTAATATACAAATAAATTAGTCATTCCAAAATTACTCCCGAGATTTCGCATTTAAATCTTCTCCTTCTCAGATTGTTAGTTGATTTATATGAAAAATTCATACAGTTCATATATACATTTTATTACAGTCTCTTATTTACGATGAAAACAAATGCACGATACTGCACTGCACTCTCGAATTAATCAAGATGCGACAAATCATCAGCACAATGAAAACGGATGGCCAATACTTTGTATGGTGTTTTCAAACAAATTAAAACGTGGGGAACTATTCGCAGCACGTTGAAAACTGTATTATTTTACGCATCGAATGCGTTCGCCACATATGAGTCATTTGATCAGTTACTGGTATCGATTCGTAACAATATAGTGTTTTGGATATTTTTAGCTTCCTATTCAAGATAAACCTTTCGACTATTAAGTCTTCTTGTCAACACCAAGGAATGGAAAGGTTATATTAATAATATTTGAAAATGAGAGAAAGAGTCCATTTTAACAGTTTCCATGCTCATGTAACTTTTTTCAGTAAATAGAATTTTAGATTTTAAATAATTTTATAAATATTTTAAATATTCAAATATATTAAAATATTTTGTATGCGAATATACATATGAATATTAATTTATAATATAATATATTGTGAATATTCCATATTAAATAATATTTAAAGCTTTTCGAAATAAAATCTAAAATATTGAATTATATGTATTATGTAATAATTTATTAATAATACTCTTCAAAGATTATTATTGCGCTTCGTATTTTATGATTTTTATTTCAATTCGCTGAGATTTTAATCGATAATTCTGGCGATCCGTACGCGACGCATTCTGGTGATTGAACGAATCAGCTGTGCGTAGACTACTACGTGTGTAGTAGCCGCGACCTATCCCATTCCCTCCCACCATCGCGCATGCGACCACTCATTCATATATCGTATCAACAATTCGTATTATTCCGCGTTTTATATATTAATTAATTCTCTTCGATTAATTCTCTTCTCTCGAATTATTCAATCTGGCGACTTGTATGTCATCCTATTCTTTCGATTTAGAAATAATAATGACATAACAAATTACATATCGATAAAAAATTTAAAGAAATGTATTTAAAAATATCAACAATTATTGTTAAAGAAATAATGGCACATAAAACTACAATGAAAGTTTACATTAAGATTATATAAGAAAAATAGGATTTTAGAAAGAGATTTTTTTTTTATTATGGCTTCAGAGATTTTTTAATTGAAACATATTTGACATTCACAAATTTTAGATAATTTGATTACTTTGACTATTTAACTATTTGACTATTTAAATTTCGGATAATTTGATTATTTGAACTATTTAACTATTTGACTATTTGAATTTTGGATAATTTGACTATTCAACTACTTGGCTATTTAAACTTCAAAAATATGCCATGAACATAGCATAATCAATTGTTTTTTTATAATTTTGCGATACTACGTTGTTCACAGACTTCTATATATTTATAGTTTATACTTAGACTGCTGAGACATCTATATCACATATAGTGAAATGTGAAATAATGGCAATCATTTATAATTGGACAGAATGTTATACGGATATCATAAAATTCGATATGCCGTATCGTTTGATAAGACTAAATGAGACGTGATAGTAAAATGTATACATTTAAAACATTTTAAAGTAAAAATAAAATTAAAAAAATACAAAAATTTTGAAATAAAAATTAAAATACAAATAAAAAAAATCAAGTGCATATATAGTTTTTATAAGAATAAAAAATACCAATGACTACAGTATACTTGGCTGTTCGAGTAGATATTTTAAAGGAAGAAATATCAAATCTTTTCAGTAAGTACACACAAACTTTTCTTTTTAATTTTAACTAAAAATTTTTTAGGCTTTTATATCAGGTGAAATACAATTTTTGACTTTTTTAAATATTTTTATGTATTATTAGATATGCATCAAATAATTATAAACCAACTTTTACATGAATTACCTTCACATGAATTATTAAAGTTATCCCTTCAAAAATAAATGTCAATTGACAGCTTGGTTGAATGCGATAAAAAGATAAAATTAAATTCGAAGTAAATATGATACAATGTCTAATGAACATTTTACTGCAAACGATTATTTTCAGTGTTCAGAGGCTCAGAATTATATCAAATCATTGCAAAACAAATTTGACGAACGTTCGGATAAAAAGTTCACAATTTTCTCTCTCTCTCTCTCTCTCTCTCTCTCTCTCTCTCTCTCTCTTAGTTTCTGTTCTCGCATAATCCTGCTCGACTAGAGAAGGGTCTCTTAGATGTTCCGCGAAGATCTCTTCGTTCACTCTAGTGTTTGTTCAGTATCCACTCATTGTTGGAGTCTCGGACCTTGGCCGCGCTCTTCGTTTTCTCTTCTCTCGAGCGACTCACTCGCGATGAACCTCTCTCGGTCCCATCTCTCTATAGTATAGTGTCCTCTGCAGTGCTCGCTGTGGGCAAAGATGAACTGCCAGGAGCGACAAACTGGAAGGTGTTATCACCATGTCATCGACGATCGTTACTAGCGGATAATGAAATTTGCTATTCTTGGGAATTAGCAACACGGATGCTGACAATTAATAATAAACATTATACATACAGGGTTTACCAAAAGTGTGGAAACCCCTTAATATTTCGAAAAATACGCATTTTTTAAAAAAATGTTTCATACAAAAGTTATAGGGTTTTATGTGGCACATTACATAGCAACATTATTATGACCTCGAATAGCGTTGTCAAGATTATGTGAAGGTCATCTCCAACTTTTTAAATGGGACACCCTATATGCTTTTGCATATTCTTGTAGCTTATCTCGAGAGCTTTCCAAAACACTATAATTAAGTTAGTTTTCATTAAGTACTTTCCGAGTTATAAGGCTTGAAATCATTTCTTAATTTTACATAAACCGTAAAATATAAACTAGTAAACTAGTAAAACTAGTATAACTAGTAAAATATTCATTTTTCGATTATCTTACCTTAATACTTTTATGTACAAAATAATTAGAGGAATCAATTGGTGTAAAGAAAAAACATAGTTGTTTTTAAAAAAAGATATGTAATTGTTAATTGCAAATTACATATTTTTTCTTAGAAACAACTATGTTTTTTCTTTACACCAATTGATTCCTCTCATTATTTTGTACATAAAAGTATTAAGGTAAGATAATCGAAAAATGAATATTTTACTAGATATTTTATGGTTTATGTAAAATTAAGAAATGATTTCAAGCCTCATAACTCGGAAAGTACTTAATGAAAACTAACTTAATTATAGTGTTTTGGAAAGCTCTCGAGATAAGCTACAAGAATATGCAAAAGCATATAGGGTGTCCCATTTAAAAAGTTGGAGGTGACCTTCACATAACCTTTACAACGCTATTCGAGGTCATAATAATGTTGCTGTGTAATGCGCCACATAAAACCCTATAACTTTTGTATAAAACATTTTTTTTTAAATGCGTATTTTTCGAAATATTAATGGGTTTCCACACTTTTGGTAAACCCTGTATGTATAATTTCGGGTTTATTTTCGATCAATTCTCCTTAAGGTAAAACAAATTTTTTTTTTTAAATTAATTCTTATATTATCTCTAATAAGCCTCAAAGCAATAGGCACGTGTTCAATTTCTTACTTTTAATGAGTCCCTCTATGTGGCAAGCGCAACGGATTATATATAGCATTATATCAGCTGACATTTCTCATTAATATAAGAGCTGAATAATTACCGATAATCACTTTATTTCCGGTCTGAGAGCCTGGCATTGTCCTCCAGCTGGAGAACTTTAAGAACTTCTCGTTACATCGATAGCGCATACAGCTGCCGTAAGGATACTGCATCTCGCGACGAATTCTTCTTACTTCAAGCGAGAGGCGGTTTATACCGGGTGGCTCGAGATCGAGAGAGCAGGGCAAGCTTTTGTTACGGTTAGGATATTCGAGAGCAATGCATTTCCCCATCCCTTTCGCTAACTCCACTCTTATAAGAAACGACAATTCTTCTCCTCCTTGGATCTTCCCATCCAAGCTTTCTACCACCTTATTCCTCTTAGTTATTTTGCCGCAAGAGCAATATCTTGAAAACGCAACCACTGGACCGTGTTCAAAGTTCAAGGCACCTTTTATACATTTATCAAAAATTTCGTCCGTCAGAATTTTTTATTCAGCAACCAGAAATGAAAAGTAATTTGCTCGATTAATCGACGATTTTCAATTAATGATGACGATTTTATTCCTTTAAATATAAATACAGTTTTTTAATTAATTAAATAATTAATAGAAAATTATTAATAGGGAATAGGTATAATGAATGATAGAATGTCATTTACATATTACGTCATTTTATGTCTTACTAACGTATTTAAAACTTCATATTGTTAAAATATTACGTGCGAATAACGAACACAATTCGCGAGATTATTTTTTTTTTTGCATAAAAATCTCGCGCGAATGTAAATATCTGCACGTGACCTCGATTTGTTTAAATGAATCGCATTTCACGGCGACCACGTCGGCTCCTTATTTGAACAATCCTTATATACGTGCGCGACAATCGCAGATCGCGGAGATTAGAACACGCTCGACATCTTGGAATCGCGAGATCTTCCCTCGAGGAAAGTTCTCGACGACGGTGGTAATGGATCCGAGGCCATTGCCAGCGGGGCCCCAGGCACGAAAACGATGAACGTACTGGAGAAAATTTCGCTCGGTGATCTACACACAGTGGCGTTTCTTAAATTGAGGAGGCCTCATCGTGCCTACATCACGATATTTCATTTTCTTTATCATATTATATTCTTATCTTTTATATATGTATGTTATATTTCATATATATTTTTTTCTTTTTTTTTAAATATATATATATATATATATATATATATATATATTATATATGTATGTATTAAAAATATAGGCTAACTATATTTTAAACACGATAAAACGTGATAATAATGAGCTTAAAAGCATGATTAACAATGTATAATCATTAGTTTAATAATAACACTGGTCGACACCATTTTTGACTTAAAGTAAACGAAATTGTTTTTGGTAGATTTTGATCCTGTTTACGAATTTAGCTGTTTACGAATCTCTCTCCGAAAATGTCATATCACGTTGAGTTTTTGAGATATTCTAACTTAAAGGTGCAAAAAATAAAGTATTTAGTCATTTTTTACGATTTATAAAGTACAAGAACTTCTAAATATCTCGAAGAGATTGGGTTTGAGAAAAAAAGAGATTCATTTCAAGATATTTAGAAAAACTCGGATCATAGCGATCGAATATGCTTTGAAAAGGGTAAGAGAATAATACTTTAATTTATAATATAATGGCACTTTTTTTGTGACGTCCACTTGGATGCTGGAAAAAAATTTTAGAAATTTTATAGGTAGTTGAAAATGGTCAAATATCTCATTTTTTGCATCCTTAAGTTAAAATATCTGTAAAACCTGACGGCTAGATTCGTAATAAGCGTATCAAATTATATCAGAAACAACTTCGTTTACTTTAAGGCCAAAAAAAGTTACATTTTTGTCGACCAGTGTAATTATTACTATAATAATCAAATTTTTTTTCAAAAATTAATCTGAGAATCTTTCGTTTGTATTTCTGGTCGATCTTCTGAAGTGTGCGAAATGTCATACTTCTCTAACGGAAATCTGTAACAGACAGTTAAGCGAGAAAAATATCAGAGTGTGAATAACTGGACCCAAAATTGAATCGTTTCGTTTTCCGGACAATTCTTCTTATTATTGATTATAAATCCAGGCCTCACGCATCAATTTATCTATTGTCAATTAAAAAGAATCTCAAATTAAAGATACTTTTTAATAAAGATCGACCGATAATGTGGACAACAGATAGGAAATATTCAGATTGATTTCTGAGTCATTTAATTACATTGCTTAATCGCGTTTTAGACTGTTATTATTATTGTAATTTATTGGAGGTCCGACATTTACCGCTGTTTATCATTTCCGTTGACTTTAATTATTACCAATGATTCTGCTGATTCGTTTTAAATTAATAATTATATATAATATATTAATGTAATATATATATAATTTGACATATACAACGTTGAAAATAGAAAATACTAATAAATAACAAAATTATCATTTATTTTATTCTATGTCGGAAATGCTATAAGCTGTATTTGTATATTTCATAAAAAGTATTTCCCAGCTAATTTTGATACGCCATATTCTCAACGCTATAAAGAAGAGACTGAACCTATATATATATATAGGTTCAGTCTCTTTTTTATATTATATTATATTATATTTTATATTCTCAGCGCTATAAAGAAGAGACTGAACCTATATATATATATATATATATATATATATATATATATATATATATATATATGCATCCCTTCTTACCACACACATACTCTCTCATACGTAATTTAATTTAATTTAATATTTTCCAGCTGCCGGGAATATCAGAGCGACATAAAGATCTCAACCATCTTCCGAGACGACCGTCTTCATCGAGAGTTAACTCTGTTACATCCACACTTCTCTATTTCTCTCTTCACGATTTCCCATGTGTGTTTCATCTTTCTTTTTAAATCGTCCCACAAGCGTCGAATTGAATCGAACGTCTGTCAACGCCTAAAAAAAAACTGCGAAATCTGAAGAACGTGCCGGAAAAATTAAAAATGCTCAAAAATTAAAAAGCTCTCCGCTCGCTGTCTTTTGTTAACGAATTCATTTCCATTAATATATTTATTGAAGTTGAAAGGGGAAATGTTTGCGGTAATAAAGTGTATTTATCATACATTTTTAAACCTGCTCGTAAATAAAGTACATATCGATAATTCAACTTGTAGTAAAGTAAAATGAAGATAACAGATCGTTACGAATTACGATGGCGATATATGCACATGTTTTTCTCATGTATGAATATATAATAACGATAAATAAATTTATCCATCGGAACATCCCTGATTTCTGTAAAATCTAATTTTTCTGATTTTTTTACAGATGTCCATTAGACATATAAATGTAGAGTAAAAACAAGATTTCATACGAGGATTAAAATATTCGAAGACCTCAACGGAATCCGGCTCACTTCTGGCAAATTAGAATTGTATTAAAATTTGCATTTATTTACAATTATACTGCATTGTGCTAATCAAAATATTGTATAATATCTTTGTTTACCATTTGTATGGCAACATATATGATCGTCTTTATATCGATTGCGCGATGACATTCTCGAAAAGGATGTTCAAGGTAAATTCTAGAGAGATAAATACCGGATTTCACGCACTTATTTTCAGTTCTGGATATATAATACTTATATTTATCATGAAATTTCTGAAATTTTTGCTTAGTCGAAATATTTCAGAATAAACAAGGTTGAAACAAGAAAAAATAAGCTTTGTAAAAATGTTATTTACATCTCATTTCACATTTATTTTTCAATAAAGACTGTAAAAATTGAATTTAATCGCTTCGCGATTAATGATTGTCGAAAGTTATGCTTTTTTCAATCTTTCCGTTCGCGCAATTCAGTGTAGCATATTGTTTATTGAAGACTATTCAGAGCGGGAAATGACGGGGAACGCATCGCCATCCTTTATTCATGGAGCCCCAGGGGAACTGTCGAGTTGCGGACGCATTATTCGTTCGAGCAAAATAGGTGGCCACAAGCGCTAAACTTCGATCTAAAGCGTCGACAGAGCGTGCGAGTTTTAATTTTCTTCCCATAAATCGCGAGATATGATCCGCGCGAAGATTTAGCATCGTCCAAAGTGAATGATAATGAGAAACGGGCTCTCTGTCTGGTCTCATTTCCGTCGGCGATATATCCTCCTACATATGTGAATCACGTTCGCTTCAGTTAGAAATCATTCTTCCGCTTCGGTTAGGAAAACAAGCAAATCAACCAGTCGATTCAAGAAAAATATCGTGTTTATCACATTTTAAAATCGTTCAGTTAAAAAACGAGAATTTAAGCAAATGTGATCGAATATTGAATATCATCATGCTGTTGAATTAATCGAGTATACAAAAAAAGTTATTGCTGTACAAATATTTCCGATGATACTTGTTAAAATAATTCGAGAGATCTTAATATATTGACAGCAATCAATTAATTATCTAGTATGCGAAATATGTTACAATTTGTTATGTTTGATCGATTGTGATATATGTTTGATCGATTGTGAGAATGTCATAAAATGTTACAAGTATTAATAAGGCTTCCGTATTGCAATTGGGGTTTAAAATGTACTGCATGACATAATGAAAAATGATTTTTAGATATGTAGAAATAATTTTTTTTTAATATTCACGTTATGTAAAAAATTATGTAGAGAATGATATAAAAAAGGATTTAAAAAATAATTTTTTTTTAATATTCACGTTATGTAAAAAATTATGTAGAGAATTATATAAAAAAGGATTTAAAAAATTATACAGGAATCTATTTCCTTTCCTTTTAGAAGGAAGCGTCTTTTTAATATTATATGGACGCTCGCTGCTCGCGGTGTTCATCCAACACCAATAATAATTTTTACCACCCTGTTATTTCCGATATCGCGTTCGATTCCATCGACTGAAGCGGGCCACTAAATTTGTCCTGCGATGCAATATGCAAACGATAATTATATCATGCCACGATTCGACATTATAGAGCATTTTCGTGTTGGAATGAACAGTGTCCCTTAAATGAATTAAACTTAACCTATTTATATTAACGATTTAATGAGTTGACTATACATGGAGTATATTGGACTATATATGGACTATAATTTCTAGCGTTATTTTCGATGCCGCGGACAATTCTATCCATCGACTAACTGGACAAAATACGCAGGCTGCAACATATTACGTTATATGATATTTAAACATATAGAATATTACTTTAACATCGAAATTTCTCCCTGAAAAATAGTTTAATCAAAGAACAATTATAATTTAAAGGACAAATTCTAGAGAGCAACTTTAAATTTTCGTCGGAAATTATTTCTGATGCGAAAACTGCAAATCGGAAACTTCATGACCATTAAAGAGAATCCGTAAAAGCGATGGTGCGCTCATCCATGCACGCATTTGCACGCGAAATACACACATATGACGAGTGAGCTGGAGCGCGTGATTCCGGGCTGCGGCAGCCAATAAAGACTTAATTACACGCAGTAAAACCGGCAGATAAAAGGGACCGACTCTGCGAAACCGATCGCAGCTGTCGCGGAACACGGCCTTAATGAGCTATCGTTCGTGCCTTTACTGCTGCTCGCCTTCCGTTTCCGCGAAAGTTATGACCCGAACTCCGTCCTCGACTCGACCGGCGTCTTCAGGAGCCGTTGTCAAGACCGGGGGATTATTATTTCTGTTGCGCAGAACGAGCCAGACTCATTAAGAGCCCAGGAAATTACCCTAAAGTCGAATTTAATCTCCTCGCTCTCATCGTCCTCAATTACAGATCTTATCTCCATTTGTAGATGGATAGATAAAGCAATCGATGTCTACAGGTAAATAATTATTGAATCTCATACTCATACTTTCTTTAATTATTGAATCTCATACTCATATTCTACTCAACCCTATACATATAGGGTAAAACAATGTTAATACAACGTTTCACATTTGCTTAGATTAATATAAAATACACTTATGATAGGCAGATATTATTGTTGGCAGTTGAAATTTACAAAGATTTATTAATATTACAATTAATAATTATACTAATTCTTAATTAATTGAATTTTATATTCTAATTATAAAATCAATTTTTTTAAATATTGAAAAAGATATTTTTCTCCGAACTTTTTATGAAAAATACTTCAGATAACTATAATCAACAATAATAATTGTTTATCAAATTAAAAAATTCGATGAAATTTGTAAAAATTTATCTATTTAACTCAATAAAATTTATTCATAAACTTATTCATTATTTATTCATATATTTAACTCAATAAAAGTATTGATTGAATATTTACAAGTCATTCTCTTGTATTTCTTTTTCTCTTTTCCTTCCAATAAAGAACACCGACACCTATTTGTAGTGTTTTGACTTTCACCATTATTTCTACCAATCCTCTTCGTTCCATAGCTCTGTAATTTTTCTTTTATATCGTTTTGTCCATAGTCGGAAATAAAATAATAAAGGAAATAATAGAGCTAGGATATATTACTCCCAACACATCTTTGCATTTTTAAAGAAAACTACATCTTCATATATACATATTGAATAAGAAAAAAAATATTTATATATGACTTTCTCTCCCTCTCTCTCTCTCTCTGTCAGTTATATTTTATAAATTATATTAATTAAATTATATTAATTAAATTATATCTTTAAAAATATAGTAAGAACGTATATAAACAAATAATAACAATTATTTTTATGAAAACGTATAATAACAATTATTTTAGAAAAATGATTAGAAATATTATCAATAAATTTTACAGCACTTTTTTTTCTTGAAAGTTACTGATTTTGTAATTTTTTTTTAATATAAAAATCGCATTTAAAGCAGGCCTTATTTCTCGGTCGATTGTATACTATCGAGTATCTACTGTCATCGACTCCCGTTTCAATAACGCTTAATAAACTTATTATGTTTGATAATAATGAGTAAATTTTTCTGCAGATATTTTACATCGTTTTATACATATATACAGAGTGTTTCTTAATAAGTGCGAAAAATTTTAGGAGATGATTCTTTGTCGAAAATTAAGGAGGATTTTCATATAAACATATACTCCTACATCCCTCTATACTACTACATCCCTCCCTGTGGAGTTATACTCCTCCAAAAATGAGTGTAAAAATTAGATTTTTATTTTTTTCTCAAATTTGGAACAAGTTAAAGAAATGAAATTAGGTGAATATTTTCTACTAATAAAAAGGTTATTTATTAATATTTTTTTCAGCCTCCCGTATAATAATATGTGCATTAGAGAACAACATAGATAGCTTTATAATCTTAGTCGATTCATCATCTATTAAATTTATATGCTTCTGACATTAAGAATTATAGATTCGATTAATCTTTATTCTTGCGTCTCGAGACAATGAATCATATTTAACTTCGCATTGCCATTTGCCTTACGTTGCTCATATGTTTCTCAATATTCCATGCATATTCAGCATTCATAAAAAGAGAATCATATTCGGATCTAACAAACGATCATATGCGGCAGTGCGGTAGCATGCGCCTGCAAATGGGTTTTCGAGCTTATGTATGCGTGCCTTTGTGTTAGCGAGATGCGAAGCCGGATCAAAGAGAGTTTCCACGATTTTGCAATTCGTACCTGTTCATACTTTACTGCCGCAACTCGGAGGCCACGAGCCCAAGATCTTCTCAAAGAAGATTGTTGATTTGAGCCCTCGCCGATTCTCGCGATTCTTTTGCGCGAAGTTCCCTTTTCGCGAGGTGGAGATAAAAGCGAAACACTTGGAAAATAGTTTCGATATGTATGTATCATCAAGCCGGAGATATATGTTCCGACAACGTGACGGGAACAATAAAGTTTGGGAAGTCACCGGAGGCTCCATGAAAGACTTCCTTCTTTCTCTCCGATTACGTCACATTTTCACAGCTTGTAATCATAGAGTGTATCTTTCGCTAATTTTAGAAAAATTAGCTCTTGCATTAAAAATACTGAACCAACATAAACTTTCACATTATGTTTTTTAATAATGATATAATAAAATAATAATAATAGTAATAATTATTAATAATAATAAAATAATAATAAAATTACACATATATATTTATAAATAAAAATATTTTTAAAAATTGTAATATATATTATTATATTATTATATTGTGTGTATATCATACTGTGTGTTACATTATATTGTCCGTATATATTTTACTGCGCACTGAGACACAAGAATGTAAAAATTACGATTTGTGCGACATAAACATAATAACAATATTTTAATTTATTATATATTTAATATGTATTTATCAACGTTATGCATACGGAATGACAGTGAAAAATGTGATTTGCAAAAATTTACTTGGCCGATTCATGAGAAAATTATAAATAACAATTACACTATTCGTATATGCCACGCATGCAAATTTGAATAGATGGCAAATTTTAATATTTTGCATACATATTTAATTTTCGTAACGTCATACATTAATTTATTATTAATCGATACATATTTTATACAATATTAATTAATAATTTGTTGGTTTGTGTGTGTATACGCTTAGAAATTATTAATTTTGCTGTCGCGGAAATGACATATCAAAAAATTTTCTTTATTTTATATAAATATAAATTTTTATGCATGTATCATGTATATCATGTATATTAAATACACGCGTAAAAAGCTAAAAGAAGAGACGCTATATTTCATTTTGCATTGCTTACCGCGTAAAATTGTTCAATTTTATTATCGCATGTTGGTTCACGACGGTCGTCTGATCAAGGCGATGCATATCTACTGCACCTCTAATGCTTTAAGTTAGCGGGCCGACTAAAGCCGCACGCTTCTACTGCATGCGTAGAACTAATCGCTCTGATAACTAGCTTACAGCCAGGCTGCAGTATCTATTCTAAAGAGAATGTACAATAGCTGAGTGAATATAATCGCGTGCACTTACTATCAATTAGATGTGCATTAGCCGAGTTTGAAGGCCCATCTATATTTTTCAACGTAAGGGTGATGTATATTTCGGGATAATGCAGATCGGAAGCGATTGCGTATAAAATGATGTACATGTCGCAATTGTACGATAATTTCCAAGTTTCACCTTTTGAGGATTATCTACTTTTTCATCGCCATCGTCATATTTCTCAATGAACTTAAATTATTTTTAACGTTAAGGTCTCTCAATACAATAAATGACAATTAATCGAATAATCTCGATCAAATTGTTGGTAATATGCAAGCCTGGTATTATCGAAAACAATATATTGTCAAGCGTAATCAAGCTGCATTATAGAATATGGATAATTAATGACAAAATTAATATTAAATATTTTGTATCCATTTACAGGCATTCATTAAGATTAAATTTATCCGCATCATGTTGATGTTTCAGCTCTCTTTCAGGCATAAATAATGACAATAAATTGTAAATGAAATTTATATATTATATTTTCGTAACGCACAGAATCGAACAGGCATCGCGCAACAAGAATTATGTCGTATCATTGATGAAATAATATGGACGTAATTATTAAACAAAAGGTAAAATTTCGTGCATAAAACTTCCTCGACAGCCTAATTAGACATTCGAAAATTTACGTCCGGAATGCGAAATTTATTTATCGTGTCGGTGAAAGATGCATGTTTGAATCAGAACGTAAATATGTAAATCTGATAATTTATCCGGGCGACAGTACGAAAAATGGAAGCGACGAGAATGAAGAACAAAACAATTTGATGCGTCTATCATCATATTTTTAGTGACCCATTATAGCGTCACGTACCGATGTTTACCAGGTATATATAATGTTCATAGAAATTTACATGAACAAACTCCGAGGGACAGTGAAAAATTTTTTGAAACAATGTTATAAACGTTAAATGGGCAAGCGAATATATGCTTTTAATTAATGCCTTACATTCTGACGAGATTAAATATTTTTAATTCTTTTAATATTTTTATAGCGTATAATTTAAACTAATTTAATTTTATTCTCAAGGTATTTGATTATTTTTATATTAAGATGAAAAATATATTAGTATGTTATTAATATATTATTAAATATATTACATGTTTATTAAATATATTATAGAATATATTATAAAATATATTATATGTTCATTAAAATATATTAAATATATTATATATTTATTAATATGTTATTATATATGTATATTATATATAATTAAATATATTATTATACATATGTATTATATATTATTATGTATTTATATTTCCCTTCTCTCTTAAAATTTTTTTAAAAACCTCGAAATTATTTACAGAGAAAATTTCACTATCTGTTAATGACAAATCGAAAAATTTCTTGTAAATATGTAAAAACTATCTATAATATATGTGATAGTGATCGATATAATCAACTCTTTATTAAACCGAAGAGAGAGAACGTGCTGCGACACTTTTGGGATCTCTTTTATATTATCTAAAAATGGATATTAAAGTCTAAATAATAAGATATGATACAAACTCGATCTATTTTGTAAGCTCTCGTAGCGCCTGTATATTTACAGGATCGAAGTGTCCGTGTTCATTTACATACTTTGCGAGCGTCTGATCGAATTTCGTGAAAGTTTCAGCACGGGGCTACTGTATACGTGCATAAAGCTAGTCG
Organism: Camponotus vicinus; assembly: GCF_025532165.1. NCBI lineage: Eukaryota > Metazoa > Arthropoda > Insecta > Hymenoptera > Formicidae > Camponotus > Camponotus vicinus. The sequence goes on along the minus strand of NW_028141956.1, from coordinate 2,534,422 downwards.
TCGGATGCCTTCTGTTGTAATATGCACGTTGTAAGACCTCGATATCTGATATTAAAAGTGCTTCAGCGGATCCTTGCATTTAAAGTGGTGCGATGTCGCGCCACGAACTTCGATGTAACTGCTGCGTAAAGAAGTCCCATAAAGTTTGCGCACTCCCGTACGCTTTTATCGGCGGCAACTCCTTCGTCCTTTTTTTTCCTTTATTATTATTTTTTTTTTAGTTTATTATTTGAGAACTTTGTCTCTCCCAGTTCCTTCGGGCTTACGATATTACGTAGTGATCGCGGAAGTGTATATTGCGTGACGCAACTTTTTCATAGGCTATGAAAAATATTACGGTTTTAAAAAAAGACGCGAGAATGTGTACTTCGGTAAATCTGCTGATATACCAGCGTAGGAATTTGTAAAAGCGAATAATTTTTAAAGCGTAAACACAATAATTAGCGCAGAGAAGTAATTACACATTGGCAAAACTAGTTCTCTTCCAAGTGAGCTTACATTAAACGGTAATGTTTCCGTATTTCTCTAGAAATTGCTCTAATGCTCAACAATGTTTCGCTTCATTTCGCCAACACGATAGCTTTTATTTTCAATAAAATATATGCAGTAATATACTATAAAGTAATGTTAAAAATTTTTAAAGATTTTTTTGTAATATATGATAATCTGAACGTATTAAATTTTTTAATTTCTTTTAATTAAAGACTTACATTAACTTTATGACTATCTCACTCTGTTTTTGATTTTTAATTTGCTTAAATAGCGTTTTAAATTTGCGTATTTTTTAAAACAATTTTTGTTTAATGCTGTTGATGAAAGAGAGAAATTTTTTGGGGGTATTTTGTTTAAATCTTTTAAACTTTTAATTTAGAAAATTAAAGAATTGATTTATTTCTAAAACGCGAGGCACACACACATCATCCTTTATGTATAATAAATATGAAAAATATAATAAGTATAATAAGCTAAATAGCCACATATCTAGCATAATTATTTTACATAAATACAATTTTTTAGAAGGAATTATTTTCCTTTGTAAAATTCGTTTACACAATAGCATAAAAGTTTTGAATAGGACAGTCATGTAAATATAAATGAAAGCTACACTTTTTCTCTGATTTCTGAAACATACGACTCAAAGGTTATCTTGTGTCAGGAGTAAACTACTTCAGCTCTCCCTTTCTCCTTGTCGGAAGTTCCTTAGAGTGACGTAAACTTGTGGCATGCACGAGACAGATGTGAGTGGCGCGACTGATATCCCTCGAGAACAGCAGATATCAAATGAATACGACGACGATGTGCGGCACGTTGTCGTTGCCATTTCCGAAAGGACATTGGCAAAGGATATTGCGATATGTTGGGGATGTTTCCAACCGTATTTGCGTAGAAACACCGGCGGAACATTAACGCGAGGCCGCGATGCGCCTTTCACGAACGTTACTCGCATGCAAATAAATAAATGGTGGAATTGTCGAGCGCAACGCATACATGTATAAATTTGTATACATGTATGATATTTTGATTTAACTATCGTTGTTTTATGAATATTAAGCCATTATCAAAACAAGAATGAGAAAAAGAGAAAAGTCCAAGAGCTTATGGATATTTTCTCGAGTAAATACTAAAACGTGACATCGGACGTAACTACTTAAGCTTAGATTTTTATTAGTCCCATTTTTATATTCGAATCTCATCTCAAAAGTGAAATACTAATCAAGTAAAATATTCAGAATAAAGATTCATATCGAAATCATTTTATTGTACGTATAGATATTTAATCTTCTTTTTTTATTTTTAAAAATTTTTTTTAATTTATGTTATTTCGAAGAAATAACATAAATTTGAAGAAAACTTTTTTAGATATAAACTTTATTTAAAAAATGGAATAAATAAGGATCTCTCCAATTCTTCATAATTTAAATAATCTCTTGTAAAATCTTAAACACAGACAATAAAAATATTATCAAAATATTTTATATGTAATTATATACAAATATTAATTATTATAAAAATATCTAGTTTATAAATATTTTAAATATATTTTTAGATAAAATACAGAATACTTTATGTCATTATATTACATGATAATATAAAATAGATTATTATGGCTGATAAACAAGAGCAACAAAAATTTCACACATAACTAACAAATAAAATAAAATAAATTAATTATGAATTACGTATCTTACGGTTGCTCGATGTTTTTTTGGATTTCTTCTCATCTCCTTGTTTTTGTTGCTTCTTCACAGCATTCACATGACACTTGCAAAAACGCGATTAATTACGATCGCGTATATAAGGAAGACTATTTTTATAAGACAAATCACTATCAAAGGCTGCCAAGAGAAAACTCTTGATGGATAATGATAGGACACTTTTCTTAACATTCGAAAATTGGCAGAATAATAATAATCTTTTTGTTTTCCTGCGCGTCGATCTCTGTCTTTTTCTTCTCCTCGATCTTTACTTGTAATGAGGCGCACATCCTACTACGACGCATTAAAATACAATTCGAGTCTCGCCGCAAAAATGACAACAAGGTCATTGCGCGTCAACAATAGCGCGCTTTATGTTGCAAGGACGAGCACCGAGTAATCAATTCATTGACATCATGAAATATTTAACGCGCTATAAAACGCCAACAGAATAGACTTTTAAATTCCTTAAATTTAATTAATTATTTATAAACATTTATAATTAATGTACCAAGATTCTTCGAGACTTGAACAACTCTATCTTGTGTGATTCGTATATTACTGCGTATCCTCAATCCGCAAACAATTGGCAAATTACACATAAATCGGCGAAAAATTAAAAAAAAAACTACATGTTAAAAAAGTAATAATTGGCCATAAATAATGAAATTTGCAATAGTAATAAAAGAATAATTTATAGTTTCCCTCGTATAGGACCTTTTATCTGTTGGATTCGAGAGAGATTTTTGTTAAATGAATATATCGCAAAAGGCATTTATTTTATAGCACGTTAAATATTTCGTGACGTCGACAAATTAATCCCCGAAAGGTATTCAGATTTATCAACAATGTTCGGTGCTCGTGTTTTTGCGGCGTACAGCTCGCCATTGTTGACACGCAGTGGCCTTGTCATTCACACGGCAAGGCTCGAGCAAACAGGTAGCAGTGCACGATATTCCGTACACTGTCCTTCCCTGAAAAGTACGATGGCGATTAATTTTAACTAATATAGTTATACTATAATAATAACATAATAATAACATAATAATAAATGAGAAAATGTGATAGTAAATATTTTATAGCATTATATTACATTTTGCATAATAATACATTAGTTGTTTGTTTATTTGTTTATAAAGATACTTGATTACAGAAAAAAATTTTAAAATGCCATGATATTTAAAGTAGTGAAACTTTCTAAAGCTGGCTTTTAAATTCATGTAAACTATCATGGATGTGTAAATGTAAAATGGGTTAATTGAGCTTTCTTTGCTCTCTTGAAAACTCAAAAAGGATGCAAGTGCACTTCTCTCTTCGCTGTTGTTGTATCGCATTGCATCTTCTGTCACGACGTTTCCATTATGTATAGCGAAAATTCGCGGATGTCGCAATTCGCCGCATCTTCCGCGCTGATGCAGTCTCGTGCACACTCGCAAACGCACTTATACGCCTGTGTAATCCGCGATTCTGTAAGAGAAACATGGTAAGGAAGACATTCACACATACACAAGGGGAATGAGATTAAAGTCTTTATTACCGACTTTAATCTGCACATATCAAGCTCAATCGGAATTAAAAGCTGCAGAAACAAAAGCAAAAATAAGAAATAATATAATTGAAAATAATACAATTTCACGAATTAATGATGTAATCACATATAAAAAAGCTAATTTAAATTACGGTGATAATACAAATATATATTAACAAAATCACGAGTATGAAAGAGGTAAATTTGGAATTAAACTAAAAAATTAGTTCAAAAAGTAATAACAACTATTAACTGGCAAAATTGGCAAATAAAGTTCGAAGCGTAATAATTGGAACAAGAAAAAGAAGAAAAAGAATCTTTTTTTCCTTTACTTATTAATATAATTCAAAACATTTATTTATTAATATATTCCAAAATATTCAGTTTTGTTACAATACATACATTAAATATGAACGTTTGGGATCATTTTTTGTTTTAATGTGTCACTATTAATGTTAAAGAATATGGAATAATAATACATAAATTTGTATTATATTATAATATATTAATTTATATATTAATTATATATTTCAGAATCGATATACGCAAAACCAAGCAGAGAAACTACAATGCAACACTCCGCATTAATTTGATGAGCACATCCCCCAAACAGTTCTAATCGTTATGAAGTGTTGTCAATTCGTATGGTATTCAAACATGATAAGCTTCGATACATCCGTATACCAGAACTCACACTGAGTCTGTACAAATTAACTGATGAGTATAAAATGCCATTGTGTATACATACACATATATTCTTTGATTGGATATGAAATGTTACAAATTTGGACATAAAAAAAAGCGAAGCATATTATTTTTTAATATTAATATTAAAATGATATAAAATAAATATAATATAAATTAATTAATTAATATAACGAATTTAATATTAATAAATGAATGAATTTAATATTAATAATATATCGAATTATCCCTGGATTCAGAAGAATATATACAGGGTGTCCCAGGTATCTTCCGTCCAAAAAAAAAGGCAGATTCTCTGGCCAATTTAAAAACGATTTTTCCTCAGCGAAAATGTCGCGGCACTAATAGTTTTCGAGTTATAAACGATTGAAAATAAAGGGTTTTTCGCAAACTAAGGCTTATGGGAATAAAATATTAATAAAGTCACATTCTTTAGTTAATGTTAGGCAGAGTTTACTTTAATAGAATTTTAATTTAAGGCTTAGTTAGAAAGATACATGATGACAAAAATTGGGAATATGCAAAAAATAATGATCTCCCTCGACATTTTCGCTGAGGAAAAATCGTTTTTAAATTGGCCAGAGAATCTGCCTTTAAAATATCAAGTGGTAGTTTCGGGACACCCTGTATACATATACATATATAGATATATATATGTTTATATATGCGTAATTTTGCTATATATAAAACTACGGAAGACGCAGAGAAAGAAGAAATGGACAAAGTGCGAGGACGAGAAAGGAGGAGAAGTGCTAGGCAGACGCCGATTGCAGTATAGGAATTGGCGCGCCAAGCACATTACCAGAAGAAGATGTTCAGAGATTGTGCCCTCGAGCGCGACGTATTCGGGTCACTGGTACGTTCCCTTCGCCCATCCACCTTCGTCTTTCCCTCCTTCCCTTCCTCCCCTTATCCTCTAATCCCGAGGGCTGTTCTGTTCCCTTGTCTACCACCCTGTCATCTGATCATCTCCCGTGAACTGTCATCTTCTTCGCCGTCGCTTTCCTCTTCTCGTCTTAGTTTCAATCGGAACGTCATATCAGTCGCACGAAGAAAGCGGCAAAGAATATCGGCATACGTGTGTTTTGTCAATCAGGACTGTTTTCAAAGAGTTTAAAAAGGGACGTTCGCAGGTGCGAACGATAAAAGCTGGATTTATCGATTATTTCCACCTCTTTGCTTCAATCCCGTTATTTGGTGTGCCAACATTTTAAGTCTTGCGTTATACATTTAGAAAAAACACTTAATTATCTGGAAAGTTTGCATTGAAAGATATTTAAATATAAAAATTTCTCTCTTATACTCTGTCATTACACATTTTAATCGAAAGAATATATTTTTATTAACAATGCATATATATATATTGACGATAAAAAAATATAGAAAAGATTTGCGCTTTATTAAAAATAAATGTCGTTTTACTTTTCTACTTCTAAATATATTAATTAATGGAATAATTTTAAATTGCATAGAAAAAAATAAATACACACATACACATACATTATATACATGTTACATTTATATATGTATACATATATATATATATATATATATATATATATATATATATATATATATATACAATGTGTCTTTATATATTAAAGCGAAAATAATTTACACAGGTAATTAATGAAAAAATAATCTAGTTGAAAATTCAATCCTTGTTTAACGATTATTTTCTCGGGTGTTAAATATTTCTGGAATTTTTTCAGTCTTTTTTTTTTGCGCGCTTCTTATCCTATCACACAATACATATTTGATCTTTCGGACTAAAACTTCTTACTGTCACGGAATTGAATTCTTGCGAGCGCGAGCAAATTCTTCCACTCACGGGAATTATTCGCTTCAGAGTTTCCGTCACAAATATGAAACGTTAATTTCCTCTGGAAACAATTCATTGACTACATAATTTTTTCCGCCTATCCGATTAAATTTGCGTCGTATCTTACTATCGAGACATCGTTTGACGTTTCGGGAGCACGCTATTGACTTTTGTGTCTCTTTAACGTCCCTAAAACGAGCAATATCAGGAAGACTCGAGGATACCCCGTTTTTTCGATACGTCGGTCCAACTATTTCAGTAGCTTGCCATGGCTTTGTTCCGCCCGTCGATTCTCTCGCGAAGTGGTGACCTCGATCTCTTAAATAAAGGCTCATTATCGAGAAAAGGATTGTTTCGTTGTCATTACCTCGTTGTCGTTGTCATTGCGGTCACCTTTAACGGACCATTTGATATCAATCGATGAATTTATAGACCGCATCCAAGACTAACTTCACGAAATTGAAATCTTATAATCTGTTTAATATTTATTAATTGATATAAAATTGAAATATTATTAATATGTACGATCGTTCAAAAGTCGATTATCGAATTAAGCGAGAAATAGAATTCAAATTATATTTCACAATCAGGCAAACTTTATCTGACAAACTAATCTCTTAATTAAATCGCGATTAAAAATATAAATTATAAATATCGAATTGTATGACTTAAGATTCATCGAATAATCATCTTATAACTAAGTCAGCTAAATTTTTCAGCAGAAATGCTAAATAAATATATTAAATGCTAAATACATTAAATGATAAATACATTAAATGCTAAATAAATTAATGTTTTTAATATTCTATATTCTCTTATAATGTCTATTTGTATGAATCGTTCAAGTTGATAATCATAAGAATGTACAGATTTAACAAATTATTAAAACCATTTTTCTAAAGCCGAAAATAATTGTAAGATAATAAAAAAATGGGGAATACTTTTCGCACCTAAGTTTTAAAATTGCTGCAGCAAAAGTCGATAACGAATAATTTGTTAAATGCCGCTGAAGCGAACTTATGGTAAAGTTCGCTGGTAATTCCGTCATTTAGGATAAAGGAAAGTCGAACTCGTGTGCCAGAAGCATCGGCGAGCGCTTAAATGTGCTACATGCTTTTGCACACGTGTCTCGAACAATATGTAACTAGTTGCACTTACATGGGAGACTTTCTAATGACAGGAAAACTTCACTTGAGTAAGCAGTTAGAGATTTAACCAAAATGTCACGAAAACTACATAGCGAATATGTCAACGTGACGATAGGAGCGGTTATGCATTTCGCAGAAATGATTAAATGGCTTTATAACTTTCAAGACCAGTTATGAAGTTACATATAATCTACGCGAATCCTCTCGAGACATCGATTACCTATCTCTTTGAGGATAGTATGAGTGTGTTATGTATTTATAAACCTTTTTTCATTAAACGCACACTTATTGAATGGCAGAATGCGCGTAACTTCGCGTTAAATAAAAACTAACTGTGCCTGAGAGAGAAAGAGAGAGAGAGAGAAAGTTTGGCAAATAATATTTTATTGCATTTTATTTGATTCAATTGGAAATTGCTTGTGATTAAAAATTTTGAAAAATATATAATACAACATTTAATACGGCGATGCGTGAAAATATTTCGAATGAGAATCAGAAATATCTGTCAAACACAAAATTTGTATATCTTTTAAACGCCGCATTAATATAAAATTAATCACTTTATTAATGAACGCATTCCATTTCATCATATATGAATATTAGGATCTCAAGCGGTCGACTCGAAATTAACAAAGCAAAGCAAGCGAAAATCCCGCTAATAGCTTGGGAAATTATTCCATCCAGAAACTCGATTTTACCGCTCGAGCGAATCTCTGCTCCTCCTCCCTCGTCCTCCTTCCCTCCTCTATCGTTACCCCCGCAGAACGCATACAAAACGTGCGTCCTGCTATGACAGGCCGCAGCACGCAGCTTTTTTTCGTCAATAGAGAAATTGTTTTTCTGTTCCGTTAAAAAAAATGGAAGCACACGCTATTTTTTTCCGTTGCCTCTGCCGTACGTTTTAGCCTGGGAATTTTATGGCGCTCATCCCCTCAAATACTGGGAATATAGGAAATTTAAGCTCCAACGTACATCTAACAACGCGCGCTGAACGCGATTGTAAAATTTGTCCGAGCCAACTAGGCCCTTTCCCTTTCTCATAGTTGAATAATTAAAAGATTATATACTCTTATTATTCGGATTTAATCTTCATATAGCTTTGTGCGACAAAAAAATGAAAGATCTTATCTTTCTCGTCCTGCTGGATTAAACTTCACGTTCGTAATTACTTGTAAAAATGGCAGCTGCCTGTGCTCGCGCTGAGAATTAAATCAGACGTCGCTCGTCTCTCTGAGGATACCTTGGTTGAAATTATACGCGGTTAGAAATACGGGGGAGAAGCGCACTCCTCGTGGTATTAAACATTTTTACACGGAAAGTAATATTGCACTTCGCTCCCCCAAGAGCATCGTACAGTTGTAATATCAATTTAAAATTAGATACCATGTATTTCTATTGTGAGTTTAACTCTGGTGCTGCTTGTTAAGTATGCATTGTCGTAAGCTGCTTTCAGAAGATGTGACATCATGCACACCGATCTCCGCGAATACATTGGCTAACGTATTAGACTAATGTAAACATGTAGGTTGATACGATCAATATTTCACATAATATGCTCAGCATTTACTATGCGAAAAAAAAAACAGGTCTATATTTAGCGAAAATATTCATCAATCTTGAGAGAACAAAAAGGAAGTAATTGTGTCGCAATTTTTTCCTATAAATTATTTGTTTTTTCTTATTATTTCGATTATCTTTTTGAATAATTTTCATTTTATTTATTCATTTATGTATTTTCCCTCTATCGAAAATTGAAGTAATTAATTAGTATTGATTTATTTACAAAACTATTACAAACAATGAATTTAATTGCAAACCTTGCACAATACTTACTCACTTATCTAAATGGCACCTGCATTAAAATGCCAACGTGTTGGCAACAGTAGATCATGTCGATTACTTCCTTTGACGTTTTGAAAAAAAATTGCTATTATAGCGAACGTTGTATGTGTCTAAGGTTAACATTGGCATATAAAATTTCTACATGCGCAATATGATAAACATGACATTTAACGGATGTTAGCGCATATGCGCATGTCATGTCATCTTGGACTGGCTTAAGGATACATGCTAAATGCCATGTGCACATTTTAGCTCGTATCTAAATGCGTGGGATTAACTCCAGCGGACATACGGAGATGTATGCGCATGTAAATGTTGCACCGCGAGTAGTAATGAGGTATGTAAAGCGAATTTCAGAGAAAGTGTTTGAAATCGCTATCAAACGGAAGTCTATCTGTCAAAGATAGACTAAGATACAATTTTTCTCTATCTTATATGATTACTTCACTTAATTTTGCAGCGTATATGTTATTGCACGTTCTTTTACAAAAATTTTCGTATTTTGATTAATTGCCAATGACATGTGTTTTAAAAAAAAAATTTAATTCCATTTTTATTCGCAACAAACACGATATTAAAATTTGTAAAAAGTGCGAACATTTTATTAAATTTTTGCTAAGGGGAATAATTGATTACGGATTGGACAGAGTTTTCGATATTAAAGTTTCATCCGATGGTGATTGGGCGCCAATCATGGTGCAGTTCGATCATTGCACAGAGAGAATCCATTTTTGCTGGTTTAAATTAAATGCCTTACTCTGACGTGAAATTGAATACTCTTGTTTCGATATCCGTCGTGACATAGTCTAATTCGATAAATTTTACAAAACAAAGATTGTCACGTGTACTTTTGCGATGGAGTGACCAGATTTGTCTCGGTCGCTTAACCATGTGAAAGATAATCATGTGAAATGGCGGATTTAATTTCTCGCGTCGCGCGCGAAATAAATAACGAAAAATTATGGCATTTGACGTGTAACGAACGCCGAACTTTTCTCTTATCGGAATATTTTCTTACCGGCGACAATAAAGTCTAGAAAATTGAATTCACGACAATGTCGCGGTCGAACGCGCGTGCGATACTTTATGTATTCGTGGTTGTGTCTTGTGACACCTTAATTGCTACGATAAAATGAACGGTAAAGTATAATTGCTCATAAACATGACATAAAAACGAGATTGACTCGTCATTTTATTGCTGTAAGTCTCCGCAATGCGTTGAAGAAAGTTATACCGACGACACTGTATTTGCGATGAACTCATGACTTTCGCTTTCCCTTTAATTATATGTTTTAATGCGATTCGCCATTGATAAGGATCCGAAAGGGATCGAAACTGTTTGGAGATATATGACAATCGTTTGAAGGTATACGACATTTATCTTTATCGAAATAAATAAATTCTTTTTATCACGCACTTACTGCGTCCAAGTTTTAATTGGCTTTTCTTTTTTATCATTAAAGTTTGATCTTAATTGTGTACTTCTCTCATGTTGTACATTGAAACAAAGTAAGAACAGTGGATTATAATATTAGCAAAATAATAATCAATTAATCAATCTGATGTGTGGTGTTTTATTTTTCTTTTCAAACATTTCCAGTACTTTGTACTGTACATATGTATAATTTTGTACTAAACATTTTTGTGCTGCATATACAGAGTGTCCCAGGTATCTTCCGTCCAAAAAAAAAGGCAGATTCTCTGGCCAATTTAAAAACGATTTTTCCTCAGCGAAAATGTCGAGGGAGATCATTATTTTTTGCATATTCCCAATTTTTGTCATCATGTATCTTTCTAACTAAGCCTTAAATTAAAATTCTATTAAAGTAAACTCTACCTAAAATTAACTAAAGAATGTGACTTTATTAATATTTTATTCCCATAAGCCTTAGTTTGCGAAAAACCCTTTATTTTCAATCGTTTATAACTCAAAAACTATTAGTGCCGCGACATTTTCGCTGAGGAAAAATCGTTTTTAAATTGGCCAGAGAATCTGCCTTTTTTTTGGACGGAAGATACCTGGGACACCCCATATATACAGGGTGTTTCTAAAACTATATCGGAGATTTTAAGGACGTATTCTAGGGGTCAAAATAAGAAAAAAAGTTCATATAAACATGGGTCCAAAAATGCTTTTCCTCCGAGTTATAGCCCCCTAAAGTTGAGGGAAAAGATCGAAAAATGTATTGTAACTCTCGGAAACTTTTTCATAGAACGTTAAAGTTTTGCACAGAGAAAGATAGGCATGTATGTGGGAGGAGGTCGGACGTGTCTTTACGCCCATTTGATCAACGAGCGACAGAATCCATCCGTGGCAACGGCATTGACGCATATCCTGTGGAGAGAGCATTCACACACTTTTCAGCCTAACGAATAATTATTGTAATAATTAAAGTTTTGCGTAATAATTAATAATGAGCTTTATTTTTATGTGGTTTTGACAATTTGACCCGATTTTGAAGAAGAGATATGGGGGGGGGGGTGCTAACTTTCAAAGCATTTTTGTACCCATGTTTATATGAACTTTTTTTCTTATTTTAACCCCTAGAATACGCCCTTAAAATCTCCGACATAGTTTTAGAAACACCCTGTATATACTGGAAATGTTTGAAAAGAAAAATAAAATACCACACATCAGAGTTAATTGATTGATTATTATTGTTTTCTTCTTTTAGCCGAAAAATAACTGCATGTATATATATTACTTTCTTCATATTAAGCGTTTAATCATAATAAAATATATAGATTAATTATACGTATAATTATACGTAAATGTAAAAAATGTAAAAAAAATCTTTTTTTAATAGAAAACAAATGTTAATAAAACATGTACATTTCATTGAAACAAAAAACAAATTTGGATTTTTTTCATTATTTTTCTAATATAATATTATTTTTCTTTATATTTTTTTGTTAATGTAATAAATAAAATAAATTCTCATATTTTTAATTTGTCTTTTTTTGAAAATAATTTTAAAGAAGTATTAATGAGACTTTTGCGGCAAATTACATCAAAATATAATATGATTTATATCATTTTCAGTTAGAGGCATAACAAAAAATTTTTTATTATGCATCTAATTAAAAATTACCAGAATTATGGCGTGTTTTATATCATTTTAATATTATAGAAATCTTATTAATTCATTAAAATTATTTTTCAAAAAAAGAATAAGTTAAAGAACTTTATTTATTTTATTGTAAAATGGTGATTGAAGTACATTTTTAAAAATTACATACAAATATATTTTTATATCTATAATAAAGACAATTCATTCAAATTCAATTTTGATTTGTTTTTGAAAAATTTACCTAATTAAAAATAATAATTCTATAGCCAACTAGAATGCAATCTACATTTAAAAAGAGTGATGGTTAGTTCAATCATTTAAAAAAATAAAAAAATGATAAAAAATCAACATGCAATAATCAATATAAAATCATGTTAAAAATACGAAAAAACAAAATTTTAAATAAAACCAGACTTGATGTTTTTAAAGAGAGAATCATATTAAAAAAAAACATTACCTTCTTTCTTTACATTCTAATTATATATGAAAATGAATGCAAAATTCAGTAAAAGTACGTTAAAATTAGAGTTAAAATTATTATAATTAGTAAGTTAAAATTAAAAAAAAATACACAATGCAAACACATAATACAAATCTAAAAAAAAGTTTTTTCATCACTTTAATAAATTTAATGTTATAATTAAATTTATTAAAGCATTATCTTCTTTGATCTTCCACAACGAGAAGAAGATTCAAGAAAAAATACATAACTCCTATTACACGCGATAAAATGTAATCAATTTAATTAATTTCGTAAGTCATGTTCTTAGACGAGATATATCACGATAAAATTAATAAAACTTATTAGGGACGAACGAATAATTTTACAAAATCGCGTGGTGTATCAGTGCACGTTTATAGCGCCGCGAATAAAGTTTCGAAGTTGAATTTAGCGACTCGGCGGTTCGTATCGTGCGAAACACCGCCGCAATCGCGAAACATGAGTCCAGCAGTTAGTCACTGCTAGCGGTTAACAATCGGATCGCAAAGTTCCCACGGTACTGCAGCGTGTCATGGCGAAGCGAGACGCAAAGCCATCGCAGATCAATTCGTGCGTGGCGGCGTCGAATAAAATTTCTTCACTCTCGTTGTCGCACTCGTTTATTCGAATTGGTGCGTGCGCGCGAATCGGCAAAACTGCAGTTTTACATTTTTGCATTTTATTTTTTACTTTTTTTTCAGCTAGATTAGGTTCGCGGAGGAAACGGGGAAGGGTGGAGACTTCCGGAAAATTGCCGTATATATATTTTCATTAGCTGGTGAGCTTAAAATAAATCACGACGTATATACATGTTTGACGTATGTCGCAGTTTATATATGAGAATCGTTACGTTGAATATTTAATTTTTAAATAACATTGTATGATGAGTTATTTCTTTATTTTTACAGCGCGCAGTGCAATTATAATTTTGCTGAATAAGAAATATATACGCGACAAGATATATAAAAACATATATCAAAGTAAACGCAAACCCACCCTGATGAATGAAAAATCAATAAGCTCGTATTTATTTCAGCATTGCTTGCTAATTAAGCGATTGTATAATTAAATATTGCATTATTTATTAAAAGACTAAAATGTGATAATTATACAAAGGATATTATTAAAGGGGAAGAAACACCTGTACATTTCTATCGGTATTAATATTCAAAAAATTTCATCCCACATATCCCGTTCTATGTTCTATGTTCTCAATCTTTTTATTAATGCATGGAAGCATCCATCAAAATTTCTTGCCAATTTATCATGTAATACTATTCTGAATCTCTCTTAAACAAAAGCCGTTTAATCGCATTTGAATTGACGCAGATGGCGAGGACATTGAGTTTCGTATCGTCCGAAACGAAACTGTGGAAGTTGTCCTATAAATTGTGCATTTCCATTTCACAAGTTTTCCTGCCGATTTTCTTCATAACACCAATTTAATTGGATATGTCACATAGTTTTCGCCGTTATTTATATTTCTATTATTTATATCCGAGATATGATATATGAGTATTTTTTGTTAAATAAATACTTGTAATACTTGGCATCAAGATTTCGTGATAACAAAATATACTAAAAATTTCTTACAAAATAAAATACATATATTTGTCAGCGTGTGATCTCTTAAATATTCGATGATAAATTCTTAGTCGTAGTTCTTTGAGAAAATGCGCTTTTCCATGGAACATTGGCCGTTTAAGATCACCACAATCCAATGCGGCAAGAGACAGTTACTCGAAATCTGTTGGCAAAGTTCTCGCCGTGTGCAGTGTCGCATCAAACCCCTAGGCGGATTAATTTAAGGGGCAAATAAATCATGACGCTATCTCGGTAGCTACGGCAAAAACATTTATCTTCCGACCACCGCAGAGGTAAGCGCGAATGCGTACACACTCGGCTCGATCACTAACCAGAGTCGCTATAATGACGTGAATTGCGTGCGTCTAATACAGTATGATACGAAAAGTAATATTAATTATTTATTAAGAACAGTTTATTATTTATTTTATTTATTACTTACTACTTATTATTTATTATTTATTATTTATTATTTATTATTTATTATTTATTATTTATTATTTATTATTTATTAAAAGTAATATTTATTTTTTATTACATATGAATTATTTATCTTATATGTATATGATTTAATTTAAATGTTTAATTTAGGATGTTGTGTCCTAAATTGGACATCAAAATTAAATAGTTATATGTAAATTAAATAATTTATGTGTACTATAAAAAATATTAAATTAAATTAATTTTCATAAATATCGGTAATTATAATATCGCTCTTATTTTCAAAAGTGCATAAAAAGTTTTTCAACATTGAGAATCTGTTTTCAAAAATGTATTAAATTTCTTTTGTTAAAGGAAGGACTATTATTTTTCGCAAGATATACCGTTTCGAATGAACTCGAAAAAGCAATGAATAATGATGAACTTGATGTCATAGCTACTCTCTTGAAATAGCTGTTATACTTTAATTTTTCCACGAAAACATCGTTTTAACATCGTAGGATTTAATCTTTAATTGCAGATTTATCGATAAAATGTTTTTATTGCAATATAATTTTAATAACGTACGGCTATTTTTTCACAATTATCTATTTCGTTAACAATTTTGATAAAAGCAGGACGCGTGCGGCAACGCTGATACCAATTGTAACATTGTATCTCGCTGGTATAAGTATCAATTTGTTACAACCATGTACTGCTCGTGACGTACCAGACAAGACCGGCGGGTGAAGGCATGGTTAATGGAAACAATATTCCGCATCGTCAGTTTTGCCTTTTTTTCGCAGCATAACGTAATCCGTACACAAAAGAACATCTGGTACTTCTCCGAATATACATTCGTAAATTCGTGGTTGTCTATTGAAATATTAGTTTTTTCCCCGCAACATTCACCCTTGTTGGCTCGATTGAAAAATCACAGGCCGAAATATAGATACCCACGTTTCAAATAATCTATATTTGTACATTTTCGGTAGAGAAACTGATCACACGAGTGGAGATTAACGCCGTAAATAATACCCAACAAGACAGACGTAAATAAACCGGACAAACCGTTTCGTCCAACGTCACGCTCGACCTTTCGACCCTTAACACTTAAGTGTCATACCGCGAGAACTTGGCTTTCCGCGCAAGAACCGACGGTTCTGTCGTTTAAAATAGTCGCCGGCAGGCAAGCGGAAATAAATGCGACTAGCGCAAGAAGAAACACTTTGCGCGGCTCGCCGGTCGGTCGTGGAAAAGCTGCGACCATTAGGGGATTAACGACGATAAAGTGACGTAATAAGGAGAAACGGGACACCGTGACAATGTGCAATCCTCCGGGATCGTAATGAATTATACGACCCGCTTTAAAGAGCCTTTTATTGTCGACCCTCCGCCGACGAGCGGTATATTAAATTCATCAAAATCCGCGCGCGAATTATCAGCGCAAACGATCCTTGCCTTACACGATTTGCGCACACGTCGAAAAAAATTCCGACGTTTCATCATCTCTCTATTTTCCCAAAATGTCGTTAAATTTTCCCGCTGGATTCGCTGAACTCGCTTCTCACAAGTCGGAACAAAAATTTAATCGATCTTGTCGACTCCTTGTTTTACGAGAGAGATTGACATTCTACATATTTGATCGAAAGTATATTCGATAAGAAGCGTATTGATGCATCGCGAATGATATGCAGAATAAGCTGTAGAAATGAATAAAATAAGCTGATGAGAAAGTATAAGATAAACAAAGAAAAATAAATATAAAAATTTATTTTTATTATATGTAGATGCAATAATTATATAAATCATTATTTATTTAATTCGAAATCGTTAGACAGATTTGAAGAATAATAATAATTACGGGAAGGATTTCTTACTTAAAAGAGGGAGAAAGACAAAAAAAGAGAGAAAATATTACAGAATATTTTTTAATTAATTAATTTGAAAATTATGCCTCCTCAAGCTGTATAATCCTAATCAGAACGAAATTTAGCTGTGCAAAACTTTCTTTTACGTGCAGCTCATGAGCAAATAATTTGACAAGATCTTTGTAGAATCATTCTTTCTTTTAATTGATGCGAATAATTTCCTTTATTCGTGAAAGTTACTGAAGTTGTTATGGATCGAGCCATCCTCTCGACGACATAATTCTACGTGAAATTTTTGTCGAATGTTATTTCAAGATCTTTCGACTTGTCGCTTTCGTCTTTCTCACCTATGTTTCATCGAGCATGAAATAGATACATAAGTAATGGCTCTTTTACATTCCATTTGCATTCCGTTTATCTATTCTGTATTAATTGGAGGAAGAAAAAAATGATCAGTCTTTCAGATTAACGATAGAAATTAGCTTAGAGTTGGGAGATTAAAAATTGAAATGCCGAGTAAAAATCCGGGATCATGAAGAAAAATGTCGTGAAGAATTCATAATAAAACTCAGTCTCTTGCCTCTCTTACACAGTTTCTGCATTTCTAATGCGCGATTTCTCCCTCTAGCAGTCGCCGTAGTAAATGATGACATCATAATGTTCGTAGACTTATGCGCATCTCGATATCTTTTCGCGATATGCATACGAAAAATAAACAGCGCGGTACCGCGTGCGAGAGGCTCCATGTGCATTTGGCATTCTTACCTGCTATGTATTATTAAAGATTCTCTACGCGAGGACACGAATAAATGCATGAACACTTTATGTAAACCGGACCATATTCTCTAGGATCTCGATTGGTCGAAATCTTCTTCTTATAAAAGAATTCGAAGCCGGCGGAACCGCGACTATCGGGAACGCCTTTGAATGTCTATAGCCGGCATGTTTATTGTTATCGATATATAGCACGTAGAATATCGAATCCTCTGGTTTTTGCACACAAAACTTTCCGCAGCGTGCACAAGGAAGATCGATGCAATGCCATTATAAACCTGCGTCTTTATATAAGTATTTAATATAATATAATATAAATATATAATATTTAATATAAATTAAATATTATTAATTTAATATAATATTTAATATAAATTTTAAATGTTTAATATAAGTACATAGATATATTTCATGATTGAAGAATTATTTTAATTCAAAGTTAATTGATAAAAAAGCTACAACATAAATACAAGAGCTAAATATAATTTAATAAGAGAGAAATGTACGAAATATAAGATAAAAAAAATTTGCTGGAAAATAAATTGCTAAAAATTTTCAGCAATCTTGCATTAAACGTTCGCTTTCCGTAAAAAATACAGCATATACAAAATACAATTTTCTGTAAAGACTAAACGAAATGAAATTTCAATTTTATTAAGTTATTTATATTCTTTTAATTATACAAAAATTATAAATTGTAAAAAGTCATTAATTATAAAAAAATCTTCGCTAAAATTAATTTATGGATATTATATAAACCATATTACTTACTGAAAAAAAATTTTTTGATGATATCGATATGGTTATTGATGTGTCGCAAGCGCGCTAAAATTCTGTAATAGCACTTGGCAGCAAGCGTTTTAGATGGTCTTAAAAATTGATCGTCACATCCATCGACAGTAAACGCCATGGCACATACGGAGAAGGACTTGCCCCTCGAGCGTTCTTCCATCGTTTCACCATAAATGATGTCTCCGATCGTTTCTCTTCGGGGTCTCTCGTCGGTCACACCAAGGAGCCTTGATCCATTCGTCACGATCGCGACGATGCCACGTGAACGGACATTGGATCATCAATCCACGCATCTACGTGCGTAAAGATCATCCGATGCGTGTGTAGGAAAAATTCGTATTCAGCGTTATACCTTAACTAATCTCAGAAACAGGACGAGAATTCTCCCCGCCATTAGTAAAGTTACCATCATTATTTATCAGGAAGAATAGCAAATCTTTCGAGCTATCTGATTTTATTACATTTCAGAATGTAATCTAACAATAATTATTCGACATAATCATCTTTTCAATCGTGCAAAATTTGTTGCCGCATTTTGACGGTTCTTTCCTAGGTTTAAAAGATAATTTTTAAAACATTGCTCGTCATTCTTTTAAATTATTTTAAATATTGACGTGGTATAAAATGTGCGAGGTAAAGTGAATAATTATGAGGAGACAAAATTTTTTTGACAATTCCAATATTAATGTTGACGGCCCGCTTGGAAATTGTCCAGATTACTCCCTTCCCCTTCCCCTCTCTTTCTCTTCTTCTGAGTAGATTGCATCGAGAATTCTGTCGACGCAGCCATCCAGCCGGCACAGGATAGCATCGGCCGTGCATTCGGACGTGTCGGATAAATTTAGAATGAATAAACGTACATATATATGTGTGTGTATATGTGTGTATGTATCCGACACGTAGACGTGGCGAATGTCGGATTTCGGGATTCAGCGTAAACTCGATCGCGTTCGCGCGTCCAAAACCTGAAGCCGGTTTTACCGTTTTTTTAGTAGCCTGCGTATCTACCCGTCTACCTAACATTGGGACCAGGTATCCCGCTTCGATTTTATACCCGCGGGAAGAGAAATGGTGTGCAATACGCTCGCTGCGTTCGCGAGGCCGACGTACGCTCGAGATTTTTATTCGATTGCCGCGGGGCCAAGAATTCTCTTTTTTATCGGCATCCGGTCTAACTGCGCCGTTTGCGAGAGGTATCTTCTTCGACGAGTATCACCGTAAGTATTACAGCGCAGTGGGAATAACGTTTATTCGTTCGCGAACGTCTCTTTGGTGGATGTACGAGAGAGATTTAAAAGGCGGCCAGAATGGCTTAAAAATGAAGCTAATTTTTTAATATTTTCTAAGAATTGCGAACTGAAAGAAGAAAGACAAAGATAATAAAAAAATTACTGATCACTATATTAATTTTAATAGATATAATAGCTTTGCTCTTATAATTATATTATATAATTCTCTTATTGCTTTTAATCTCTCTCACTCATGTATATATTATATATAATTCACTTATTATATTTAATCATTTTAATTATAATTCAAATACATAATTTGTAATAAAAAAACATAAAATGCTTAAAATATATTTGTAATTTTTAGTTGTATATATAAGAAAATTTTAGTTGTATACATTTATGTTGTATACATGTATTATATAAAAGGAAAATTCTTTCTCACTTTTTTAAAATTCACTGAAATTTTCTTCTTCTGAAAAATAAAATCAATAAAAATTATTTTTCTAATTATTTTTCCTGTACATATGAACAGAGATTACTGTACAAAAGGAGGAAAACATATATATGAATATATTTTATATAATTATTAAATATTTTATATAATTTTATATAATTATATATTTTATATATATAATTATGTATATTTATATACTCTCTTCTCTTCTCTCTTGATTATGGACTTTTTATAACATCAAGCTCAGTTATATTCTTTTTCTAATTATGCAAAAAAGTCTACTAATTTTCGGATGAGACATTCATCAAGGACACCCAATAGATTGTCATCTCAATCGATTTTTTCGCAAGCGGATGAACTTACGGTTTGACATCCGAGACATGGCTAATCAATGCGAACTTCGATGCGCCGAGTGATTTATGTGGTTTACTGCGGCCGCCTGCCAATAATAGCTCCTGTCTCGCCTACTGTTCCTTCGTCTTTACGCGCGAGGTAAACGTAAAGTTTTCCACGTACCGAGCAGCGAGTTGCAGCAGCATTAAATAGCGTGTGAATATAAAGACAGATTAACGTGTTTGCATTATACATAAATGTAGGATGAATTCTCTGACTCTCGCCAGTATTCCCGATTTTTTCGCGTATTTCATCGCAAACGCGAGTGCAGAAAAAATAGATTTAATAAATCTCTTATATATATTTTTATATATTTTTTAACAAATTTAAAGAAATGTCATCTTTACGTAATTCGATAATCTTTAATAAAAAAAATTTTAATGACAAAAAAAATTTAAAAAGAACTTTTGAATTAAATTCATTAAATTGTCATATAATTTTGTTATATGACAATTAAATAATATAAAAGTAAAAAACGAATAGCAAAATGAAACTTAAGAAAAGTAAATATTGAAGAAAACATTTTATCGAATTTTTAATACATAAATTTTTGCAATGATATTGCGATCGACAGAGCTTTTAATTAATTATGAAAAAAAGGTCCTAGCAGTTCATCTCTTAGTTTTTAAAACGACACAGTGAGGGAAAGATAAATATCAGAAACACGTTTCATTGATAGCCTTGCGTTGAGGTTCAGATCCCAGGCTATTTCTCTTCCGAACTCCGCGCTGCGCAAATAAATACTTATGGCTACGGGAATTCAGTAGTTTTATCGTCCCTAAGCGCGGCTGCGCCTATATACATATGTTTTACTTAGAGAAGCTGGACTATACCCATTCAAAAAAGACGATAAGGCTTTCCTCGACTGTATGGTTATCCTGAAATGTATAGCTAGAAAATGTCCTATGATCTCACTTCTAAAAGCTGATAGCAATTCAGATATGTTTTAGATAGAATCTATCATTATTAAATATTGCTTTTTTGAAGAAAGTTCTTAGGTAATAAATTTTCATTGTCAACTAAAATATCGAAAATTTTGTAATATTTGTGTTGCAGTTAGAATATATATGGTATAGGGTGTTTATATAGGGTTTTTATAAAATTTTAGACCAATAAATATTGAAGGCGGAAAGTAGATGACTTCAAAATAAAAATTTTTCTCTGCGATATTTTAATATATGATATAAAATAAGTTTTCTGTGACTTCAGCAATACACAAACATATAAATGGAAAAATCAAATTTTTATCTTGAACAAAAAATGGAAAAAAAAACATGTCTTCGAATACGTGAGACAATCAATGTCTCAACGATGTCATCATTATATTGAAATTAATGAAGGAATTTTTAAGCATTTATTGTAAAAAGAGTGAAATACTTTTGTGTATTTTTTTTAAATTTTTATTTTGTTTTTTCTTCAAGAGTGAAATATAATTTGAGTTTTCCACTTTTCCAACTATGTTTATTTATTGTTGAAATCCCAAAATTCCTATTTCATACCATATAGTATTAAAGCAAATTATTATTAACAAAAGAATGTTTGTTTTAGAATCACCTATTTTCCTTCAATGTTTGTTGATCTAATTTTTTTTACTTTCTCTTTCTCTCTCTCTCTCTTTCTATATATATATATATATATATATATATATATATATATATTAATAAATAACAATCAATATTTCATTGATAATATTTTATTTATATATATATAAAATATTATCAATGAAATATTGATTGTTATTTATTAATAATAATAAAGTCAATACTAATACTAGAACAAACGTTGAATGTATACTTATTAGTTCTACCACATCCGTCAATTTGATTAGTATTTGAAAAAATATTTTATTTGTTATTATTTGACATTTTTTAAATAGCTTTTAGTTATGAAAGTTTTTAATATTTCACACTTATTATTTTTGTTATTGAAATAAAACACTATTCAGGATACTTATATATTATACTTTATATATTATTAAATTTATATATTATTTCCAGTAATTTAACGTTCCTCAGAAATCTTTTTATCGATTTAATTATCGCGAATTCTATCACATAAGAAACAAAAAGATACAAATATATTTTGCAAAGACATATATATTTTCAATAATCACTATATTTTATAAAGTTATCAAAATAAAATTTTCGAATTAGATGAATAAAATAATTTTGTACTAAAGAATATGTACTCTTCTCTTAAAAATAAATATATCTTTTAACATATTGAGCGCTTATCGGATAAGTTTCAGCGGACAACAACGAAACAACTAACAACAAAAGCAGACCAACAACGAAAATGTGATTTTCTTATATTATTATCGTAATACTACGTCAACTGATATTTGTCGCAAACAAGTCGCGGGGATGATATCGGTTTAGTTTATTTATAAAAAATATATACTATAATATTTCTCTGAAAATTTTCGTCCTATATTCTACAAAAAATAATTTTTATTTTGTCATATGTCGTTTTGTTCATACTAACGATCGCATGTTATCAAGTTTCCAAAATTTGATGATTATTAAGTCCATCTTTTTAATGTATTATATTTAGGTATTTTTAATATATATAAAACTTCTAAATTAAATAGTTGGTAAAAAAATTGGCATGTATATATATAATTATTTCATTATCTCAACAAAAGTCAACATACATTCCGGCAAAAGCATTTTAATAATTTCTATAACTTAAAAAATCTGAAATCCATCATTTCGACATTTGGTTGATCTAGTATTGAAGAATTGATAGAGTATGTGCAGAAGAGAACTGCGTGATTTAATTTTCTGCTCAACAATTTTAATTCTTACATCCTTCCATTCTATTCTATTCTAAGTTTTTACGACAGCACGATCTTTTCCCTGATGACGTTCCCTTAAATTAACGTGCCCTTAGGTTTTTTTATCATTCCCAAGGGCTCCCTTCTGCGTTCCGAAAATAATCTTCACAGGCCGTGTGACACACAAACGCGCTCAAAGGGCAGCTCGTGCTATGTATCTGACGCAACGGATGTCGATCTTTGTCGACGTCACGCGACATCAGGGCGAGGCTCCGTCGTAGCCGGGATAATAAAACGGGGACGATTATTTAATTAATCCGAGCCCGAGAGGGAAAATAAGCGCGAGCGGCACGATAAATCGCGGCGTTGACTTATTAGCCTTTCATGCGGATCTACCTCGTGCTGCCTCCGCTCGTTCTTGCTTCGTTGACCCGAGAGATTCTCAATTTCCTGAAGACGGTACGCGACGACGACCAAGACGGCGACGACGGTCACGATGGCGTCGGCAGCTATCTGTGTACTTTGCCATAAGGCCATAGCGCCTGCTCGTCTCGCTGCTGCATTATTAACCGGGACTTGTTAACGTCGTTTCTTCCCCGTCTTTCGTAGGGACAGCCGCAGTGTACTCTTACCTCCGTGTGTCCCGCAACCATTGTGCCCCTCTCCCCGCAGACATTGCGGTCTACCTTGGGTACACGATCTTACATAACGGCGGCATTCCGCTACGCGCGACATTAACCCCTTCACAGCAAAATTCTTCTCCTCAGATGCACAGAGAAAAAGAGAGGAGGAGAAAAAGATATTTAATAAAATTATTAAAATTTATTATATATGTGAGAAGCAAGAAGAGAGAGAAAGAGGGAAAATGAGAAACTAAAACTAACATACATTTTAGTTTTGGACTTTAGTCGATGTAGCTAAAGGTCTAAAATAAACATTTATTTTCACACGTATTTACTAGAGAGTGTGTTATATTGCATTGTTTAATATTGTTCCACAGTTTTGAGCATACTTTAAGAGTAAATAAAAATAAAGATTTACGAAATTGATCGAAAATTGATACATACATTGATAACTCTAAAAATATGATAACGATCATGAACAAGGAAAACACAAGAAAAATAAAACAGACTTAGAAACATACATGCATGTAAAGTAAAAATCAATATAGTTACTGAAAAAAATGTTTTACTATTATACTACCGCTTAAATTGTGTAATTTGCTCAAGAAAATTATGAGAAAAAAACTTTTTGTGAATTTCAAGCACTCAATACAATTTAGCAAATAAACAAACAACTAGATTTGTAATTAAATAAGTCAAGTTCAAATTATTTTTAATAAAGTATAATACTTGTTGAGAAATTGAAAATTCTTAAAAGAAATAGACTTTTTAAAAGACCCACATCGATTCTAATACATTCCCTTTAACAGTAAAAATCAAAAAAGTTATTAATGAAAAAATAACTTTGTCTTGTACAAAAGAGATATCTTGGCCATTGAAGATTTTTCTCTAAGATGTAAAGTAATTAACCTTAATTAAATTTACTTTTGAAAAAAATTTAAAGATAATCGAGTTAACTTTCGATTAACATTTTCATATATCGTATTTAAATATATTCACGTTTTCATCTATTATGTTTATGTATTTATTATACCTATGCTAATTGTTGATACATAGTGTCTGCGAATTATACTGCGTTCATTAAATTAGGTTATTCAACGTTCGTAGATACGACCCACTTATTGTTTGTACATGTATAGACGCAGCCTCCTTCTTGATGCAAATGTGCAATAATTCACGACATTTCCGGAGTACGCATGTGTAACATACAAAGTACCATTATATTAGTTTGCTGTCAATGTATGTGTGTATATCACGAAACTCTTGATGTAATTATTTAAAATATAATTTAAGAACTTTTCTTTATATAAATATTTTTATAAATTTAAAAAAATATATTAGAATACAAAAACACACATTTAGATAATTTTTTAGATATAATAGTATAACAATTTTAAATAAAAATAACTTGAATTCAAACTAATTGAAATTAATAATTAATTGCTTGACAATTTAAACATACGTAATTTCGTAACTGTAATTGTATTATTTAAAGAAACCGAGAAACAAAGAAACGGAGAACGAAAGAGAAAAATTGTTACGCTTATTCTTGGTAATAAAGTTCTATGCAGAATGCGGGACAAGCGGATCTCAAAGCTCTCGCAGACTGCAAAGAGCCGCTGAAAAACCATATTTAATTACTTTTGGCGAGAGGCGCCAGGCTTTTCTCCCTCCTCGATTTTAATAAGGATTCCGCGGAGACATAAAATTTTATGACTATCCACTCATTGAAATTCTACTCGTCCCAGCGCGATCGGTAGATACACGTGACGAGGCTGACAACCCCTTTCTTGGCGCAGCAACCGTCCCCCAAGAAGAACAAGACGAATGTTTCATAAAAACGATCGGATGAAAATCCAATCAAGCTGGAGCTCGGCTTTCCAAGTTCGGAGGTCATGGAAGGTGAAAGGGCAATGATTCTTTCAAAGAGTAGAAAAAGGGCGATGGAAAAAGAGGTATATTTTATTAATACTTCACGATCATCCCCTAAGAGTATACATAAATAGTTTAAATATCTTGAATATTTATAGAAGCTTTATGTGCAACAACTTTCAAGATATAATTTTTCAACCCCTTTTCCCCCCTTTCAAGTCATAACACGCAAAATACAACTTTTAACCATGAATGTTACGAATAATTATATAAAAAAAATTAAAAACAAGCAGACAATTTTTGCAGTAATTAAAACATAACATTGCGCGCGCCATTCATCTTTCCGAATATTAAATAAAATCAAAATAAGATCTTTCTATCTAACTCTTTCTTTCGCCTATTCTTTGTCTTTTCTTTAATTTTAAATAAAATATTTAAAAGAATATTAATTATAATATAAATTAATTATAATATTAATTAAAATATTGAAAGGTTTAAAAAGTTTGATATATATTGTAATATATATTTAATATTGTAATTATAAATTTAATAATATTAAATAATATTAATAAAATTAAATAACATAAATAATATTAATGTAATATTTAAAACTGTCAAAATGTCACACGAATCTGATAACCAACAATCAATCAACATCATATATTCTTATTTCTTATTAAATTATCTTTACTGTGAATACATATCGAATATTAGATATCATTATTTTAAATTTTGTCATTTGTTTTTCATCGATTACATATTTCCAACGAAGGAAAGAAACAGACATTTCATTTTCTCTTAATTTCATCCTCTCCTTTTTCTTTATTTTATTCTTTTCTCTTTTTCTCTTTCTATCTTCTCTCTCTCTCTCTCTCTCTTTCTCTGTACATACATACAGATATATACATACATATATACATATCTACACTTACATATCTCTATACATTTTATGTATGTACCTTTCTCTATTAACCTCCTTTTCTCTTCTCTTTTTTTCTTCTTCGTTTTCATTAACTTTTTTTCTTAAAATTAAGAACTGTCACTAATTAATTGAAAATTGATAGTTTGACAGCCGCAGACGACACGAATGAAGTAAGTCACAGCGAATTACTATTGACGATCAATCATCGCGGAAAAGCTGTAATAATGTCAATAACATATCTTTTCTAGAGAAGGCTATAATGTTATGTGCAATACATTGATTGTTACGTGATGCTTATTACATAAAATGTGCGATTATTACAAATATTACATAAAGGTAATATAAAGGTTCTTTTAGATAAATAGATTCAGGGAGTTGTTGCACAAAAGAGAGAGAGAGGAAAGATTCGATATGGAAGACTCGAAAGGAAAAAAGAAGACAAGGTCGAAGCGATAGAAGAGGATTGAAATATATTTCTTCGTACTCCTATATAGGCTTGCAGTTGCAGCTGAAACGAGAATTCGCTTCTTCTTTTCCCATCTCGCGTCTGTCCACTCCAACTCCTTCAAGAAGTAAGACCAGTTTTTGCGCGACAATTGTCTTTTGCAACAGATAAAAAAATGTAAGTAAAAGTAAAATACGATTTATATAATAAGAAAAATGTGTAATAGATGGGGAAATTTGATTTATATTATAAATAAAAACGGATCCACGTCGCACGTTGAGAAACATAGAAACATGTTTAGAAACATAGGAATACTTTTTTATTATATACATAGATAGATTTATATAAGTAATATATAAACATTAATTAATAATAGTATAACAATTATTATATAGATGTAACTACAAATATTTATATATGTATATAATGTCGCTAATAAATACATAAACAAATGTATGTATATTAAACAATAAATAAAAGAATAAAATTAGATAAGAAAGAAAGTATAGGTTTTCAAATATTAAAAGAAGAAATTATTAATAATTAATTAACACAATAATTAATACAATAATAAAGAAAATCACAAATGTATAAACATAATTTAATTATAATTAAATTAATATTATATAGGAAAGGAAAATATTGATTGTCAAATATTTCTTTTTTCTAAAATACTTTCTTTTATATATTTGAAGCCGATATCAATATGTGATCGCTTTCGATTGAACACCATTCGCTCAACATTTGCTTTTCTCTTTCCAGGGATAACAATGGTGAAGAGATAAGAAAATCATCGCGAAATTCATCGCTTGAAACTTGCTACGAGATGATCGCAAATCGCAAAATCCAACTTACGACCTGTACCTTCGTTCTCTCAAGTAGAACGGTTCCCCAAACATTCAAAGTTACGTGTCGCATGTTTTTTTCGTTTTTGAAGTTTTCACTATTGAATCAGCAGATGCAATTCTGACGCCCGTAATTTCGTGCTCTTTTGCATAAACTGATTTTTGAATACTTCAAAACTCAAGATTGTAATCGGTTTTCCATTCTGTTTATAAATTTTTGGAGCACAAGTTATGCCTTTTTAAATTAAACATCTATTTAAAGAAAAAATATTAAAACTTAGAGCTATTCACAATAAATTTTAAAATGGATATTTCGTGCAACTTATTCAAAATAAAAATCGAAACGATAGAAAATAATAATTATATTATCATTCTGTTGTGACATATTATATTTACGAGCGATAATTATTTCCTTAACAATTCTTATATACATTTCTTGTATTCGAATATAATTTTGCATAGTAAGTACTGGTCAAATAACTATAATAATTAATTTATAACGCTGAATATTATAATTATTTCAACTATTTCGCATTTATTACATGTAATGTCATTTATATTATATACATATAGTGTATAATATCTCTTATGATTCATATTATAATTAAGAAAATATTTCTCTAAATAACAGCGTAAAATGGAGTTAATTAAAATCGATGTTTGTTTTTTTGAAACATATTCAAATCTTTCTTCGAAGAAATACAAGAGAGAGAGAGAGAGAGAGAGAGAGAGAGAGAGAGAGAGAGAGAGAGAGAGAGAGAGAGAGAATGTGTGTGTGTGTGTAATATAAATAATATATAAAATTGTATTATTTTATATACAAAATTATATATTATTAATTATATATAATTATTCCTTTCAACGGATACACTTTGACGTTGATGAAGGGCTTAGTACCTGGAAGGTTTATCCTAAAGGGGAAGCTAAGTATCCTAAACACATACCGCGTTGTTAGTTTTCAGTATATCGCGGATTATTCGTCGCATCTTCTCGCGATATCGCGATTTTAGATTTATAATTCGACCGAATTAGAAATCTCATTAAACATTGCTGAATAATGCTCAATGAAAGCTTCACCGCGTCAAGCGGTTCGGCCCAAATTGATTAAAGTTCGATCGATTACCGATAAAAGCAAGTAGGATCGTCATCCCTCTTGTCCCATACACCATATACCAGTAGTATGGCCATATATGTGTAGTCTATCAAACATCACGGCCTCCTTTTTTCTTACACTTAAAGACACATATGTTTTGTCTTGACTAACTGGATAGGACAATTTAGTACTTGCATGCGATGAGAAGTTGACTGCCATTTTCTCGATAAACCACTGTCTAGATAATCGGAAATGAGCACCTTTCTCCCTCGTTGTGCGTATAAATCACTGTGATATCAACGAATTATCAAGCTAAGCTAGTCAATCAGTCTAAGCTAGTCCGAGTTCAAGTCTGAGATCGGAATATGCTCTGAAACAAGAATAGGGACATCAATTTCAACGATTGCGTCTTCTTCCGCTTCGGACTTAAGTCTCTCGAAGAGAAAACTCGAAGTTATCTCGATTTAAAGTGCGATCCTGACATAAAACAGTGTATTGTTTCTCGATCGCGGAATGCAGGAGTATCGTGCAAAGTATCGCGCGTTTAAATGCGGCAATACCGCGCAAAGTGTCGCGCGTAATAAACTGTACGAACTTTTCACGAGTGAATTGTACAAACTGTACAAACTTTTCGCGAGTGAATTGTACAAATTGTACAAACTTTTTACAACGTGTACAACATGGTGGACTAACTCTGATGACCCTGATGATCCTGAGAGGAGGAGGAAGCCTAGAAAAAGTATCAGGCATGGGCTGATAATAATTCTTTGTAATATTAATTATTTTTTGTGCGCTGCTATAATTTTGATTTTATATTTGTATGTTATAAATTAGCTTCAATAACATTAATTCTGTTGCGCATCGTTCGGTGAATGATAAATTTTGTTTTATTTTCAATTAATTTGCGGATCAATGAAAATTGTACCTCAAATAATGTGTATCTGGGGATATATATTTTTTTTCCTTAGCAATAACATACAAATATTAAACAAAATATAGACAAAATATATAATATCATAGATTCGTTGCCTTAACTTTTAGATAATGTAATAATTGCGCACAATGAACTCTGAGTCTCAATTTTGACACATTTAATAATTAAATTTCTTTTATAAGTGCTTAAAATAAAATTTTATTTGGAAGGATTTTTACAATTTCTTATATATATAGTATATATATTTTAAAATTTTTCTCTTTAAAAAAAATGTACTTTTAAATAACAATTAAAGGAAAAAGAAAAATATATTCAAAATAAAAATAAATGATATTTACTCTATAATTTTGAACAAAATGGATATGAAATATTTGTTTCGATTATCACGCGAGCTTTATAAAATAGTTTTGAGATATGGCTTATGAGTAACTCGGCGTCCACTGGCGGAGGGTTAAAATGGATAGGCTAGAAAAAAATATTATAACCTAAATATATATGATCGTTTATCTTTCGCGACCTGAATGTTGTATGCGTTTAATAAACGACCGCAATGTTTTACATTCGTAAACGGGCATAAAAATTTTTATACTTATTTGCCGACGATTATAATCAACCGGCAATAAAGAAAGTTTTCCTCTCCTTTCTTGATCTTTGATCGAGAACATGGATATGAAGTAACAAGGGGTAGGTCCAAATAACCGGAAGAATGAACATGAGTTACACAAGGAAACTTGGAAACTATACATGAAATTTTTTAAATATTGTTTTAAAATAAAATTGTATTAAAGATAAAAAAAATAATCTTATTATGCATTCGTCTTTATAAAACCATATAAAAGAAAACTTATAAATGTTTAACTGCTCTTAATTTAAAAAATATTATTAACAATAAATATAAATAAATTTTCTTGATATTAAAAAAGCAAGAATATAATTCTGGACTAGTCTTATTATATGAACAGGAATCATGTAACGTAATAGAGTTTTATATTTGGAGACTTATCCTTGATATTTATAATTGTTACAAAATTAATCATGTGAAATTACACGTTATAAAAAGTTACTGATACATCCGGAAGAATGAACACGAGTTACAGGAGGAAACTTGGAAATTATACGTGTATGTGTGAAATTTTTTCAAACGTTATAAAATAAAATTGTACCAAAGATAAAAAATAAGACCTTATTCGCCTTTATAATGTCGCATAAAAGAAACCTTTTAAATGTTACTGTTTAATTACCCTTTTAATTTGAAGAATATTTTTGATATAAATAATTTTCTTGATGTTAGAAAACCAAGAATACTATTCTGGATTCGTATTCTTACTGTATAAACAGGAATCATGTACGTAACAGAGTTTTACATTTCAATACTCCTGATACTTATAATTGTTACAAGATTAATCACATGTGACATAACATGACACGTTATAAAAAAATTACTAGTCCATCATATCACGCGTCATAAATTATAAATATGAAACACGTTGCAGCAATAAGAGTAGCTCGCAAATATGTTGTAGCAAAATAGCGTAGCAGAGCTTGGCCCGTTGAGAATTGCTGACGTTTAAATATATTATTTGGCGCGCGTGACGTAGAACGCGCGCACTCTATGCGTTTTCTCTTCCTTCGTGTATCCGCCAGAATAGAATTTTATATGGCGAGGAAAGGAGGCGAGGACGACTCTACGCGACTGCGATATCGTACTTCTGCAGATGAAAATAGCACGGCAACACAGTATATTGCGTACTTGAAGAAAACGTCTCGCGAGCGGAGCGATCGAGTATGCATCCAAATTACGCATCTTGCATATTTATATAGTCTGAGAAAAATATCATATCTTATTTCTTGCTTTTTCAATACACACACTGAGAAAAATCGTTTGATTGTATCAACAAGACGTATCTGACAGAAGGCATTTTGCTTAAACCAAGTAGAATTTCTAGTTATCATAATAAGACTCGATTTTTTATAACTAGAACGTTTAATAGACTTTACTACAAGGATTTGGTTAGTATTTTCTAGTTGGATCTATAAAACTTCTTGTTATATTAATTAAACATGAACAGAGCCATTTTTTTTATAAATTTAGTATTATTACCAAGAAAATTTGATAAATTTAACAGGAAGAAATTAATCATACTCATTTCTGGTAATTCCTAAAGAAATTCTGATTCGTCCATTTTTCAATAGACATACTGGACATACTTAAATCTAGATTTCTAATTAATGCAATCAGATTTTTTTCTCAGTGCATGCACGCACATACAAATGATATCTCTAGTGACTCTAATAGTTCTGGGCTGCCGGATTTATTGGCTAAGCGAGGACCCGCCATTATCCATGATTCGGAATATCTCAAAAAGTTACGAAAGAAGGTAGTGAATCTTGTGATTAGCGAAGTTTGTGATTGAGTTTTGAATTTGTTGGGAGATTTATTTCAAGTTTGTCAAGAAATTCATGATTACGAGTTGCACTGGCCATTTTTGCGCTCCACGTTCTTACATACACAGAGGTAAATGTAATACTTGTGCAACAAGAGAGTTTCAGTTCTCTCGTAATACAGTACTTTGATTGTCTTCGGAAAGAGAGAGAGACAGAGGGAGAAGGAGAAAGAGACAAAACATTAAGTTTTCTCCGCTCTGGAAACAATGCTGAAATTTAATGACAGCGGTAAGCTCTCACAAGAATCTTATTAATGATTACTTCCCTCCATGAAAACTACAGTTCCATTATAACTGTTCTTCGTAAATGTATAGTTTCTTGTAAATCGCATTTTACGTTACGTTACATTAAACATTCATCGTAGTAGTCGAGGATTAAATTCGATTCTTGCAAACGCCTCGAATTACATCCTTGTTGTTCCGGAAGTGCGATATATCCTTTGCGATCGAATTTAGCATCAGAGAACACGAATACATTGTAATTCGATGCATTAGAGGGGGATGCAAATCGGTCGGAGATCGGAAGAAAATTACACGAGGCCTAGCATCCGCTGCATATATTGAATTCTAAATATTCGTGTATTACGTATGCGTTAAGAAGCCGAAAAGGTACGCTGTTTACAGAGAACGGCACCGTATTTACGTATCACGTACAAATGCACATCCTTCGATACGCGCAAAAGGGGCTGATGCATCGCAGCTTTCAGCATCAAAGTTCTAAGACGAGTCATTGAGATGCAGACGTCGGACACCCCCCCCTCGCGTTCTTCCGGCTTTTCCCTAGCCAGGCGTTTTCCCACCGCTTCACAAGTCAATACGAATTCCTTTGAGTTTGAATACGTTTAATAGCGATAAGATAGATAGAAACAGGGTTATTTCTAGGGTTGCACAAGACTCAAGATAAGACAATATTCGTAAAAATATTGTACTGAAAATTTAGATCTTATCTTGATCTTGTATCTTTGTAGCAAGATTCTTGTCTTGCATTGTCTCGATTTTATTAGCAATTTTTATCTAATACAAAACATATTACATAACATATAATATTATTTAAAATAATATTTAACTTTATTTGTTTATTTTGTTTATGGTATTAATTGTTTTCAAATTTGTTAATGTTTTTTATTATTAAATAAATTTTTTTAAATTTGTACATAATGATAATGATTTTTTCTTTTTAATTTACAAATATATTTATATAAATGAATCTTTTAATCGTATTTCATTAACAATTAGAAAAGATCATATAAAATTTTCTCATGATAAACAAGCTTTACAGGGAAATAATTTACGGAAATTTTGCTAACTCGATATTTAAGCAAAAAGAATGAGAAATTTAATATTTGTGTTGAATAATGAATTAATTTTAATGTAAATAAAATATAGGACTTGAATATAAAGTTTTAAAATATGCCGAATATGGAAAACATTTTAATTAAACAAATATTAAAACACAATATATTATACATAAAACATTGAAACATATTGTGCATATCTGATTTACTCTTATTGTTAGAAAAGACATGGAAAATTGAAATCCGAAATATTGAGTCAAATTCTTTGTTATCGCTCATTTTTTGCGGTTCCTCATCTGTGAAATATTTCGTTTCATACATAACTATCATTGTGAAAAATCGCATATTTTTGATGATTTAAGCGCTTTTAGACACAAGCTCTTTATATGTATTTATTCATTATTGCGAAGAAAGAAACATTTTGAGACTCAACATCAAAGGCGCTTGTAACTTTTTGCCGTCAAATATGAAAATCTACAAAGGCAAAGTTAAAAAACTTCATAATAGTTTTATCGGAAGCACAGTTTTATCGAGTGGAAGCGTACTTTTATCAAAAATGTTGAACCGACTCGGAAAATTGAATTTTTCTTTTATTTTCTATGGAAAAAAGCTTATACTATGAATATGATTATAATAAATATTTCATCACATATGATATTTGATGTAACATCATAATTAAAATATCTTTCCGTACTTAATGGAAAAATGGCAAAGTTTTTGAAATATTTTTCCATTTCCTCTCTCTCTCCCTCTCTCTCTCTCTTTTTCTCTAACTCTATCTGTGTTTTAGTCTTCTTGTTAAATTAACTTCTAATTGAATTAAGAGCATATATAAGCTGTTTGAGCTCCGAATAGCCGCATCAAAATCTAATAAAAATAAAATTTGCCAATTATATGCCAATTTTTGTATATAATTTTTTAACACTTTAGATTATTTCATAGAATTATAAAATAATGTAATAAAACAATTTAAACAGATTTTCTCGAAGTGAAATATACGTATTTTGTTAAATGATATAATGAGCTTGATTAAATTCTTTAATACAGCTAAAAATTATAACGTAAATCACACTGGATACAATCAATTCAGGACACGATGGTTCGTTATGCGTATTGTTTTACACGTTAAATATTCCAGCAGTAAATTTCCAAAACACTTCAATGTCATTCTTATCATGTCTCATTTGTCGAAGGCTTGCCTTGAAATAATCCATTTGGTTGCTCGATAATTCATCGTTTTAACGACGTCGTAGTGACGTTATTCGCCGAATCTGCGCGTGACGAACGGATTGAAATCGAGGCCAGGATGAAAATTACATCGAGTTATATTCGCGGTCGATTCGCCCAAATGTTCTTTTCCGCCATGTCGCGTAGATGGGAAATGATTGGCTAAGATTAACCGCAAATCGAATAAAAGAGTTTCGTCTGGCACGTCGACCCGATTGTCTTAATTTAAATGGAATTACATATTGTCAAGATAGAAAAATATAAAATATTAATTATGCATTCCTTTCCGCAATTGCTATGAAACTCAAGTAAGTTTTAGCTGTATATCTAAGAAAACATTTATTAATTTGAAAAAGAAGAGATTAAATTACCAATTATGTTCCTTGAATAGCTGACTATTAATTTCTTCTTCCGAGCTGCTCGCGAAAAGTCACTTTTATCAAGAGACGGTAGTGTATTACGCCAAGTTCACTCGCAGAGAGAGGCACCTCGTGTATTTATACGCGAGTCGGATAGTTGAAAGTAAGATTATCAGATTTCAACGGTTGAGCAAACCGAATTCTTATTAGGCTTAATCGATAAAGCGAGTTTGAATTGTATAAAGAAAATGTTTTTTTTTTGCGTTGCGTGATCTATAAACGGAGATATCATGGTGCAATATTAAAAAATGAAAAATTTATTTAAAAATTAAAAACTAAAAATTAATATTGGAAATTAAAAGAACTATTTTGTATAACATTTTTCAATTAAGATATTTCTATTTAAACTTGTACAAGTTTTTATCCTTAGTTGGCGCAATTTTTTATATCACTATTTTTGTAGACAATACACACAACAATTGAATACAATTAATGCGTCAACTTGACGCCCTTTTTTTAAAAAAATTAGTTTTTAGGGATTACGATTGACAAGCGCTTAAAAAGAAAATGAATGTCACATTAATTTTTCTCAAACAATTATTGTGTACACACATTTTTATACATATATTTTTTTCTCTTTTTTTCTCTTTAATAAAAATTCCCTTTAATAAAAATTCTCTCTGCCAAAAATTGCACAAGCTGATATAAATATTAAGAGTGTCTCATATGTGCATTTAAAAGACATAGCGGTATCTTCCAGCGGATGGTACGCAGTTGTGAATGATTGAAATTAGAATTTCATGCCGCAATTTCTCCCGGACGACCCGCCAAAAACTCGGTCGCGATGTGCATGAAATTTTAATTTTAATTAATTGATGTCGTGATGTTGCGCACAAAAGCAGATTTAGGATAGGTTAGGCGCTCCCAGATACGGATGTGTCAGTTTTATTGTATACGTATGCATGTGTATGTGTATTAGACATTATATATTTCCCTATTATATAAATTTATTATGCAAATATATTAATATATTAAATTTGAAAGATGAATGAATGTCCAAAACAATATGTAAGTTTTAATTGTGCGATGCATTCGGGAATTGGATTATGAAAAGACGATTGTCCGTAAATATCATCGTGTTTTATCCATAAGTATAATCATTATGTTTTATAAAATATAATTATGTGTTTTATACGTTAAAGAAAGAAGAGAAAGAAAATATAAAAATAAAACGCAACAATAATCGAGAATTTCAAATTATTAACACACATATAATACAACAGGGAAAGATAATTATATATAGATTATATATATATATATATATATATATATAAAAATATATATATTAAAATTATCTATATAATATATATATATATATATATATATATATATATATATATTATATAGATAATTTTAATTTAACTATAACGCTGTTTATTATATTCGATTATCTATGATTTACTCATATAATTATAACTATAATTATTTATGAGAATTCTGCAATAATAATTATTAATTCCAGAATCATGAAATCTCATTATATTTATCCTACTAACTACATTAAATATTTATTTAGTCTGCATGTAGTAGCTTCTTGATAATCATCATAATTAATTAAATAGGTACCGGAAAAAAAATAATTAGCAATATTTATAAATAATAGAAGAATCCTGGATTTCTTACATTTTAGAAAATAAAAAATTGCAAAAATAAGAAATAGATTTACAAAGCTTAAAAATGCAATTATATTCTTTTATGGAATGTATATAAATAAATAATCTCACTTGTTTAGTTTAGCGGAAAAAAATTTATTTTTGTATTTGATAGAATACACTGAAAAAATTGTATTCTCAACTTAAGAATATGCCACTTATCTTTAGAATATATACTAAAATAGGCGCCAAGAGGAGATCTTCTTGGCGCCTATTTTAGTAGCATAGTAGTGGCATAGTCTTAAGTTGAGAATACAATTTTTTCAGTGTATGTATGATTATTTATAGGTTAATCTTCGTAGATTTAATATTTTGCAGATTTTCAACATTTCGCAATCATTACAATACATTTCGTAAATTCGCAGCGTGGTATTTTTTATCGTGTAAAGACGGCTAATGATATCCATCGGTTCGGCCACGCAGGAACCTTGATGCACGTTAAATCAATATTTCCCAGTCGACGTTACAATGCCGTCGGTACACAATGGGAAACGCAACAAGTATGCGTTGGGGGGGAGGTCGTGTCACGACGAAGTACGCGCATTTAAATTGCCTGATTAATTAATTGCCGGATTTGCTCGCAAGTATTATAGTCACGGTCGTGTCACTGATGGCCAGTGAAATCAGCGTTTTTTCCGCATTTTTCAAAATTGATAGGTCCATTTAGTCGTAAATTAATAAACGGCGGCTATGAAACGGCGTTTTTTTTATTCTTCCTTGTGTGACATCGACACTTTCGATGGATAAAAACTTAGCGATCGTATAAATAAACGTATCTCATTTTAGGTTCATCACAATTTCGTTCTTTCTTAGCAAAATTATACACATGCATAAAATGCACAATTGAAGAAAAGTGAGCAAATAATTTAAATGAATGCAACCCTAAAATAGGTATATTGCTTTTCAGCTGGTACTATTTCGCGAAACTACAGAAAACAATCGTGATATTGCACAAAAGTTTTCATTTTTATGGACCAACCACACCTCCGATATCGGAAATTATCGCGCGATCCGAATGGTTATTGTCGATTGGATATAAAATCTTTAATACCACTCTCTAATACGGCATTGTTCACTTCTACGAAATATCTCGTAAGCTTTCAATGCACTATTTTCGAACAACATATGTGATCAAACTCGTATATTAAATATACTCTAGTCTATCCATCAATAATTGAATTTTGAGCGATTAAATACTTTTCAACTTTCCTAAATTATTTAAAAAAGTTATAATACGTCATGTGTATAAATCTCCTTGTATTTTATTTATTTATTTATTTATAATTTTTTGCGGAATAATAAATGAATTAATAAATAGAGGATGAATAAAATTATTTATCTTCTGTTATATCTTATGCTTGATTTTTGGTCGCGAATTTGATGGTCGAAGTTTTATCGAGAGTAGCAAATTTATGAGGCAAGAGAAAGGATGGATCGAAATATTCCCGACGCTGAGAAGAAAAACAGGATCCTTTCCCATCGCATCACAAAAGCAGAACGGCTGATGAGCTTTCGCTATTTCGATCAGATTCGAGCGCGTCGATCGCCGATATTTGCCGTATTATCGATATAATCCTGACGAAGAATTCGCTTCCATCGGATGCCGAAGAATGCGGGGGACACACGTAAAACAAATTCCATTCTTTTCATCAAGACCGCCGGATTTCTCGCGACATTAGTATCGGTCTTGCCTCTCTCGAGCTTGCTACGTCCATCTACCTCGTAAAATCTAACGTTCTAAATTTATCGAACTGTTGATTAAAAAAAAAGCATCGGTTTTAATCCTCGGATTATCAAGCTTCAAATACTTAAATACAAATCTTTCATATTTCTTTTTTTCTTTCCTATATTTCTATAAATATAGAAAAAAGTAATGGCATAATATATCGAGAAATTCTTGCGACGCATGTAAAAGTCAGTTTGGTACTAAAATTAACGATCGAACAGACACATATCGATCGACATCGATGAACATTTACAGGAGTGATTTACAGAACGTATCAATCAGAGCGTCAACGAATAAAATATCGGATTTCGATATTTTTTTCGGCTCGCGAGACTGTTATTCAGACGATCATGAGGGAAATACTCGCGTCACGAGAATGGTAAGGAACGTATTTTTCTAGTAATGATAGCGTGTTTTGAAATCTATCTGCACTTCTGTGCAATCGTGAAACGCACTTATGGCATTACCCGTTTGTTACAGAACGTTATAACGAGGATTGAATATTGTAAAAATATTGTATTGAAAAGTTTCAAAAACTTAAATCGTGTCTTGGTTTTGAATGAATTTTTGTAGCAAAAATCTGATCTTCTCTTGCATTGTCTCGATTTTTTAATACCGAACGATTATTTGAAATAATATTTATACATGATCTTTACAACAATTTGAGATAATTATTACTATTTATTTCATTTATTTATTTTCCAAAAAACACAGTATATATTCATTGCCTGTACATAAACGTATTTGCAGATGCAAACGCGGTTCACACATCAGAAAACTTTTGCGTACATGTGCTGTACGCAAAGTTTTGTGTAGCTAAATAATTGTGTAAAATTTTATTTATACCGTTTATTTAGTATTACGTTATTGTATAAATTGTTCTTTTTATTAATATAAATGTTTTTATTTATTAAATAAAATTGTTTAAGTTCGTACGTAATTAAAATAAAAATAAAAGAATCGACCTAAAATACTAATAATTATTAAATGATAAAATTGGCAAGTAAGAGGTGCTGTAATTGAAGCATAAGAAAGAAAGACCGATTCTTCTTTGTATATAATAGTATGATTTTTTTCTCATCTAATTAAATCTACAAATATACATATTTCAGCTTATTTAAAAAGTCCACAATCTTGGTGTTATCTTGATGAACTAATTAAAAATCTAGCCTTAATATTGTCTCGAGTTTCGAGATCTCAAGACTAATCTTGGTATCTCGTGCAATCTTACTTACAACTCGACACTTGCTCGAAGGGATGGTTAAGGTCGCCGTTGTTATTTCATAGAGAGAACGGCCCAGGCGAGAAATACGTTTCTCTGTGATGGAGGTGGAGGTGCGGTCGTATATTAGAAGCGCGATGTCCTCACGTCCGCGAAATTTCCCGTCCCGCTTTTACACGTCTCGGCGATATGGATCGCTCGCGTCTGACCAGCGACTCGCCCTTACTACTCGGCGCTCGCTCCCAGGCATATTTCATCGCGATCCGCATACGTATTCCTGTTTCTGTACCCGAGAGTCGTGCCATTGCAGGCGACATCCGCCCATTTTTCAAGAGGCGTAAATAACTTTATTGTTTTCCGAAGCCGGCGTTATGTGTCAAATGTCCCAGAATTGCAAGTGCAATATTTCTTCCAACTGATTCTTTCTTTTTTTCTTGAAAATGAGACTTTTATTGGATAAATTTTGAATAAGGCTCTGGCCATTCTTTTTTACAAGTACTTTTTTTACTAGTATTGCATTATAATGTAATGTGATAACACGAAATAATTAGAAAATAAAAAAATTTAATAAAATTATATAATATATTTAATAAAATATATAATTATTTAATAATTATATATATATATATATATATATATATATATATATGTATAATTTAATAAATTTTGATAAAAAAATTACATAGAGCATATTATATGCAGATTAGCTTTAAGGGGGGAAGACCCTCCAGACAACAGGTTTTTCAATAATTTTTTACAAAAAACTGAGAGTATTTATTACATTGAATGAAATTACATATTGACATTGATGTTCAAATGTATACACACAAATTTTTTTATAAGAAAAGAAAACAAAATGGCGGCGCTACAGCTGCTCAAACTTGGCTCCTTCAATTTGCGCTGTGGAATGCCCAGCCCCTTGTAGTCAACTGAAATCAACCAATCAAAAGTTTTTCATTAAAATAAGTTATTTCGCTTTGTATGTACCTATTTTTAACGAAAAAAAAAAAATGAAAATTTGAACACAAAAATAAAAAAATTACACTTTTTTTTTTATAAACAAATTGTTAAAAACAATATTTTTAGTAATAATTATTACTAAAAATATTGTTTTTAACAATTTAATTTTTTTCTTTTTGTGTTCAAATTTTCTTTTTTTTTTTTTTCGTTAAAAATAGGTACATACAAAGCGAAATAACTTATTTTAATGAAAAACTTTTGATTGGTTGATTTCAGTTGACTACAAGGGGCTGGGCATTCCACAGCGCAAATTGAAGGAGCCAAGTTTGAGCAGCTGTAGCGCCGCCATTTTGTTTTTTTTTCTTATAAAAAAATTTGTGTGTATACATTTGAACATCAATGTCAATATGTAATTTCATTCAATGTAATAAATACTCTCAGTTTTTTGTAAAAAATTATTGAAAAACCTGTTGTCTGGAGGGTCTTCCCCCCTTAAGGCGCGTCTGTCAAAATTTATTTTCTAATCCATTTTATTACATATTACAGTTAAATTAAAATATAATTATGAGATAATTATGCAAATCGGCAATCACTTATCAATGCCGTGACGAGACCGCGTTAATTCGGGAGATACAAGCTTGCGGTTTCACCGCTCTGCGATTAGAATTTAAAAATTCATATCCAGTCTCTACCAGTCTGCCGTGGACGATTGCACAGGCGGTGGAAAACCACGTGCCGTGTCGGCGGAAAATGAATCTCTCCTGGCGGCGAAGGGAAAGAGAGGTTCCACGATGTAAATATGACGTAAAGCATACAAATATAGTTCTCGCCTAGCGGAATCTTCTCTTGTATAATAAACGCTCGAGACAGTTAGTCTTCAAGTGTCTGTAGCGCTTCTGCTCTTCTCAATGTTCAGGAGTGCGAGTCGAGTAGTAAGAGAAAGTCACTGGTCAGACAATCCGTATCGCCGGAATGATGGACCGGAGTATATCTCCTTAGCGCAAGCAAATCGAGTAACGTCTGATATCGGTTTATCACGTAAATGCGAAATTCTTTGCGAAGTTTAGTTATATTACATCGACCTTGTGTAATGTAAATCACGCATGATATTTTGATATAAAGATATCGCACCTAGACAGGGTGTTTACTCAAATTTAAAAGAAATTTCCTGATTTTCTGGATATTTTTAATCAAAATATCAGATGAATAGAATATTTTAAAATTTTATTTATGCTTTTTAAAATAAGATTTTTTCTTGAATTCGTTTTTACTTATACGAAGGAAAAACTCAGAATCATTTAAGTTTCAAGTTTCAGATTTGCAAATGTACTGAAAAAAATTTGAATAGCTTTTAAAGATAAACATTTTTCATTTGCCTAACATTTTCATTCTTTTATCATTAAAAATTACAATAAAAAATATGTATTGCATATTTAATATTTTGTTAAGAAATATACTTTGAATATATATAAACAGAGAGAGATATATATTTCAATTCACTTGCCGACTACAACATAAGAAAAAAAAATGATCGAAGAGAGGATTTCTTTATAAGCTCGTCGAATCCCAATAAAATTCCACGAGAATCCTCTGATTTTTCCACAAAAGAAAACCTTGGGAATTCCAGGCTTCCCAGGGAGCAGGCACCCTGGAAAAACATGAATATTGTGCGAGATACGCGTTTCAAGTTTT
The DNA here is from genome assembly GCF_025532165.1 of Camponotus vicinus. Lineage (NCBI taxonomy): Eukaryota > Metazoa > Arthropoda > Insecta > Hymenoptera > Formicidae > Camponotus > Camponotus vicinus. The sequence goes on along the minus strand of NW_028141956.1, from coordinate 2,491,963 downwards.
CTTTTTCATGAAAGAGCCGTAAATCTTTTAAATCGCTTCGTATTAAATTCGTTATCAATTTATACCAATTTGCAGATTTCCCTGATGATACGCTCGCGTTATCGCGCTTATCGTCGGATCGATTGAGCGATCGTATCGTGTCAGGGAATGAATCGACCGCGCTTGATTACCGGCGCGTTTTACGCGACCGCCGTATTGTGTATCCGCGGGATTGTGCGAAGTTTAAATTGATATTGCCTCGTTGCGTGATGCATGAAGGCGGCATTGTTTTTCTTAATATTAATCTCGCGCCGCGCCGCGCAAGTTCAACCGCGGAATTATGTTGCCGTGCAATTCAGCAGCGGCCTGGTTAGTTAGTAACGCGGTTAGATTGTGCGATGATGTTCTCTCTCCCTCTCTCTGTTCGAGAGAGAGAGAGCTTTATCCCATTTCTAATATACTATCGCGGATGAAATACTATATGTATAGCGGAAATGGCATGGTATCGCTTCTAACACGTGTATCTACCAACGATTTGCTATCGCAAATCCAGAGAATGAAGCTCCAAATTTTTATTATATCATTGCTTCATATTAATAATTTTTTTCTTTATTAATTCTTAAATTCCGAATTATGTTTTTATCCTCTGTACTCGATTTTGTATCAAATAGCCCAACAGTTTATTACTCTTCTCCTGGAACTGTATGTTGACCATTTTTTTTTTTACAGTAAGAGCACCTTTGCTCGGTCCTTTTGTTGCGATTTATTGCACGGCAAATATCTAAGCGGCATACGCTCAGACCACCCACGCAACAATGGCTAGGTATACCTAAATGGGAAGTGTACTTAGGACATCGGAATCTGTCGCGTAAGAGGAGCGGAATGGGAGAAAAAGGACGGGCGGAGAGCGGGCGAGAGAAGCGGAAACGGTTTTAAGGTCTTTATCGTCGGCGTTTAATGACCCCGCGGAACGAGCACGGGTTTATCTAGGGATCTTTATATTGCTTCTTTCCGCTCTAACGTTGGGATGTAATACTAGATTAAGAGATTATTGAACGAGTCTACTTCGCGAAGTTACGAAACATTCTCGCGGATTAAATGCTATTCCTTAGTTCAAACTTTAGCAAGCCGCAGCACGATAAAATTCATTCGATGAAAAAATAACATTTATTATGGATAAGGAATTAAACGGCTTTGAAATGAAATCAACGGAATAAATACACGTCCAGAGCAAAAAGCTTTTTAATATACAAGATAATTAAAAAAATTTAATAAATTATACCATATTTTTTATACCATTACATAAATATTGAAATATACAAGATCGTATTTCAATATAAATTGATAAATATTCTCGATTAGGTGTTTATTTCTTTAGGTTTACTCAAGCGCCAGTTCTTATAAAATTGCGTTATATTCTTTTTATAATACATTTTTAGATATACATTTTGTTTTATATACCTTTCTTGTAACTTTGACGCATTTGAGAGAGTACAACACAGTTTTTATCGCAGATTTATCCGTCAAAAGTATGTAAATAGCGCAACACGCGGCTGATGCCAAAGTGGTATTTACGCATTAATTCATACAACATCGTAAACACGTCGTTAAATGCTCGGAGCGTAATAGCACTGGGCGGTGAAAGAAAGTATTTATCGTACCCATAATCATAAAGGACGTTGCGTAACTCACGATGGTGAGATTATGAGTTCTTTAAGATAAATTACGAGCTCGAGAAGCAACGCGCACATTTATTATATAGGCCGTGTAATTTTGCAATATTTTATGGTACTAATGCAATACAGATAAACTGCATTGTTTCTATAAAATTGTCGTAACTCTGAAAGGCAAAGTGCGTGAAAATTTTATGCTTTTAAAGTATAAAGGATAATTTTTAAAAATGTCTATCGATATTATTGCACAAAAATTCAACTTGTTAAAAGAATCAAAAAATTATGAAATGTAAAACGAGAAAAATTATTTAAAAAATTACATGTCCATGTAATTTCTTATAAAAAAAATATGAGCTGAAATGTAATTAGAAACAAAATACGAAAAATACAAAAAAAAATTATATTATAATATATAAAAATATCAAATGCAAATTTTAATTATACGATTCTTTTATGCGCATGATATAATTTTTATCTTAATTTTACATGCAATTTTACTTTAAAAAATTATATATCATTAATTAAATATCATAATTGAATATTATAAATATATATCGTAACTAAAAATCCAAATTATGTAAATAAATTGACTGAAACGTATTTAATGGATATGTTTATGTAACTTTTCGAGATTGAAAAAGTACATCGCCGATGGCACTTTTTCAAAAATTTCATCTCTGATTCGGTGGGAGATACCAAAAATTGAATTTATAAATAGCTGGGCTTGGTGAGTGATGATATTAAATGTATATAAACATTTAATATATAGGGTGTCTCTAATTTAAACGTCAAAACTTCGGAAGCGTGTAGAGGATAACCGACCGATAAACTAAGATAAAATGTCGTTTCGAGATTTGCTCGTTTTTGCTCCATTTTGGAGGAAGTTGCAAAAAAGAGAAACAAAAAAGTTTTCGTTTTTTCACTTATTTATTTACACTTATTTGTTCATATTATCATCTATTTAATAAGGATTTGGTTCGTATTTTCTAGTTGATCTATAAAACTTCTTGTTATATTAACTAAACATGGACACAGTGATTCATTTTTTAATTTAGTATTATTATCAAGAAGATTTGGCAAATTTAATAGGAAGAAATTAATCGTACTCATCTCTAATAATTCCTAAAGAAATTCTGATTCGTCCATTTTTCAACAGGCACTGGTTGAATCTAGATTTCTAATTAATACAACCAGATTTTTCTCAGTGTATCTTCATTAAAATAAGTGTAAATAAATAAGAAAAAACGAAAACTTTTGTTTCTCTTTTTGTGATTTTTTCTAAAATGGAGCAAAAATGAGCAAACCTCGAAAAGATTTTTTCTTTAATTTATCAATTTTCTGCACGCACCGCAAATTTAAATTGGGAACACTCTATATATTTCTAGTTGACATAATAGCCGGTTTATATGTTTACATTACCACACTCTCATTCGCAACATGAAAGTGATATATGTATATGTGTCTGTGTGTGTGTGTGTGTGTATGTGTAATATTTCAGTTTACTCTCTAATAATAGCGCTGGATTAAGTAATCCCTTTTTACATTTTGAAACCAAGCTTCAAACACTCAAATACTCATCGCGCAATTAGCGCGAGCTGAGTTCGAATTCATAACGTTGCTGTCACTTTTACGAACCTGACCTCGCGACTCGGGCCGCTGTGTTGCGTGAAATAAATATGCAGATTACGTGGGAATTTAATTGACAAATAAATATGCTGCATGGTGCTCAAAAAACTGCGCCTCTCCACGAAAATCTCGAACGCTTGAAAATCCGTGAATAGTTGAACGCACACGCATACAGAGTGACCATAAATATGCAAACACGTTTAACGTAATGGTAGAAATTCTTCGGCAAGTTTGGAGACTTCTCCTTTTAATATGCAGACAACATTAATGCTCTTTTAATTAGAAACTGGATATTTGTATAATCAAAGGTAGATTTTTCTATCATTTTGCGGTTCAGTGCGTATAACACACGAAACCAACAATATAACAAATCATAATTCTAGTTTGATGTATATGAATTTAAATGCAACAGCATTTTAACTTGATTGTCAGTTATCGAAATATTTTTTGATATTGAATATCGAAAAATTGTAAAAAAAGAATTGGCATTCAATCAGAATTTTGTTAAGCACAGGTTGCTTCCAAATTGATCAAAGTATTTCACGCACCATGAATTTCACGGTGTGTACGTAAATTGCGGCTACATTGTGTGTGTGTGTGTACGTACCGTGACTCCCCGGGCAAGATCAATTAATTCATTTTACTGACAATCACTCGAGTTAATTTACGTGACTAAAATTTGCACGTTTTTTGATACATGATGGACAGTTAAATATTGCATAATTTTTAGTACAATGTCAAAACGATATTAACTCGTTCTGAAATTGTATCCCTTTATAGATGTTGCTCTGACAGGGTAGATCTAATATAAATATTTACGGTGTGTGCGTAAATTGCAATTATATTGTTACACGTAAAGTTAAGTAATAGAGCAATTATAAAATACAACTTTGTGTAACGTAAAAAATGTTATAAGAATATTTAAATAAAAAGTAATGTTACAGTATAATACATAATGTGATGTGAAATCAAAACATTAATAATTAAAATTTGTTTAATTATTAAAATAACAAAACATTTGATATAATATGTAGGTATATAATATTTGCGTGAATTTTTGTTTTCACCACAAATATTATTTATTTTTGATTTAAAATAAATTTGTAATAAAACAAATAAACCAAAGAAACGTTATATGTTCTTTAATCAGTTATTACAGATTTATAAATTACTTAATCTTAAATTAACTTAATCTGGGAGAATGTTCAAATTTGTTTTCGCGTGTGCAGTTCATCCGCTTTTGTGCAGAAGAGTCAAGGGTAGCATCCAAAATCGAAAAAGAACGGAGAATGATTCGCAGCCCTCAAATGGAATCCTTCTATTTGAGGGTTGAATGGAGAGGAAGTTGACGCTGCCAATAAAACGGCACGCGAATGTCGTAATGCATCCGGTAGAGCCGAGCGAATGGCGAAACGAGGGAGAAAGATACAAACAGAGAATGTAACGACATGACGACGAAAGGGGTTGGCGAAAGGGAGGTAGTAGTTGGGGAAATGGAGGTGGCTTAACAAAAAGGTGGGTGGAAGGGTGGAATGGACGAACGAGAGGAAAAAAAAGGAGAGTCTCGCGAGGTCTCGTGTAGCCGACTAAACAATGGCGATGGAGAATAAGCTCCTGCGTCGAGGCGTAGGGACCGCGTAAAAACGACTGCATTCGTCGTATATCATTGATACCGGGCTTTGGCCTCGGACTTGCCCGGTGAAATTCAATTATGCAATTTTAAAAGCCCGCCGAACACACGCAAATGGAAAGATCCGGTAAATGGATGTCGCGGTGTTTTCTATTCGCCGGGGTTGCAAGAAAATCGACGTCGCTACGTCGTTATGTGTCATACAAGAACATACACAATACGAATCTAAATAATCTCTTAATTCGAGAATACATATAGGCATTCTATAAGAAAAATTAAATTTATCTTCTAAGTGAAATACGAGAGATTTGAGTGTTAAATGTTTGAACATTCTTTCTCCGCAATCGGGTAAATTCTCTAAACAAACATATTCGCGATTTTTTTACAAATATATAACAAATGCAATGGTACGATAAAAAATACAGCATGCATATAATTGTGTCAAACATGGAAGTTTATTTTTACACATCAATGTAAATACGTTTAACAATCAAAGTTTGATTCTCAAAAAAATGGACGAGATATAATTTCATTGCATATTCGTAAAATATATACATATATATATTTAAAAATAAGAAAAATAAAATAGGTTTATTCTGAATATTTATTCTAAATATTTATTTTAAAAATTTTAGAAAATTATCTAAGTGTATAAATGAATGGCCATATATTCTTTATCATTTGTAAATAATAGATGAAAATTTTTTATAGATAGGAAGAAATATATATATACAATGTGCATGGATAGGAAAAAATACAAAATGCAATATTATTTGTTTCTGGAAATTTGTGAAAAATATTTGTTGCAGAATTTATTTGTATACAATTGCAAAAGTACTCCATTGTTCAATAATATATAAAAACAAGTAACGTTTGTAATTTAATATGATATATAGAAGTTGAAAGTAATAGCCAACTATTAGATAAGTACATTGTTAAAATTGAAAATTCCATCCGTTTCTCATTAAAAATAAGAGTTACTTATCGATCTTACCTGCGATATAGTTATAAAAATACTTATATATTTATTACATAAGAATTTTTATAATTATATTTTTGTAAGAACATAAGTAAGTTAACAAAAATTATTTATATTTCATATAAATAATTTGCTGCAATTTTGATAAAAAATTATTGAAAATGAAATTCATTAAATGTAAAGAGAAATGTAAAAGAAATTTCTCAGATTTATCGTGATACTAATGAATTTATAAAAAATTAAAACGTGGTTAACAATGTGTGATTAATTAATTTAATGTGTGATTAATTTAAAAATAAATTTAAAAATTTTCTGTTTACCGTACACATTTTCGGATTTTGAGAAATGTGAACTTTTAATTTAAAACGTTTTCCAATTATTTTCAAATAATCTTTAAAAATCTGATACATATGTGAACTAAAAAAATAGGACGAGTAACTGAATTCAGAAAATCAAATTTTCCAGCCTTTCATTGAAATTAATTACTTCATTATTAAGTTTATAAATAAATCAAAGGTTTATTTTAGTCTTAATATATAGCAAATATTCTTATAATAAAATTTATATGTGGTTATTCTTTATTAATATATAAATTATATTAATAAAAACGAGATAAAATATAATTAACACCAGCATCGTATAAATTAACGACTTTTTGCTCGTAATTTTATATTCTTTGAAATATTTATATGCGTAGAAATGTATATAAATAATATTATTATAGTAATGCAATAAAGTCCCATGTAAATTTATACAAATTTCATTTATTCTTATTAAATTAAAATGATTGATGATCTTTGACGACATTTCTCGTGGAATATTATTAGTAGATTAATAAACAAGCATTAGCCGATATCGAAATAATATATCCTATAATAGTGAACTATTACGACACTTTGATATTTACATCAATAAAATTAATAATCACCCTTGTTTAATGACATTATTCTGATTATATTAAATTAATGCTTGTCGTACATACACAATTGTATATATCATTTCGTGAAAAGTATTAATTTTATCGTCGTAAAATCACATCGGACTCACTTCACCGATATAATTAATTAATTTAATTGAGATTAAAATGTTTATAATTATGATGGAAAATGATCATAATTGATTCAGGAAATGTGCACTTGACATACAAAATACAAAATACGGGAAGACAATCGGATTTTCACGAAAGAGCTTTAGGTGCTCATCAGCGTCGCGTGCCAATAAAAACAAAGACAATTAAGGATACGCGATTGTTGGAGCAACAGCGTCCCAGCAGGGCTTTTTCGTGTATAATTCAACACAATGCGATGCACGCACACACACACACATACACACACGCGCGCGCGTGCGCGAGTCAAGCAAGCTATTCGGCCATGGCATCGGTAAAATACACTCGACACGCGATCGGCTCGTTTCACCAGCTCGTTGCGACTAGATCGGCTCGTTGACTTGCTTCGAGAATAGCTATGCTGACAATATTTTGATAACATCGAAGTGTTGACATTATCGAGGCAACTGCAGGACCGACTGCAAAATCGATCGAGACGAAGCGATTGTAGAACCAAAAGATAGAAAGCACACATACTCGAGTTATATGAAAATTTAAATATTCTCAAATATTCCTAGAAACCATCAATTTTTAGTGCCAATCTTATTCATGTTGCACCATATAATATTATAGAGCATTTTCAAATTTATATCTAATTAATTAAATCAGAAAATAGAGTATATCAGATAAAATCAACTTTTAAAGTACAAATTAATTCTTTCAATAATTGTTTGTTTGATTTATTTAAATTGAAAAGGTAAACCATAGAATTAGAATTGCAGTTGAACATCTAATGCAAAATTTTTGTTTCTTTTTTTCTTTCCGTATAAAATATTTATAAATTTTTATCAATAGAATTTTTTCAGTTTATTTTTTATTTAACAAAAATCCAATATCGCATAAATACTATATATCAAATAATAAAATGAAAAATATATGACTTGCAAAAGGATTCGGAAAATAATTCGAAAGATAGTAATAATATATTTAATATTTAAATGTTGCTTAAAGTTATAACATTTAATAAAAAACGTTGATGTATTAAATCATTGCACGGTTCGTTAAAGTTGTAAAACCATTTTATAATGGATTTGTCACGTCATCAGAGAATTTTTTATTTCAAATGTAAAATTAATGCGGTAATTACGTGAATCTACGAAACAAACCGCAAAATTTTACTGCAAGAATGGCGAATTATAAAGTGCATTGTCGACTTTTGCGCGAAATGTGTGTCTCATGAAATATTTTCACAAAAATTACTTCACTTTTATATGAAGGAAGAAAATTACAACTGAGTCGACATTTTACACGACTATTATTCCTTTGTAGAACGCGGTATTCGAAGTGGAAAGCATTTGGCCGATTCCCATGGAGCTTCCGTAAGGTTTTCCACCGGTTACACAACACAATAATACGCAGTACACGAGACCATGACACGCGAGACTCTCGAGAGCGAATACAACGAGTAGAAAAGGCCACGTATGGGCGGACATATTACAGTATACAGGATGGATCGGGAATCAGTGTACAATTACAAAAAGGGCCGATTTTTTCTGTATAAAAGGATGAAATTTAAACTCTGAAGTCTGAGACAGATTCTACATTAAAAAATAAATTTCTATCTTCAAGTAAATAGGTCTAAACAAGATAAGCCCGGTAAGATTGCTTCTAAAAATAACACAGGCCCACAAAAAAAAAAGTACCCTGTGCTGGCGATCTGTCTAGGCTAATCTTATGTATTTTGGCCCACTGAATTCGAATCTGACGTCAGAATTGCTCCATCACGTCACAGTTTTTTTTTAAATCTCAAAAATAGACGAAAATTTCGTAAAAATCGACATTCTAGGGTAATAAGACTGTGCTTCTTAAAGAAAAAGTTACCAAAATCATATTTTAATGTATTTTCAGACATTATAAATCCAAATCCGACCTAGAATATAAACGTTGTGCTCAATTTTTTTTGTGCTCATTTTTTATTTTTTTTTTTCAGGTTGTAACACCTAAAATTTATTGCAAACAGATTCTATTTATCAAGATGCGAAGATATTAAGATAGGTTTTTACCTCCAGATAGCACAATCTTTTTTTTCATGTACCTCTAGCGCTTTAAAGACATGAAAAGAGGTTTGTGACCTATATATAGAAATTTCTGCATCTTATACGAACTCAACAGCTAGAAGCTGTAAGTTTCGAAAAAATTTTTCTCAAAATTTGGACTTGGAGAATATAAGATTAATTCTTTCCAATATAAGATTTATGAATGAATTAAAATCAAATATGGAATACGGAAGATTGCTACTTTTTCATGACAAATGTTAATGGAATCGATGGTATGATTGGTGTGACAAATCGGATTTGGATTTATAATGCCAGAAAATACATGGAAATATGATTTCGGTAACTTTTCCCTCAAGAAGCGCAGTCTTACTACCCTAGAATGTCGATTTTTACGAAATTTTCGTCTTTCTCTTTTGAGATTAAAAAAAAACTGTGACGTGATGGAGCAATTCTGACGTCGGATTCGAATTCAGCGGGCCAAAATACATAAGACTAGCCTAGTCAGATCGCCAGCACAGGGTACTTTTTTTTTGTGGGCCTGTGTAATCTAACATTGTAACTATCAAAGTAGCTTAAAATAAGTGAATGCCTTATACAAACTTTCAGTTTTCTAGATTGCAGGAATTCTTCACTACAGGAATGAGTTTAAAAATAAGCTATTTTATATTTCGCATGATTGGTTAGAGATAATAAAATGAAACAAAAATAAAGATAAAAGCGGACAGTGAATAATATATATTTTTTTAAATGACAACTCAACAAACAGATCTAGAAAGCTTGTGAAAGATTGCATAACACATCTAATCATTATATTATTAGTTACTTTAAATAGCTAGTATAAGATTATTTTAAAAATTAATCTTACCATATTTATCCCGCTGGATCTTTTATTGCAAATAATTTAAAACAATATCACATTCTTTGCATTTGAATAATTTAATTTTTGATTGTGTAAGAATTATTTATACGTCCTTTTTCTTATTTACGTTTAAAAAAAATGATAAAGTGAAAATATTGGATATATCTTGTACACTGAACAGCTGTTTATGTATATTGGACAAGAATGTCATGTATTACATATTTATAAAAATAATAAATATTTCATGTACATATATGTATTTTCATATATCTTTACTTTGTTTACTTATTTATATTTATATGTATGCTTTATAATCGCAAATTCCAACAAAAAATTTCATTTAATTTTTTATAAATAAAATAATTTTATTTATTTATAGAAAAAAATATATTTGAAGAGTGCTTTATTGTTTCTAATAAGGTAAGAGGCTAACGGCTTTAAATTTCAGTAAAAAAAGGATCTTACAGTTGCATTGCTCATGCGTCATAATTAGCATAACGAATTGTTGATGAATTTAAATCTCCCCATTACATTTGTCGCAAGCTTTTCTCCATGATAATTTAAGTTCTGTACAACGTAATTTATTCTTACATATTACATCTTTATGCACCTTGTGAATAAATAACTGCGAAAAATCCCTCTCTTTATTTACCATCATAGGCAACGTGTACACGAATATTTGTATAACACATGCAACAGTTCATAATAAAAATATACAAATCTAACAATTGACAAACAATGGAAAAGAAGCATTTATATGTATAGAGCTTATATAGAGTTTATAAAAAATGTTTACATATAATTACCATTATATTATTTCAGTAAAAAAATATCATAGGACGAGAAAAATGATCTCGTATCGTTCATTTATTACAGTTTGCGATTCTCGGCGAAAATTCGACATGACATGCGTTTGCGCATAAATATATACGAGCGTACGTACGCACGCATAGACTCGATGCACGTTATCGAAGCGTGGTTGTCTTGTTTGCGTTCGGCTCGTTGACTTAAGCCGATGATGCACGTCCCCTGAGTCTGCGTCGAATATAAATTTCCGCGCGGACACGACGTCGAATAAATTTGATCGTGACGAGATAACGTCTCGCTGCCTCTTTAAACGCTCCCGTTTTCTCAAAGTCATGTGTCGTGGCATTTTGATGAATTTATATGTGCCTGATTGAAACCTGTTTTTCCAAAAACAAGTTTTTCAAACACGATATGTTTGAAAACAGCTTTTTTATAATATTTATTTATTTATTAAAGAATAAAATAAAATCCTTTTAATACGTGCTAAGAAAAATACATCGATAAACGCATGTAAGATAGAAATATATTTGAAAAAAGATGATTAACGAAATGAAATTTTGAAAAATAGAGTATTTAATTTAAAATTTAAATATTTTAATTTTTATATATTTCCATAAATAAATATTATATAGATTTATCTTACATATTCCTTCCTCATACATTCAATAATATTATATTTCGAGATATTTCCTATTTCTCTCGACTGTAGAATTTGTAATTGTAATAATAAGATCAATCCCTAAATTTGAAATCATAACGGATTTATAAAATTGATTCGGTGTCCCATTAATTGCTACATATAACTCACCTCGCCGAAAGGGCAAACGTCACGTCATGGCCTCGATGTCTTTCTCGAGAATTTCGGGGCTTTTGACGATATTAAATATCATTAGATTTCTCAATTAGAGTCCCGTGATATCTCGCGTATGCATCGCGTATAGTTTCGAGGAAACTCTCATTTTGCGTTTCACGGCGATGTCATGTGTCGCTGAGATTACCGGATTCGGAGCTCTTAAAGTTTGCACCTTGACGCGGTTAAACGTTCCCGATATCCAGTCACGGCTCGTCTATGTTGCAGGGAGGTCGTAAGTCGAGATATCTCTCGAGAGGTAGGGAGTTTAATTAGGGATTATAAGCAACGAAACGGTGTATTCCGCTTATGATCATTAATAACTAAGGCGCTTAGTTCCTATCGGCCTATTCTCGATACGTTCCATTACCGCCCGTTCGTTCACGATAAACCCATCGATAAACGAATCTTATTATTCTCTTCCTATACAAAATGATAATGACTCGATAACAACTGAAGCATCGGTTAATATGTATAACGTTTCAAGTTGTAACAAAATACGACTGCTCAGAATCTTGATCCTGAATATTAGGCTTGCACGAGATACCCAGACTAAGTTTTGATATTGTATTGCCTTGAAATTCGAGACAAGATCAAAACATGATTTTTAATTAGATACCAAGACAATATCAAGATTAAGATTGTCAAGATTATTAGGCTTGTCAAGATTATTGACTTTTAAAAAAAAGCTAAAATATGTATATTTTTAAATTATATGAGAGAAAAATCACTACAATACATATAAACTTAAAAATCTTATTTAATAAATAAAAACATTTATATTAATAAATTTAGAAACAATGAATATTAAATATTTACATTAACAGATTTAGAAAATTAGTAACTAAATTAGTAACCAAATTAATAATATAAACAAAGTAAATAATATAAAATTTTACACAATTATTTACACAAAACTTTGCATACAACTCATGTTTGTAATTTTTTTATTATGTGCGTGTGAGTTGCATATTGGCATCATTGTATCAACTACTTTTTCTATAAAGACAACGAATATACACTTGACGAATATACATATTGCGTTTTAAAGAGTAAGTGGATGAGAAATATAAATGAATTAGATGAGAAAAAATCATGATATAATATATATGCACGAATTTAAAAAATGTTATTTGATAAATAAAAACATTAACAAACTTATAAAAACAACACATGGCTTATATGCAAAGATGCGTTTATGCAAAGATAATATGTGTTTTTTAGAAAATAAACGAATGATATAAAAATAGTAATAATTATTTTAAATTATATTTTGAAGATTATGTTGAACATTATTTTAAACAATCGTTCAATAAAATATTGGATAAAAATTCTTAATAAAATCAAGACAAGACAATAGAAGACAAGATTTTTGCTACAAGATTCACTCAAGATAAAATTGAAGTTTTCGAAAATTCTCAGTGCCAATATTTTTACGAATGTTTGTCTTGTTTTTAGTTTTGTGCTCTACTGAATACCATTTTATTTTCCTCCAAACACTTGTTAAAAAAGAAAGCAAGGAGACTCACTCTTTCCACGCATTTGAGAAATGCAGCTTTGAAAATTACTTTCTAAAACTACATCTTCAATGATATAATATATTGGTCAGAAATATAAATAAGGCAGAGAAATTGGAATTAATTTTTTCTTGCAGAAAACTCTTCTAAATAGTGATCTCCATCACTGCGAAACGTTGAGAGGGTAGACTTATTTTTTAGATCTCACGCTAGACGCCAAAATTAGAGAAATTAATCTCGCTACGGGAGGACATGTTTTTTTTTCTTTCCGCGAGGGAGGCAAATGAAACGCCTTTCTCGTCGAGTCGCCTTCTGTTTCGTTTCTCGAGTTCGTCTTCTCGTCGTGCTCGTCCCCTATAACGTGAGACACGTGCATATTCGTTCGTCGTGTTTACCTGCGGGAAAAAAACCATCGACCCCTCCCGACATTCCTCACCCCTCAAGACGTCGACGGGGAAATACTCCAATTTGTCAACCGCGAGCGAGTGCTTTTTTCTCTGAGACCCCGTCACGCTTCGAAAGGGAGAGCAGCTCTCACGATAGACGTCGCCGACGAAAGCTTGAGAACTTCGCATCCATTCCACTCTTGCATGTTCCTTGAATAGTACATTGCTCCTTCGTTTTGTTCTTATCTTTACTTGTCTGCAACCGACCGCAAACAATGCGACGTCGTTTGCTAAATATTCGGCAAACGTAGGATGCGTATTTTCGACAAATACTAGATCAATATAATTAATTCAATCAATGTAATTAATTACATATACGTATATTCGATATCTAAAATTAATAATAATTAAAAAATCATTCATTGAAATAATGACAGTTTGTATTTAAAAATTATAGAAATAAGGAATAATATGATTGCTAATTTTATCAATGAAAAAATTGCTATCATATTTGTCCAAATTAAGCAGTATTTAAGTATATAACTATTGTGTATGTGTAATTATAACATAATTTTTTTTTCATAAACTTTACATATACGTATATATATATAATTTTTGAAAAACAATATTATTAAATGCGAAACATTATGAGTAGGTAATACAAAAAAATAGAACGGCTATCTTTGTATTCATTGCGAATAATTAATCCATTACATTAAGAATAAAACGTAAAATAAAAAAAAACTGTCTTAGAATCTGTCAAAGATTTTAGGATACACTCTTTCTCTCTCTCTCTCTCTCTCTCTCTCTCTCTCTCTCTCTTTTTCATAATATAAAATATTACATCCATATAATCATAATTAAAATCAACTGCAAAATTAACACATTATTGACCGGTCACGAGGAAACTCGAATTTTCAAGGAAAACGTTATTAATCGATCACGAGTAAATTCGTGTTCCAAGCTGAAACATTGTCAACCGGTACTTTATACATAAAAATAATGTATAAAGTAAAAGAATAATAAAAATTACACAATAAAATAATAATGAAAAAATAAAATAATACTAATAATATATAAAGTATATTGAAATTTATTTAGATTGCTTCATTTTCATATTCAATTATGGAAAAATAGCCGATGACATGGAATAGCTTTTGTATAAAATTACCGGTCAACAAATTATGCGTTAACAAATATGTTACATAAATATAATTTATTTATTTATAAAAGTGTGTATTTATAAAATTGTAAACTCTCCGAGAAATAGCTGTAAAAATGATCATTAATTCCGAAGTAATTTGTGTGTATTCTATTTTATAGAAAGCAAGTGAGAGAGACAGAGAGAGAGAGGAGAAGAGAGACAATAGCGAGCGCAGGAGGAAGTCGAATAATGAGTGCACAGAGTTCGAATCGGTACTGTGTCGAGTTACGAGAAGCATCGAATATTCAGTAAAGTCCTGTTTGCACACGTGTTACATTCTCGCGCCGCTCCCAGACATTAACTGCAACGCCTTGTAATTCCGATGCGGAATCGCCTGTACGCGCAACGACCTCCGGAATGCACTAGATACATTAAATTCCGGAGTTCACTGGCAGCTGGACCGCAGAGTGTATCCGCGCTTAGGAATTGGTTAGCTAAGATTTACGTCGCGAAAACCGTGATAAGGTTATGCGTATCAAGGAATCAGAAATTTTCAGAAAAAAGAAAAATTTAATCACAAAATATAATTTTGAGAAACAATATTTCATAATATCGTGTAATAGATATTTATTGATTAAATTAATAGTCGTCAACTTTTAATAAAACCACTAATTTTATGGCATCATTATTTTATTCTAATGTCTAATATTGTAATTTATATTTAACGCTCCGCACAAAATTATTCCAATTATATTTAATTATAATATATTTAAATATATTAAAATTATATATAAAATTAATATTATATATATTTAAATATATTAAAATTTAGTACGAATCTGTACAGAAAAAGTAAAAATTATTGGATTAATCAATATCCTAAAATCTAGTTGTAATTATATGCACAATATGTCTTACCCTCAAACTATTATTTCTTAATGCAATACTTTTGTTATCCAAATATCATAAACTTAAATATTGACTTAAATATAACTTACATATTCTCAAAAATTCCATATCCAAATACAAAAATCCTTGCTTGATTATTTAAAAAAATTTTCATATTTATTCACAATTTATATTTATACAATGTATCACAAATTATTGATTACAAAAGTTCAGAAATTAATAATTATTAAATTTGTATGGTATTTTGATGTAATAATCTAACAATAAATTTTAAATTGAATGTACATAATATTTATAGTAAATACATACTATAAATATCTGGATTTTATAATTTTATTCAGACACTTTCTTATTATGTATGCAAAGGTATATAAATGAGTATATATAATTCAAAAAAGATAAATTAATAATATGTAATTTACCGCTGTTTCATTTATATTCCTTTTATGAGATACCAAGGTAATAATAATTTCAAGGGAATGCTGCTTGATTAAATGCTTTAATAAGATCGCCGGATATTCTTTATGGTTATTCGACATTTCTTGCATTTTCTTATTTCGTCCGTATCTAAATCATAATAATCGTTAATTTTAGCTAGATTTGAAGCTTTTCTGCTGCATCTTTATTAACTTTATGCATACGTTCTAAGTAGTATGTCATAAATCTCATCGAATTCATAAAAAGAGTCGTTTAATTCTCAATTTAACAATAAATTTTTAATCATATTTATTTATTATCAATAGATAAAAATTGTTATTTTATTAGAATTTTTAATTGAAATATTTAAAAACTCTGATGTTTAACTTTAATTATACTGGTCGACAAAAATGTAATTTTCTTTTGGCCTTAAAGTAAACGAAGTTGTTTCTGGTAGATCTGATTACAAATCTGGCCTCGAAAATGTCATCACATCAAGAGAGTTTTGAGATATTCTAATTTAAAGGTGCAAAATGAAGTATATTTGGCTTTTTTTAACGATCTTTCGAGATATTTAGGAGTCCTTGTACTTTCTCTACACGTAGATATACCTTCTTCAATTGAAAAACAAAAAAATTCAATTGGCTCTATCTCAGCAAAAAAAAGTCGGATCATAGCAGTCGAATATGCGTTGGAAAAGATAAGAGCATTTTAATGTGACATCCGCCTGGATGCTGAAAAAAAATTGTTAGAGATTTTATAGGTCATTGAAAATGATCAAATACCTCATTTTTTGCACCTTTAAATTAGAATATCTCAAAAATTTGACGTGATATGACATTGTTGAGGTCAGATTCGTAATCAGCACATCAAAATCTATCAGAAACAATTTTTTGTACTTTAAAGTGGTCGTCAAAATGGTGTCGACCAGTGTTATTATTCTGATCAAAAAATTTTTGTCCGATTATAATTCATTTCAATATTTTTTTAATCTTACAAATTATACACGAATTATAAATAAATGACAAATTTTTGAATTGTCGTACTTAGATATAACATTAGTTAAACGAGTTTAATTTCAATATTAATAATACACTCCTATTAATCTGGCACCCCCACCACGAAATCAAGTTCGGATATACATCATAATTGCATAATTAAATATTAATTTGTTGCTAATTTGTTGCTACAAGCGCGAATTTGTTGCTCCTACCGATTAGCAGGAAAATTATATTAAATGTGGGGGTGCTAGCTTCCCATTAGCCTAAAATAAGTAGCTAACAATATCAGTTCGTTATAAAATTGTTTCCTGTATAAAATACAAAATAAACTATTTCCTAATTTATTGCCAGTAATTCAATTAAAAAAATTAACCTGGACGAGTGACGATGCTACTCTTGCTTACAAGAGTAAAGTATATTAATGCAATTAGTTGTTGCGATTATTTTCGTCTTAAAATGTTTCCCTAATTTGTTGCTCGAAGAATATGTAATATCGAATTTGTTGCTCAATATTTAATTAGAAAAATTGACTAAAACGAGAGACCGCCGGTATCAGTTTTTCCATTTTTTTAAATCAAATGTTGAGCAACAAATTCGATATTATATATTCTTAAAGAATACGACTTTGGTACTATTAGCCTAGTAAATACAAGCACTCAACAGCAAAATGTAGAAATGGAAGTGATTACGAACGAATTCGATTAGAATGAGATGATATCATGATAATAGATATACACACATTCTATAATCGCGATTAATATTATTATTGATTAATTAATTTGTCTATGTAGTTTAAAGATTTAGAAAATATTTTTCACATACCAGCAAATGATTTTGGTATTCTTGATTTAAGCGATAACGAATAGATCGATGTACCTTCCTACTCTGTCACTACGATGCCAGATACAATAGTAAGCGAGCGCGTTAATGGTATATGCTGTACATGTTTAAATGCCACTGTTGAGTATACATTTGTTCCATGTGGACATATGTATTTGCGGTAATTGCCAAGAACGATTGAAAGATCACAGATGCCCATTATGTCGAAGGGAATACACAAACTGTATTCGCGCTATAACAAGTTAAATGTGAAAATAGATATCTTTCGAAATCGCGAGAATGCCTGTTGCTTTGATTGATTGAATTTGCAACTGTTGCAGAGTACGAATGATACAGAGTACAAATTTTTTATTTTAATAATAATAAAAATACTAATAATAGAGAAAATTATATTTTGTTTATAGTATTAAAATGTAAATAACATAATGTTAGAAGTACTTTTGAAGTAATATATTATTGAGTTTTATTTATAAAGTTGGCTTGCAGCTAAATAGTGTAATCCTTTTAATCAATATTAAAATTATTACTGTTCCAAAAACTGATAATATATTGTTTTTCTTTTTTTTTTATATGTAAAATGACTCGAAATAACTCAATATACTTATATGACCTTATATATATATTATAAAAAATATTTTTTATAAGCTCTAATATGTATGGGAAGCGCAATATATATATATATATATATATATATATATATATATATATATATTCTCCCATATTCTTTTCTCTATGTGAAAGCTTGAACTTTTCTTCCGGATTGAATAAAACGACGGTGAAACAAAACTTTCGTTTAGTCCGTCCTCGGCGAGTAGTCCATGTGCGAGCAACAACTGTGAATGATATTAGCATTGATACGAACTTTCCATTACTTTGTAACGCTAAACTTTGCAAAAGTAAGGAAGCAAACTTGGAATTAAATTACAACAAAAGAAAATTTGTTGACCTCTTTTAATATATTCCCTTCCTTGCTTATACATCCTTCGAGATTTTTTCCCACAGAGAGAGAAAGCTTTCTTCTACATATTAGCTATAAAAAAATTACCTTAAGTCACATAAAAATTAAACAATTTATGTCTCCTCTATTTCGCATTTTATTTGCCCAAAAATATCGAACATAAAATCCGAAAACGTCGTAAACAGACGAGAATAGTTACTCGATCGACAGAAAAAGGGATATCTCCTGCACTCTCGATGAGAAAAAAGATTCTTAATGCACGAGAGAGTCATGTCACGTGAGAAATCCTGCGCAATGCGATCCCCAAAGATCCTTAGCTGAAGGCCTCCTCCTTTGCAGCATCCATCGCGACCCCTCGGTACATCGCACGTCCGTATTCCATTATGTAATGGACCATTGTACCGCGCAATCCTACCGCGGAGCAATGCCTTTGGGTGTCGTACAACACATCGGCAAAGGGGTGGCGGGTGGAAGATCGGGCGGGCAAACAAACGCGAGCAGCCTCGTTTCGTAATCAAAGGAAACGACCGCGAGTGGAATTATTAATAGCATGAGATAGGTATAGATAAATAGATAGATAAAAAAGAGAGAAATAGAGCGAGAAAGAGAGAGAGAGATCATGGAGTTCTCACGTAGCAGTAACAGATACTTGCTGCATTCTTGGTTCCCTGGTAATAAGTAAGACTTTGCCGAACCTCGGACGTATGTGCTGGTTACGAATAACGTTTATTGACCATCAGAACGTTAGACCGAGTGCAAAGTGATAGTAATTGTATCCCTTGTAAATCTCGGAAACGCCTCCCACGTGTCCCTGACGAATACACCGACTAGATCGTCTATTTCGAAAGCACCTCGATCGTAGGTGCTCGTGAGTAGGGTAGCAGGAAACTCAAAACAAAATAATATTCATAAAAACATTGTATCGAAAATTTTTGAAAACTTCATTTTATCTTGAATGAATCTTGTAGCAAAAATCTTGTGTTTTATCTTGATTTTATTAACAATTTTTATCCAATATTAAACGATTGTTTGATACAATATATATTTAATATAATTTTTTCATAAAATAATTTAAAATAATCATTACTATTTTTATGTCACTCGTTTATTTTTTAAAAAAACACATATTCGTTGTCTTTACGTAAACGCATTTGCATACAGTGAAATCAGAATGCAAACACGATTCACACACACACACAATCAGAGAACCACGTATATGTGCTATACGCAAAGTTTTATTTAACTGAATATAAATTGTGTAAAATTTTATAGTATTTATATTTTATTTATTGTGTTAATTGTTTCTATAAATTTGTTAATATGTTTGTCTGTTTTAAAATGTTTTTATTTATTAAACAAAATTTGAATTTGTATATATCATATTGTGATTTTTTTCTCTAATTTAAAAATGTATATATACATTTTTTGTTTTTTTTATAAAATCAATAATCTTGACAACAAGATTGATAATCTTGATAATCTCAGTCTTGGTATTGTCTTGAAAACTAATTTAAAAAAATGTCGTCTTGATCTTGTTTCGAATTTCGAAACAAGACAAGGCAATATCAAGTCTTGGAATGTCGTACAACTTTACTCGTGGGAGATCTAAAAAAGGGATACTCGGATACGTAGCTTTATCGTTACAACATGTAATCGCACTAAATTTCGATATCGTCCTCGCAACAGACGTAAATGGACTTACTTTTAGTGTCGCTTTCAGAAAGTCTTCGTTAATATCAATTTAGAATATCTAAATAGTTAGTCACGCTGATTTATACATATTAAATCGCGATTTGTATTTCGTAAAATTTTTACGAGATACAAAACACAATTTACGCAGATACGTAAATTTAATTTTTCCAAAATCTTTAGAAACGTCCACAGGTATGCAGTGCGGCAAGCGAATTCTTCTCTTGTGTTGCCTCTGACAGATCGCGACGATTTTGGTTTTTCGGTTTCGCGAGCACGCGGCAAAGAAATTACGCTTTCGATATCGTTGGTCGTATTACGCTCACGTACCCAATTTCATTTCGTCGCGATAGATCCCACATTGGTTCGAGCTAATTCACTCTCGCGCTTCTAACTCCCCAGATACCCTCTATCGGCGACTTGGCCGTCGACAAAACACCCGATGCGACGCAATTGACGAGAGTTGAAAAAAAATAGAAGAAGAAAAAAAATAGAGACAGAGAGAGAGAGAGAGAGAGAGAGAGAGAGAGAGGAGAGAGAACGCGAAAGATTCGGAAGAGTAAAGCAGGAACGCGGACAAGAGGTGACAATTAAAGGTAAGGGGACGCGCACGGGCGCGTAAAGTCATTAGCCTTAATTGGAGTGCGCCGCTCGGCTGTCAGCCTGGTTGAATGGGTGACATACGTTTCGCGATATGTCGTTCATACGAGAAGGATAGAGGTTGCGCGAAATGGAGGAAAGGGAACGGCTTGCTACGGAGGCGAGGAGGGTGACAGGCAGACAGAAGGGAGAGAATGCCAGGGAGAATCGTCCGGTACCGTCCGCGGCCATTGATTTTACCGTATGCAGTTGCACATGCAATCTCCATGCATACATCTCTCTCTCTCCCTCTCTCTCTCTCTCTCTCTCTTTTTGTCTGCCTTTCTCTCTCGGTCAAGTCGTTTTGCCGGGCCTGCGCGAGCGAGCGCACTGCAATTAATTAAGCCTGCGCGCAATTTATATCGGCATTATACGCTGTTTTGTGTGCAAAAACCCCGTTTACGACGTACTACGCGGACCCTCCTGTCTGCGCGACGACGACAAATGCGAAGGGAGCTCGATTTTGCGCAACTCGACATCGTTATAGATTCATAAAAATTATATATGATATATATTATATATTTTATATATACATATATATATATATAATTAGCATATAACAATATATAATTTAAAATAAATATATAATAATATATAATTAGTATATATATATATATATATATATATATATATATATATATATATATATATACAGGTATCAAAAATATTGCATCACTTATAGAAACAAAAACTTATCATTACTTTAATGAACAAAAATATATATAGATATTATCAAATAATATTTTATTCCTATTATTTTATGCTTTAGTAATTTTATAAACGTGAACAAACAGCCAGGGGAAGAAAATAAAAAAAACTTAATCATTTACTTGCGTTTTCTATACTTTTGAGGAGTGATACAATGCTTTCGATCGGTACTGTATATACACATGTGTATATATATGTATGTATGTATGTATATAAATGCAGAGAAATTGTAATATATTCGTCACATATATAAGTGCGAAACTCATTCGTAAATGGAGAAAGAGTGTTCTGAAATTGCATAGCTGTCACGTAAGAGTAAAAACTCGGTAGAAATTTTTGATGAAATTAAGCTCGATTTCTGCTTAAAAGAAAAATTTTGCACGAATCTTTCTTACGATCATTTAATTTTCGATATTTCTTGGGAATTGAGTAAAAATTCTGTGATATTAAAACTAGAACGAAATGAATATTTAACTTCTCTAAATGCAAAGATATCGCGTTTAATATCAACATGAAATGAGAAGCGGGAAACCAGTTTAGGTGTAAATATGCGGTGAGGATCTTTTATGGTGCAGATTTTTAATCTTCTCTTTGAAGGTTTTTAATATACAATATCCCAGTTAAAG
Source organism: Camponotus vicinus (assembly GCF_025532165.1). Classification (NCBI taxonomy): domain Eukaryota; kingdom Metazoa; phylum Arthropoda; class Insecta; order Hymenoptera; family Formicidae; genus Camponotus; species Camponotus vicinus. The sequence continues at coordinate 2,469,624 of NW_028141956.1, read as the reverse complement.
ATATTGCATCATTTATAGAAACAGAAAAATCATTACTTACTAAAAAATGAACAAAACATATATAAATTATATTTTATTACTGTTATTTTATGCTTTAATAATTTTATATTAAACATAAGCAAAACAGTCAGAAGAAAAAAATAAAAATCTTATTCATTAATTTGCGTGTTTTGTATTTTTTGGAGATGCAATACTTTTGACCGGTATTATCTAATACTTCTAATAATATGAAGAAAAAGGAAGCTATTTATTATAATTAAAAAAGCTAGAAAACCGTTTTCTATTAAAAACGAAATGAAATTAGGTGACATTACATTATCAAGATATAACGATACAAATATTTTGTACGTAAAAGATTTCGACTTCCAGCTCCATTCGTTCTAAAAAATACATTACGTCATATGATTTTTCCGTTATTTTTTTTTAATTATTATTATTTTATTATTATATTTTATTATTATTTTTATTTTTATTATTATTTTTATTTTATAATAATTATTATTTTATTATTATATTTTATTATTATTTTTATTTTTTTATTATTTATTATTTTACTTTATTATTACATATTTAGAAAGACTGAAGTGTCACGTCTCTCGCTGCATTTCTAATTATCGATAAAGGTATATCATCAACATCGTTGGAATCGCATCTAGAAAGGATATTAACACAAAATAGTCGTACATTATGTACCTGATGGTCAATGCAGCGCGTTAAAATGATTCCGATAATGCGGTCGCACGCGTTTCTGCACTCGGCTTGGCCAATATGCTCGTGCAGATGGATAGATTCGAGCGCGAGAATAATGCGTGCGCCGTCGTTAATTCTGATGGATAGGCACGGACGCATGAGAATCCGTGATTCGCGAAACGCTCCGCGTTATCCGTCGTGCTCTCGGTATACCGAAATATAATGTCGTTAACGCCGTATCGAGAAACTAACGTCATCGTGAAAACCGATCGATCTCTCTGCGTTTCTCACAATAGTTTTACTAGTCTCGCGTATTAAATCACGCTGTTAGATAACAATGATAGACGTGAAAAATATTCCCGTCTTTAAAATAGTCAAATTGTGCAATTGTCATTGATTTTTATATAACAAAAAAGAATATAACATTTAAAAACTCTTAATTAGTTCTTATTTTCACATAAAAGCTTCTATTCAGATTTAGAGAAATATTTAATCTTTTGTTAAAAAAAATTTTTTTTTTAATCCAGAGAATTCTGATGGATATCAAACATTGAGTCTAAGTATATCGTTGAAACGGAGGCTTTGTTGTTTAAATTTATTTTGTTGAGTTAGCACAAACCTAATTTTTTGTGAAGCTGCTGTTATTTTTAAACATTTTACTTTTACATTTCATTTTCAAAGTGCCACGTAAATGTATCGATAATCTTTGCTATATGTGTGTGATGCGAAGCAAATTTTTCACCTTAGAAACAATGTAATTATTTTATTATAAGATAGGAAATCAAGACTAACCCTGGGCACACATTTGCTGTAATTCATGTACAGTGAATTTTTGTAGTTGGTTTAGAAATAATATATGATCAATGTGCTTTTCGCTATTTTTATGATATGTGACAAAAGTGTAGTTTTCGAAAATAATTATCATTTTTGAATCGTGTCTCTCTTTCAGCATAGAATATCGAAAAATTAATCACCAATTATTCAAATATCCTATTAATTACTGTCAGTATCATATCGAGATGACAGGCTTCCTATTCCATTAGAATAGTACATCCTGGAATTCGATAAAGATAGAAATTGGTTGGAAAATATTTATTATTGTTTAAGGTTAATATTAAATTTTCTCGCAATACTTATTAAATTAAGTATTTTATTTTGTTAAAAAATTGAATATATATCTTGATATCTAATAAAAATATTATAGTGTTATTTTCTTTTTTCTCATCTCACTTTTAATAAGAATTAACTAATTTTGTAAAAAAAAGAGAACATTTTTTGTATATTTACAATATAATTTGTATTTTTTTTTAAATAAAGACGTTTAAAGATATATTTTTTAAGATAATTGTTTAAGATAATTTCTTAAAAAATACTTTCCCAAAATTTGCTATGTGCTAAAGAAAGATATTACTTTGTGTGCACATAAGTTTTAATCCAATTATATTTATCCAACATACATATTTTTAAATACATGATTTAATTTAAATTTCAATATTTGCGTGATTTTTAATCTAAAAAGTCTTTTCAAAAATATAAAATTTTATATCCTCTTTTCCTTTTTTTAACACAAAACTATTCAATTGTTTTCAGCTCATAAATTTTCCTAATTTAGAGAGCCAGAATTTTACTGTATCTCGTGATTTTATAATAACTAAAATCATACATATTTTATATTAGCAAGACAAATAAAGAAATCGTGATGTAATATTGTAATATTTCTTAGTAGAAAATATCATATAATAATGATCGGATTTGATTCCTCTTTAGATTAATATTTTAAATATTTACAGATTCCATTGTCATTATGATTATTATCATTATACATTATTCAATTTATATCGATATGTTGACGACTATCAGAGTAATCATAAGTGATAAGGATCTAATGATAAGGGAAAATCTTTAAAATCGACATATACGTGCATTCTCATAATTAAAAAGACGAACAAGAAAGGCACACAAACATGATTCAATCTGTTCAGTGGAATCTATTTACAAGTTATTAATACTTTCTGAGTATTGAAAAAATATGCATATATATTCCCTTTCTTCTCTTTCCATTAAATCACTGTTAACTTTAACAGAGACCACAGACACATGACTGCATATATATTATAAATTGACATATTTATTGTAAATTAATATGCTTTCTTGTGATTATGTCGAACTAGTTGCATATTAACAATTATTGTAATTAACAATTCACATAAATTTAAAGTTTCCGTGAATCACAATTGTTTGGGCGCGATATGATAGGAACGACATATAGATTGTTACTGCTATTGCTACACAGTATTTAACTGAAAGTTGTAAAATTTAACGCACCATTGTACCATGAGGATACATTATTTTCGCTAATGACACCTCACGTGGGAATTTAGATAGTCCTGTTGCTTTTCGCGAAACTAGAAACTCCTCTTTTCCTGAGGAACACATTTGAAATTGCACAGTGCACCGGCGCACAAAACCGAACATGTCGTGTTGCAAATGCAAAGCAATAAAGTAACATGTCATGTAAAGTGCGTCGCAGAAGTTGCATACTTCCTGTGAACCATGCGATAGGAGCTACAATTACTATTGCTCCGATAAACAGAATTAAATGAATGATTTTCATATTTATACATGAGGCAATAAGCGCTTTTGTGAAATTGCAAGATTCCTAAATTAACTTTCGCGTAAAATAACAAAGGAGCAAACATGCGTTTAGTTTTCTTTAATTTTTTAAATAATCAATAGGATTTTGTACACATTGATTGAATTAAAGAGAAGCGAAATCAATAAAAAAAATTTGTAACAAAAAGTACAAATTTAATTTGCACGAATTACAACATATTGACTCAGAAATATTTGAATATTTTGCAGAATAATCACTTCTAAACTTCTCTCACAAAGAAAAATCGCTAATCATATTCCAAGTACTTCATATATTAAATTTAGGGGGAATAAATGTTTAATTTATCATCTTTAAAAAAAGATTAATAATAAAGCTCCTTTTTTATTTCGTTGCAGCTGTAGCCGCGTAACTGCCGTTTGACGTTTCGCATAAATGGAAAAGTTGAAATATGGCATAGATATGTACATTGCCCAAGGAAAATTTCACGCGTTGCTTAATCGAGCACATAAATCACAGTAATATGATCGAAATACTATATATTACGGGTATATAATAATAGAATATGTATTATCGCGCTTAAAACATAAGCGTTAATTACACATTCCTATCAAATAATTTATTCTCAACGGATAAACTGTTTAGAATAATTTGCGTGGCAATTATATCTAATTATCGTGTATACGAATTAAGATTTGTAGATTATATTTAAATACCATAAAAGTTCAAAGATGTTTAATCATCTCCTTAACTGCTCGTAACTTTGGCATTATTCGCGTAATTCCTGCACAGAAGGGATAGGAATATGGTAAATTAGCACTTTGCCCTTTGCATACTCTGTTCGTCCAGCGCCTTCATTAACTGTGCGAGAAATCGCAAGTATAATTACTTCAGTAAAGAACTTTCGCGACTAAGGATAGAACGGAAGATCTTCATCGTTTTTACATAATCGCGAGATTTCATTCTTGTTTCTTTTTCCTTCATACAATAGATCTCGATGTAATAAATTTTTTCATTATTCCCTCTCTTTGATGAAATTTTTAAATTACCCCCGCAAGTTTGATCAAATTCTTCGGATTATTATGATCCTTGAATCCTTGAAATATATTTAAGTTTCGTTGAAATTTTTTTTTGAAGTTCAAAAAGTTTTATTTTGTTCTAGAATAATTATACTTCTTTCAAAAGTCTCGAAATTTGTGTGCATTGGAGCTCTTCGATTCTCGATTCTGTAAATTAATCCGTATTCCTAAACCTGTGATTTTTTTTTGAAGATGTCGGATTGCTGGATCTCTGCAAATTCATACACACAGAGTGGATTTCGAATTCTTTAATTTATAAATTTATATGTGTCGATTTTCTAAATTCGAACTTTTTCCTGAAAATTTTCGTATATTTCGTAAAATTTCACCGGCCAATATTTCGTCAAACGAGGCTAATTGCATTTTGAATGGATCGCACGTCGGACTTTGTCTTTATAGCGGTGCCATGATGCAAAGAAGGGTTCACTAGCCGAATATTTTACACGTGGCTGCACAGGACACTCTCGAGGTAACATAATACCCACTCTCTTACACGACTATGTCACTGGACGAGGATAAACACATGTATACGTGATCTATATATATAAAAGTTTTATATAAAAGAAAATTACAACATCAAGTGCGCATAAACAGTAAATTTTTTAAAAGAGATAAAAAATTATATGCTCAATTTACAAAATAAAAAGGTAAACTATTGCAATTTTAGAATTTTACATGAGACAATACACAATAATAATATATAATATATACGTGTGCATGGCATGTTTCCTTTCACTCTCAAGGAGGCGGGTCATAATGCCTTAATTTGCACAAAGGCCTTAACGACGGACTTAGAACACCGTAATTTACGAAATACGGTTGACGATAAACGTACCGCAATTAAGCATGCGTATTACGCGGTGTTTCCTATCGTCGTGTTCGAGTTCGCGCATAACGACGTAATATTAATTTTGATTAACCGGCTTCTTATACCCCTTTCTGCCGCGAAATCAGGTCGCGGTAACTCCGCTTTCGCCTACGTGCATTAATATGAAGAGCGTGTCCATCTCAATTTCTTACCGCGCGTGCCGCTGATGCAAAACGATTCGCGCCACTTTAAAGAATGCATCGCGTCGTACATATTACAAACGAGTTTATTCGCTGCAGTATTAAAATATGCACTTGACACCTGACTAACCGCGATGTTCCAGCCACGACAAGGGAGAAAACTCCGAATATCATATCTCGCAATTCTGACTTTTGTGCATGTACATGTACTGCGGTCCAACGAAAATGCAGCAAATTTTCTTCATTCTATCTTTTTGAAATCTATGATCCTTATAAAATGTATCATTTTTATTACTCATTTTTTTTGTATTGTAATAAAATTTTTAATTTCATATCCAGAAAAGATGCGATATCGATCAACAATATCAATCATATTATATATTTATTAATTAAATCAATTGCAAAATTGTAATAATTTATTTATATTTATCTTATAAATTGAATATATTTAATTTTCCTATTTCTTTTAAAAAATTTATGTGTAAAATTTCTCTCTCTCTGTCTTTCTCTCTCTCTCTCTCTCTTTGTATTATCGATACAGTTCTCAACAGCGATAAATCTTATGGCGAGTTATCGATAGGCGGAATAATCGAATATTATGACAAGTCGGGAGAACAAAGGCGGCATAGGTTTTCAGAGCGCGGAAGTTACAGATGAACTAGTTCCTTGTGCGGCTGCAGCTTTTCGAAATCAGGTCACCGTGAGGGTGGTTCCCCGCCAAGGGTGAACATATCGAGGTGATCACGCTGGTTGAACTCCATTGGCTCCGCCTTCTATTGAATTTGCAGAAGTTAAACGGCGGGAGCCGCCGCGTATTTGTTTTAACCAAGTGACAATCCCGGATTCGAGAATCGCGTCGCGTGTTGTCATCGTTATCTATCGAGTAAATCAAAAGTATTTAGCTCAAGTATCGACATTATAACGTAAAACATTTGTTTATCGAGCGAAATTATTTAATTACACTGTATATAATAGTAGCGCGAGCACACTGTATAATAACACGTCAAATTATAAACTATCTGCAGAGGATTCTTCAAAAAGTTTAGAGCCGACTTTCCTCGAGCGCGTCTTTTATTAGACGCAGCTTCTTTCGCATAATTCCTTTAGTTTCTCGCATTAAACGTCTCATTAAACTAAATTTCGAGTTAAAATATCCTTCGCTTTTGAAACTAGGGTTTAAAAAATGGGATTTATTCGCATCTTCGAAATTACGTTTGAATTCTAATTTTCCATCAGACGCAACCGAGAAATTATTATCGATGCTTCGAACAAGGACCATTCGTCTTCATTTAAATTCCACTATCTGCGACTGAAAAATCACGCGAGGGGGAAGATTGCAATAAGTCTCAGGGAGTCTCGTATATATTTCATATATTTGTGTCTACGGAGATAGAGGGGAGGAGGGGGGAGGGGGAGGGGGTGGAAAGACGGGCAAAACACGATTCGCACTTTCCGTTACGAGTTTATACACTTTAGCGACGTCGGCTGCCACTCACATTTATGCGCTTTAGATGCGTGCATTCTCTTCGCTTTCTTTCTCTCTCCCTCTCTCCCTCTCTCTCTCTCTCTCTTTCTCTCTCCCCAATGAAGATCGAGCGGGATCGTCGTGTTTTGTAACGGGGTGTTCTCCTCCCGATGCTGACGTGCTAGATGAACGGAGAGCGAAGAAGACAAAGTTAGTACTCCGGTAAGGTAGATAGGTGGGAAGCACGGAAAAGGGGGTAAAGCATGGTCCACGCTGGGCTGGATTCTGTGCTTGTGAAATAGTCGCTAATGCTTATCGATCCTAACTCCCGCTCTGTCTTTCCTCTCCCATTCGCATTTGCCGTTTTTCTCTGCGCTCGTGCGTCTCTTTCTATCCTATATACATGGCATGCAAAGCGATGAAAAGTGAAAGAGAGAGAAAGGGGGAAAGAGAGAGAAAGAGAGAAAGAGAGAATGAGAGAGAGAGAGAAAAAAATAGAGGAGGGAAAAGCGAGACTATCTTCTTTCTCCTTTCCTCTTTTTCTCTCTTTCTCCATGAGATATCTTTTTCTGTTTTTATCATAATAATGCTTCTATGATATTCTGCATTTCATTATTTCTCCCTTTCATATTTTATCGATAATTTTAATTTAGAATTAATCCACGTTGTGTGCACGCGCGAAGAGTTTGTATATTCAATCTAACAACTGACGTATCTATATCCTATCTTTAATCTGCTTGCAGATTATGACATAATTTGCATTATTCTGGACATCATAAAATTTGCAAAAAATTGACCATTCATGCAGCTTTAAAATTTTATATATGTATAATTTTTTCATATATATTAAAATTTCTTGTGTGTGAAAAATCGGCAAAAAAATACACATATATACTTTTGAATTTTAAAACTTTAAGATAAAAAAAATATATACATATAAGCGATTTATTGTATGTTTAATATTATTTCTCTTTAATATTATTTTAAATATTATATTATCTTTATATATTCTCGCTATTAATTGCATTTATAAATAATTAATTATGATAATTGACTGTATTAAAATATAATAATAATAATTGAATTGAAAAAGAAATATAATTAATTATATTAAAATAAAATCTAAAACAATTTATCTATAATATATGTAACTAATTACATTAAAATAATTATCTAAAATAATTTTTACTTTTATATTTATTTTTATATGTTTATGTTTACACACATAATTTTAATCAATTTAATTAGAATGCAAATATTATTAGAAAATTCTTCTCTATACATTTTCGAAAAAGATAGAAAAATGGATTCGGAGAAATGTTTCAAAATCATTGAGATCTCATTTCTATTCTTCCTTTCTCGATATCTCGGAGGAATTTGTTGCAGGAATCAATGTCGAGTGCATTGGCTCCGGAAATCTGATATGCAAATCCACCATTACCTGATAACGTAAGATATAACGTAATAATGTTACAAGCCGTATAATAATGATCGATGTTTCAGTAATTTATGAATCGAAGAATGCGATTATGTCAAGCGTTATTTCAAGCATCATCACTTATCATCTCTTACGGCGCATCCTTACTTATCTGTAATCGCATTCAGGATAGAATCCTTGCTCTTCCTTCCTCTCCTTCTCTTGCCTCTTCTTTTCCCTCTTTTCTATTTTCTCCCAGCTTAAAAACCACACATTTCATTTACAACTCAACAATTTATCGTATTAATTGTTTTATCATATCATATTATTTATTTACATTACAGAAAGCTATGTCTTATATCTTTGCTTTCGTATCTACACGACTAGCGTAGTATGCGAGAAATTTGAAGTGCTATCAGTTGTCAAAAATTATTTAATAATAGTTTATGCACGTTCAACAAAAAAAAACAAAGTTAAGTTTGTCAGAGGCAAAAACACAAATTTTAATAATTTTATATTTTATTTATAATCTATAGTCTTGAGAAACATTTTCGAAATTACTTATTACGTAATATCGCAATTTAATGCAAAAATATAATATTAGATAACATGCGAATGTATTTTATTAAGAACTTTATTATTATTTTAAAATATCTGAAATCCATTTTTAAAATACATCTCACAAGTCAAGAAAAAGAGAAAGAGAGAGAGAGAGAGAGACTTATATAAAATATCCCTTTTTTATACTTAAGATTTAATTAATTATTTATTGGATGCTTAAATAAATCTAGAATTTATAAATTCTGCGGCTTTTATAGAGAGTTTATATTAATTATAAATACATATATATAATTTATAATTAATATAAATATATATATATATATATATATATATATATATATATATGTTCACATGTTTTCTTTTATAAGAAACAAAATTTTCCGAGTACTTATTCAATTTGAGATGTGCAGTTTTGTGTACAGCTGTATTTTATAACGCTTAAATAAAATACTTTTCGATAATATCGTCAGCATGTCAGTTACAATCTATATTTACTACGAACTATACCCTATGCCCTTCGCTTCTGTTCAAGAAGCGTACTTTAACAAGCGCGGTTGTGAACTTGAAGTCCTGCCAGCTTGATAGCGCAGATTATTCAATAATATCGAACATACGTCTGTCTAACTAAAAGCAAAGTGAAGTGATAAATATGCTACATTGGCTTACAAGGATGCGCCTTTTTTTTGTTTACTTTTGAAGCGAAAATTTACAATCGTCAATCTCAATCGTACATTTTCCTTTGTGATATACACGGAGTATATACGATAAAGAACGAGAGAATGTCATATATTATATTTTTTTAAGCGTTACATCTCTTTACATAAAAAATCATCACTTTTAGAATGAAGTTATATTTTACAAATATATTTAACGGATTAATCGTTTCAAAATCAAGCAAATTTACGGATTTATCGTATGCTTTATATATCGGATATTACGTACATAGTAACCTTTCGACACGTGAAACTATGTAGAGATATTTTTAGGGACTATGATATTTAGATTATAGCCTTTGTAACCCGCTGATATGGTGTGTTTTATTTAGTTCTTAGGTGTGTCACATGTCATAGGCGCTTTCGCTTTATATATAAATAATCTCCTAGCCATTTTGTAGCCTTTATCTCATGAAATGTCTATTTAAAATCGTACACATATCTAATATCGTTTTTTATTTGAATTATATTTATATATTAAAGTATAAGCACACATATATCGAGTTCTTTTCAATTTTTATTAATATTTTTTATATTTATTTTTAATATTTATTTTATATTTATTTTTAATATTTATTAATATTATTCATACCATTTTCCATTCATGTTTAAAATTTACTCGCGCTCTTTCTATTTTACATTGAATTAATTCATATATTAATTATGACGATAAATATATATTTCAGAATTACTTTCTATGAGACAGTAATATAATTTTTATACATATTCCATTCGAAATAGAAAGGTGGAAGGACATTTATTATTTTCAGTGGCATTCATAATATGTGAAATTATTTCCATCATTGCCTGCAATTATCTATACTTGTTTTAATAATACTGTCTATTCTCTCATGATATTTTATAATGTATATTTTGAAAAAATAGTTATTTAAAACGGCTATAATTTATAAATAAAATACTTTATCTTCTTTTTCTTAAAATTCTTCTGTCTCTGATATAATTTTTGATGTATCAATTATTAAGACAATATTTTTATGATTTCAATTTAAATCAGAATTTTTTAATATTAATTGTACGAAAACCTGTTCAATCAATAACTAATATTATTTAGATAAAAATATAGGTTCAAGTGGAATTGTAATATTAATTAAAACATACAAATTAAAGAAAATTGTAAAGATATAGATCCTAGTCTTAAGTAAACATCTAAGCATTGATTCCGATACATTAATTTTGTCGAAAAAAATTGTTCTTTGTCAGAAAAAATTGTTCTTCCTCTCAAAAATGTCAATTTACGAAAAAGATTATTGTTTTTTTGTGTTAATTATTTGTCAAGTAACGTCAGGCAAAATCGTTTCCGGCGCCCGATATAATCCGCGATCCGGTATATGGCATAAAATGACATTAACCGCCGAAAAACCGATGGTATTTTACAGGCGACGCGGCCAGCGAGGTTTATTTCCCGTAGCGCAATAGAATAGAGAATGCCGGGTTGGCGCTTTAAATTCTCCGGAGGTGGCACATCCTTCCGGCGAAACAGGTCGACAATAAAAATCCAGCGCACCGAATGTAAAACCCGGTCCGATCGTCAGAGTTCGAAAATTTTCTCCCCCGCCCCATCTCTTTTTCCTTGCTACATTGGATCCCTAAAGGCGAATTTATACAGTTCGCGCTTGATGATCATTTCGAACGAATTATACGCCTGCGGACTCGTCGCACGAGCGAATTTTTGCTCAAACACGCAAGAGCGACTTTACCTAACGCAATGCAAATATTTTACTACGTTACGCAATTTCGTTATCATTTAAACATTTCTTCGATTAATAATCTTCAATTTTGATATCATTAAATATTGCAAAAAAGAGAGGTAAAATCAGATCAGATTATAAATCCGCAATTATTCATACGTTATATATATATAATCCATATAAATAATCCATATATATATATATGTATACATAAATTATTATTAAATATATTATTCCAAATTAAATATGTTATTTCATCCCACGCAGCAGAATAACGTCAAATGACATCTTAATAACGTTTTAATGACGTCATAGTATGTCATCTTGCTACCTGGGATATAATGCACAAAAATCTTTATATGTTCAGACACGAAAAATAAGGCTTTTCTTATGAATTATTTAATCTTATAATATCTTATAGATATGCCATCGTTTATATAAGATCAAATAAGAAGCATTTTTTCTCCAGAGCGTACCTTTTTCAATTATTCCAGATGATTTATCGAAGATGGAGATCTTGATTTTTCCCAAGTAGAAAATCAAAGAATCAATTTCCATCAACATGAATAATCATTATTGCCAAAAATATTTTACGCACATTGAGCAGAGGGAATCTTCAAATCTTTCGGGAAGCAACATCGAGGAAAATTCGATTTTCATTGAACGTATGACAATTTTCTCTACTGATGCCGTTATTATTTAATGATCTATTTGCGCTTGAAATATGATTGTCAAAAATGCAAATTATCGTTCAGTTTTTCGTAAAATTTCCAACAACCACCTTTCCCATATGAACTGTGATTTTTGCCAACGAATTTCGCACACATAATATAGAGAAGCATAAAGTAGCCCGTATAAAAATAGCCGGCAAAATTTTCCGTTGATTCCTCCACTTTCCTTCTCTATAAAATCCGGCAAAATGAAACGAATGGATTTGCTGATCCACGATATATCGTTGCATTTGGCGAGCGTTTCTCCAAAGTAAAGCCTTGATTATGAATTTGGTTATTGAAATACAAATGTTTAAAATAATAGAGATAATATTTAACAGTCTGATTGCACCAGCAATCTTAATTAACAAACTTTATTTAGCGATTATCACTCTGTTTCCGAATATAGAGGGAAATTTATCGAGTTGCATCGACACAATATCTGTGGTTAAATCGCGTTTAATCGCGCAAACAGAACAAATATTATATATTATATTAACACTATTCCATCCACGCTGCCGTTCTAGAAACAAGAAATATGGCAAGTCGATTTCAGCAAATAGACAATTCTGATCGAGTTGTAATCGCGCACGTGTCGACGATTGCAACGAACAATTTTCTGGAGAAACATCCCTTCGAAAAAATAGTGGCTGCGTCTTTAATTGACGCTTTGTACGTCCAATTATAAGATACAAATGCGTAACTTTAATCATATGAGCCTTTCTTATGTACCAGCGTAAGTAAAATCTTGCAAACGAGGTGCGCGAGGAAGAATAATGAACACGAAGGAGAAAAAAAGAGATTGTCAAAGGGAATCCTCTTAACGAGCCGCACTCGCCCAGCTGGTCACGATAACGAGACAATTCTATACCTTGCTACATTTTGATGCAGGATTATGCACTATTACAGCGCTAGAATAACCGCAGGACTTCAGAAATCCTTTAAATTCAGAAGTTTTTTAAAATAGAAAAGTATCACTAGGAGATAAGAGAAAAACACTAAGAACATAAATAATTATTATATTTAATAGATCATTTTATTCTCACATGAAATTATAATTCTCTTTAATATTTTGTCGTATTGTGAAATCTGAGATTTGTATATTTATTCGCGATATCTTGTAAAATTTCGTTTCATTCTCTTTGTGTGATTTTATCGACCTAGAAAATCCGTCAAAAAATGTATTTTCAATCAATATTTATGTATACATTTGTACATCTTTTATATGAAAAAAGTATTCTGTTTTATTTTATGACAGTAACTTGTTTACACTTTTTCGAACAAATAAATCTCGAGTTTGATTATTTGACTAACATCTAACAGTGCTTAAGCTTTGATACCGAAAATCATTCGTTTTTATTTTCATCTCGCTCTCATCCTTGATAAGTCACTGAGAAAATTTATGGAGCAATTCGTAAAAAATGACGCGGTTCGCTTTATTCGAAGAAAAAGTCACGTTCTATAAAATTTAGGAGAGAATATTGCATCAAATAAAATAATAATAAACATTTTTAATTAAATGCATGAAATGCATGAAATTGATAGAATTATTTTACTGATATCTCATATTTTTGTGTGTGCAAATCCCGAAACAATACACAAATTAATAAGCACCAGAATTATATGTGATAAAATTTCAAACTTAACGAAAATTTTTAATTCTCAATTCAATATTTACGTATTTCTATAAAATAGCGTATATAATAGATGCACATAAAATAATAATAAACATTTATAATTAAATGTGTGAAGTTAATAGAAGTATTATATTGATATCCCATATTTTTGTGCAAATCCCGAAACGATAAACAGATTAACAAAAATAAGAATTTAACGCATATAACTGCAAAACGTATCAATAAATTTTATCGAACGTACCAATAAATTTAATGGAAGTTTTCGATTCTTAATTCAAAATGTTGAAACATTTCTACAAAATAGCATATAAAAATTCAAGCGACTCAAATGAAATAATAATAAATATTTTTAATTAAATATTGAATTGGTAAAATTATTATATTGATATCTCATATATATGCAAATCCCAAAACGATAAATAGATCAACAAAAACAAGAATTATAAAAGCGATATATATATAATTGCAAAATTTAAACGTGCTAGTAAACTTGGGGGAAGTTTTCGATTCTCAATTCAATATTTACGAAATAACATCCAAGCAGACATAAATGAAATAATAATAAACATATTTAATTGTGTGAAATTGCTAAAATTATTAGATTGGTATCCTATATTTTTGAATATCCAAATCCCGAAATCATAAATAAATCAAGAACAAGAAGTTATAAGTGATGTATATAATTGCAAAATTAGAACATGCCAGTAAACTTAGGGGAAGTTTTCGTCTTTCAAATCAATATCTACGCATTTCTACGAAACGGCATATAAATGCAAGCAGACGCAAATAAAAAAGAAGTCGCAGACGAGAGTACTGTCCGAAGCCTTCGAAGTACTCTATTTAAGTGATGAAATTAAACGAGACGCGCGAGAAAAGTAAGGTAACGTAAAGGTAGGCAGTAGGGACAACCGATGCGAAGGGGGAGGAGGATCGTGAGAAAGTGCACAAAGGAGGCGAATTAGTCGGTATTGCTTGAGGCGCCTAATTAACGCGCTACGTTACTACGGCCGTTCCTCTTCATCATTACCTGAAAACTGCGCCGCACTCTTCCGGAGCCGGAATTCCTTTGACGTCAACGGGCGGATGAGGGGGAGGCAAGCGACGCCGGCGGAAGAAAGCAGGGGGATGGGATACACCTGAGTCACGCGTGACTTTCTCAAAAGCACGCGCACAAAGTGTGGACGAAAACAAAGTGGCCGACATTGTCGAGGAAAATTGCTCTTGCAATGTTCAGTAGTCGCTTTCTTGTTGTTGGTCATCGTACGCTTCTTTCGCTCGATTTTTCGAGGAGGTTGCGGAGAAACAAGAGAGAAAGGGGGAGGGAGCCGTTTATTCCTCGAGTCGTTCTCAATTGCTCGTCGAACGTTATCTGATGATGTTGGCATTCAAGTGCGACGAGAGTGCTCTCCGCAATGATCGCGAAGGGTTCTTTTGTACGTGGCGAAGAGTCGACTAAGAATCGCGTCCCAGTGCCAATTAATCATCAAACTGCAACGCTAATTACGCTCCATTGATGATCTTTATAAATTACCTATTGCGGAAAAACAAAGAGAATTTTGTAAATCATCGTTATATAATAATAATATTAGTATAATAATATTAGTATACATATATGCATATATATATCAATATTAATTATATTAAAATTATTATTGTTATATTAATATTAATATATATATATATATATATATATATATATATATATATATATATATATACATATAATTATTATAAATATTATATAATTATTATTATATATTAATATGATTATTATCATAATAATTATTTTGGAAATTCAAACAAATATCTATCTTAAACGAAAAAAAGTTTGAGTTCTCGTATGACAATTTTTTTTTCTAGAAATCCACATGCGATGCATCTTTGAATCAAATATATAAATTATACAACATGCAATCAAATATACAATCATACAATATATAAATTATATAACATGAAGTCTTCGACGAGCAAATTAAAAGAAATGTTGGGGATAAATGTTATTTCCGTCTGGGTGGGATTCCAATGCGTTTTCCTTCTCTTCGGGTACGTCGAGAAAGGCTTGGTTAACCGCCTTTAATCTAAAATGCTGGTCATCCGAAGAACGGGACTACCATGCGCTAGACGAGAGCGAGGATGTCGATGAAGCTTTTAAGGACCTTATTTCAAATTGATACGACTCATTCGGTCGCCTATTTACGAGGCGATGCGCTAGCTCTACGTATCGTCGGTCCTTACACAAGTGGTAAATTACCACTTTGGTGACCTAGCAATAATTAATGCCTTGCGGTAACACGTGTCCTTCAGCGACAAACAGAACGTAAAGCACAGGAATCAAGTTTTCTATGGAAAAAAATTGTTCTCTCTTTAGGAATACATCGAGATCTCTGAATATTTTTAAAATCAATTTTAATAATTAAAAAATTCATCATTAATAAATGTATGTGCATACAAGGTTCCATAATTTTCCAAAGCGCTCTTCGAGATCATTGTACTGACATCTGTGACATTGCAGTTCAAGCTGATACAGTGGACTACGTTATCTCCGAGAAGCGCGAAACACGTTATGCAAATTCGCTGGTTTAAATAGTAATTGCATATTTATATAAATAAACTAAGAAAACATGCTGGTTCACCTTGAACAAATTTATAATACAGCGCTGCGCGATAATATTCTCTTCATCAATAATGCGATACATAATTCGATCTTTTCCTTGCCATTAAAAACACTTGCATATTAAATATTCGTCGAGAGAGACAATCATAATTTTAATCATTGTGAAATATTTAATTTAGAAAAAAATATTGGAAATAGACATTTTTAAAATAACAATATATATTTCATATATCGTATATAATATTATATAAAATGAGTATTGTATGCAAGTCACCTCAGAACCATTATCGATTTTTGAACTTGTAAATCCCTTAATCATTTTAAAATTAAACTTGTCTTTTTTACAAAGATTGATTAGACTTCATTCATTAAATCATAATTTTTTACATTAAACTTGTGCTGTAAGAATAGATTTTAAAGATTTGTTAAAGCAATATCTTGAGTGAAATACTGATAATTCTGAGACACTCCATATATACGTGATTGAAAATATTCATGGTCAACATGGCATACATAAAAGATTTTCAAACTATTTATAATATATATAATAAGATTATATATATAATAATATTATATATATATATATATATATATATATATATAATAAATTTTCGAATTATATACGTATATATTTACAATTGCTTAGACACTTTATATCGATACGACATATATACAACCCATAAGTCCTTATATACATAGCGATATAACAATTATTAGAGAATTAAAAATATTCGCTAATCCGTAAAATATATTAAGTACATAACAAGAGGAATGTCTGAAAATTGAACGCGCTCTATATATACATATTTGAGATTCTTATCATTATATAATTATATAAAAGATAAATATCTAATAAAAACATGGTACATATGAACATGTAAGCGATATACAAAATAGTACAAGAATCTATAATCAATTAATATATATATATAACATTAATATTAGTATATAGATTCTATGTAGTCACTGGACAAATTGAATTTTGTAGCTCTTTTTTCTCTCTTCGACAATCACATAATATTTATGTACCATATGTTTATTAATAATTGTATACAAATTTAGAGATTGTCAATTATTGACAGCGCATGATCTGCTGAGATAAACATGAACACTTTGCTATGCTATCCTTCGCTGGATCCGCTTGCCAACTTCTCAGGTAAACACTTAGTAATCGTCGGTTCGATTAGTTTCCACACTTCAGCCAACTATAAACAAACATTTGCATCAACAATCTCCTTCCGTTTGCGATTCTAGAGATTTATATATGCAAGTCTCTTAATAATAAACATAATATTTTCTTAGAATATATATTTGTTATGGGATATATAATATCGCGATAAACATAATGTAGCTGATATCGAAGAAAGGATACATGATGCGGATCCAAAATTGATACAAATTTTAAAAAGAACATGTACTATCCAACGACTTACCAAAATCCCTGTGTTTGTTTGCAAAATGAACAAATTCATTAATCAACAAATTATATAACTGAAAACCGTGAGCTGACGATGATTTACCTCGGAATGTCCGCGGATTTGTACGCTCACGAGACTCTGCAGCACGGCAGCGAGTATTTCCAGGTGTGCATGAACGAGCTGAGTCTCCATGTGCAGGCAAAGCAGCGAAAAGCAATTTCTCAGCTCGACGTTGGCGATAACCGATTCCTGGGAGACCATCTTGTTTTCAAGGTACTCGACGGTGTCAGCCTGAGTATACACAATCACAATACGTATACAAAATCATGCAATCTTCTTCTTCTTGTATTCGCACCGCGCGTTCGCAAACTATGACGGATTATGTAACCCCCAGGAAGTTCAATTTACTCTTTACAATAACGAGTCTCTCTCTCTCTCTCTCTCTCTCTCTCTCTCTCTCTCTCTCTCCCCACGTCTTGATTATACTACTGATCTTTCAATTGATGACGGGTAATTATACAACTGCGACAATGTGATTGCTGGTTAAATTACGCGTTTTGTTTGAATGAGCGCGAGGAGTCACGGTTTGCCGGCTAATGAATCTTAAATAAGTATACGTACGTCGGTTCCGCGAATAACGCCTTGCATCTGCCGCTTCTTGAGAGACAACATAGTGGACAGGGCGCGTTGATGATCGGCGTTGACACCTCGCTCGTGTCTCTCGCACAACATTCTGTGTGAGACTAAAATATCAAGCAGAAGATTCAATCTCTCGCAGATCATGGTCTCCTCTCTGACCGCCTGTTGCAGAGCTCTGCTCGATAGCAGGTTGAACTCTCTAAAATATTTTGAGTTTGGTTTATCCTGTAGCTTATTTAAACGCAATCAAGTTTTATTAATCAAACGAAATTAAATTAAATAATTTTTTTAATTAGATATCCTTTTATGAAATGTATCAAAACTACCAAATAATCTACTGAAATCTATTTATCACAAAACTTCACATTATTTAATTTTGTTCATTTGTATGACTTTTATTCATATATATACATATACAGAGTGAATCTGATAAAAAATTCACTACATTGTTCTCGAAAATGATTAGAAATAAAAAAGGACACTCATTATCAAAATTGTAGGACAAGAAGAGAAACATACTATGATGGCCTTGAATAATCTTGAATATCCTTGGTCTGTGTATACCAATTTGTAAGAATAAAAGTTTGGAAAAATTTTTTTTATTACAATAAGTATTTATAAATCATTAACATAAGTTTCAAAAATCTCTTCATTGAAGAATGTAAC
Source organism: Camponotus vicinus (assembly GCF_025532165.1). Classification (NCBI taxonomy): domain Eukaryota; kingdom Metazoa; phylum Arthropoda; class Insecta; order Hymenoptera; family Formicidae; genus Camponotus; species Camponotus vicinus. Next base: position 2,450,687 of record NW_028141956.1, on the reverse strand, counting down.
ATTTTTTTCAAATTGGATCATTAAATATTGAAACTAAATACAAAAGAAATCTTTGTTTGCAGCTTGATCTGTCAATACTTGTCAATTGTATAATTACAATTCAAATGTTGAATATCTCGCAAACACAGAACTTAATTTTCAAATAACAAATTATAAAGCGAGAGTTCAATATTTCCAAGCAAATAGATCAGTAGAGGTAGCTCTGCATTATCCCTGTAAAATCATCAACTGGTTGCAAACTTTCATTCTGACTTATAATTTTGTATTTCAAAATATCTCGATAATGGTTTACTTTCTGAAAAGATGTTCTGATGCGAAACTCATTAAATATTACTGAAATAATTTAAATAATTTAAAAGTATCCCAAGGAAATTTTCTTTAGTATTTTTAGTATCTATGAAAAGGACTCAAGGTTACTTAAAATCACCATAGTAGGTATATCCCTCTATTTGTCTTATAATGGGTGCTTTTCCTTATCTCTAATCTAATTTAAAAAAAAAATGTGGTGAACTTTCTATCAAATTCACCTTGCACATAAATGTTATTTATTTTTAGAACTAATTTAAAAAAATACAGGTAACTGTAATTTTATTGTTAGAATCTTTAAAATACAAAAATAAAAAAAAATGACTATTACCGTGACGATAACGTGAGCTTACAAATACGATTCACGTTATTCATACTTAATTCTTACTTTGAGATTACATGAAAGCCCTTCTTCATGTCTTGCCAGAGACTGGAACCGCCGGTGACCCAAGTACCGGTGCCATGCTGTTCCGCCGCCAAAGTGCTCAGCTGATTGCCAAGCTCGGCCATGTCCACGGCGTAATTGTGCGATCTGATTGCCAGATTGTCGGCGATATGCTTGAGCCGCGAGACCCCGAAAAGTATCACGCGTATCTGATCGCGGCTGTTCGCGAACTCGGTTAGCGTCTCGGGCGGCATCAGCTCCTTCGCTCTGGACGACAGTTCCGATGTCGCGAACTCGTCCGGGACGCGTTTAAATACCTCGCGGATCTTATGCTGCGTCTCGTCGCCGGTGAACGTGAAGAAGAACTGTACGATCGGGTCCCCGCTCACCACCGGATGGCGAGCGATTAGCGTAAGAAAGCGCAATAAGGAACGCCGTCTTTCCTCGAGAAATTGCGAGTCCGCTACATACATATATAAAGGAAGTGAAATGAGAACCGAGTTCCTCGAAAATATCTTACGTTCAATATATTAATTATAAAATTATAATATAATGATGATATAATGTATATGCATTTTCCGTATTGTTCAAATAAATAGGCATATGTATATGTGTTGTATTCACCTCCCACGATCTTCTTCGGTGGTAATTTGGGTATCAATCTATAAGGAAACCGGGCCAAAAGGAGATCGTACAGCGACACGAAGTCATTATAACGTCTGTAGACCACAGAATTGAATCTCTAAAAAACACAAACAAAATACTCCATATTACTAGCTTATATTCTTCGTCGCGATATAGTCTTCTTATATTACTAGAAATTGGAATCTGGATAATTTTATTATAACGTTAATTTTCCTTTATGCTCTCCTATTTATATAAACAAACACATACATGCGCGCGGACTTTATAGTACCTTACTAGTGACTTGATATTCCACGTGCTTCAGGAAGATACCCTTTTTCTCGGGAACAAGGTTGACCTCGATAGTGTCGAGATTGCAGATGTCCGAGTATGTGTGACTCAGCTTGGTTGGATTGCCTCTGTGCAGCCTCTGCGCCAATAACGTCACTTCCGACAGATCACCCAGGACAGGCACGGGTAATTCTGCGAATAAGAAAATCCTCTCAAGCGAAGGACGCATTTTTTGACAGTCGTATTCAGTGGAGAGATGACAATTACATAATTATGAAGTAGCAATAAAATTTGATCGAGATATATTAAGTTTAACGAATTAAACTCTCGAGGGGGTGACTAAGTATCCCGGATTTCAAGGCAATATTCTCTTGTCTGATCTCGGATGCTTGCGTGTATTTCTTCGCTTTTGAGATTTTTTATGTTCATAAATTTATAAATTTATCCATTTATTTGTAAAAATCCGCTTTATATTCATAAATTTAACACATATATATTTTTATACTTAAATATATAAATGTATATACTTCATTTTACGGCACTTTAAATAAAATTTATTAAAAATTATTGAAGAATATCAAAAAACAAATATATATATTTTTTAACAGTATTTATTTATCTTTGTTTCGTGAAAGAATATTTTTCGTTTTATTGTATAATTTTGTCTTTCTTTTTTAAATACTATAAAAATGTCCTTAAATAAATATTATAAAAAAGTTTTCGTTCACTTTGTCATCTCACCAAAAAATGCGATTACTATAACTGAAGTAACGAATTCGACGAATATAAAAGAAATAGGAATATAAAAAATATATACAAAATATACAAAAAAATTTTAAAAACAAAGGGAATTAGTTTATATTATTTTCTTTTCTTTCCGTGTCCTTTCGATGTCTGTTCTACTTCGACGGGGAACAGGATCTCACGGCATTATTATTCCTTTGCCGTGGCAAATAATCATCGTCGCCGCAACCTCGATAACGAAAGAGTCTCCTGACCTCGCGATACCTTACTACAGCGACGCTTATTGCGTTCTCACAGTCTCTCTCACTATTCACTATCATAAAACCATTTTTCTTCCATGCATTTATAATTTGACATTGTATAATAAGAACGAACAAAAGTGTTTCAAAACAGAAGAAAGTTTTCACCATCAAATTTTTATCTTCGTATCAAGCTATTGAACTATATTAAAATTTTTTTCTGTCTCGTATATAAAATATTCATCTCAGGAATCTCCAGAGTCTCATAGAAACATAATCATTAATAATAATAAACATTTAAAATTTATATAAAACATAAAATTTATATAAAATAATTATATAAAATTATTTATATAAAATTATTCCTTTTTTCAGACAGATTAGCAGACGCGCGTATAAGTAAGAATATAATTTTATTAACATACGCGTAAGAAATAATAAAATAATAATAAATTAATAATTAATAATTAATTCAAATGATTCAAATATACAGATCATGATGAATAGTCGTATTTCATTTCTTTTTATTAACACATTGAAGTAAAAACTTCTACACAATACATCACATGCAGCAGCGACCGACACAATATTCTGACAGGAAGTTGCAGTTGTATTTTCTTGAACTACAATAGAGTACGAAGATATGCAACTTTCTAGCGATAAGCAAAACAGCAATGATTTTACTGGTCAATGACTCCTGGTAATGCCTACAGGTTTCTTGATACGTTAACGAGCCACATTCGCGTGCATTATCTAAGTACCTGTCCGATAATAGATTTATTCAAGACCTACTTTCTCAGTGCAGTTTATATTAAGGCACGGAAGATCGTATATGGCATATTTTACTTGCGGGGTAAATTACGTATTTAAGTTATAAAAAATAACTGTTGTATAAAAGCACTGAATTAAATTCAATACAAGCGCATAATTTTTCTCGGTCAGCGAAACGTTGATTATTTCCGATTAAATAATCAATTCTAATCATTGTTATTGATATTCTTATCTTATCCAATATAGTCGTAAAAGTTTTTTATCGATTAAAAAGATATACGCAATATTAGGAATATAAAATAATCAGTCTAATCTGTTTGAAAAATATATTATTTAAATACTTCTGGAAAATTTTTCTTGATGCGTTCTTAAAAAGTCTTTCCTTTCTTTGCTAAAAACTATATTTTTATCCTTTTCTTATATTCAAATATCATTTCGCTTGCAAAACTTTTTTAAAATTAATTTATAAAACTTTTTTTAAATTATTGACAAAAATAATTATAATTGAAATGAATATATTTATAAAGTTAAAAATTCTGATTTTTTAAATAGTTTAAATTTTATCACGGTTAGTATCTTGTGTTGTAAATTAAAAGATTAGTAACTTAGGGGTTGATTCGGAACCTAACCTTGAGATTCGGAATTTTCCAACAGCTTATCGCTAGGTTGCTTTCCTTGTTGAGCGAAGGCGACAAGAGCAAGTCCCTTGTAGAGTCCACTTCTCGTAAGATAACCCGTCTTACTGTCTACTTGTTTCCATATCTGAAGAGGAACAGAGAAACCGTTTTAAACGTACCGTTTCGATTATATTTCTATTTTAGAGAAATATTTCAATATTAGTATTATATAACTCTAATCCGATATTTATAAAATATTTATAAAATATTTATAAAATATTTATAAAATATTTATGAAATATTTATAAAATATTTATGAAATATTTATAAAATAATTTCAATTCTAAATAGACTTCTAAATAAAATAATTGTCAAAAGTACAGGCGACTGTTTTCTTCTCGAAAAATATCGCAAATGGTAAAAAAAAAAAACAAAGTTTACGACACCGAGAAAGCGCCAATCATACACCTCACATACGACTAACGGCACAATAGTAAACTCTGTGTGAACGAAGCTTAAGGATTAGGCCATAAATGAAAGTAACTGCATTCCGTGGATTTTTCTACCTACCGCACCATTCCACCTCTGCTTCCATTTTCACTCGCGTCTCTCCTCCTCCTATCCCCTCTTTTCTTATTTTACGCGCGACACTTTGGCTCCCTTCCTTACCCCTTCCCCTCATCTTCGTCTAAACTCGAAGTAACCGCGAGGTGCATGACGAGTGCATGCGAACTTAGACCGAGGACAAGTATATGTAAAGTTGTAAATATCAACAAACAGGAAAGGCCTTCATTCCTTAATTTAATTGCTATAATTTAGGGAAATACAGATATGTACGTACATACAATAAGGAATTGAATGTTGTACTTTTAAAATTGTAGAGATTTGTTATTAAAATTAAATTTAATATAACTTTACTAAAATTAAATTTATACAAATAATACATAAATAACTTTATATCGATCATGAGCTTTGAAGAGGGAGAGAGAGAAAGAGAAAGAGAGAGAGAGAGAGAGAGAGAGAGAATGAAAGATACATTTATACTAAAAGTATTTCACTGATGCTTTGCGCAAGAAAAATGATCTGAATAGAGAAAATACGGTCGAAAAGAGCAGGCATCCATCTACGCCACTGCGGGCACCCTTGCTCTCTCATTGCTCCCTCTCGAGTGTGTCGTTAAACCTTAATCGTCGATCAAGTTCAAGCCGAGAGTAAAGCCCGACAATAATAGATTCTCCATTTTAGCTACGTGTGCGAACAAACAGCAAAAATCTACTTAGGTAGAGATGTAAATAGAAAAAAAACAAAATGTTTGTCTGTTTCATAAAATACGATTTTTCTTTGTGGAAAAAACTTTTTTTTAAATTTTATTTTTTTTTTCGATGTTTGATATATTTTTATATTTTGATTATTAAAAGTTGATTTTTCATTATTTTTATTTTTTTAGATGATAGATTTGAACCACTATTATTTTATGAGAACGTAGATTGCATTCAAATTGACTATAATTTTTTTTTTACTATTTTAAATTAAATAAATTCCCAAAAAAAAAATAAAATTCAACTTGAAAGAATTCTTTTTTAGATACAAACTCATAGTTCATATATAATTTTTAAAAACATATACTTTATATATCATTACTTTAATATAGTAAAAAAATTAAAGTTCCTGTTTTGAATTTATTTGTTTTTCGAGAGTAATTTTAATAAATTAATGAGATTTTTGGGATTAAAATGATATCAAATATGATACAATTTGGATAATTTTTAATTAGATGTATAGTAAAAATTTTGCTATGCGTTTAGCTGAAAATTAACCAAATCATGTCGTGATAGATAATTTGTTACAAAACTCACATTAGTTTGTATAAAATCATTTTCGAAACAAGATAAATTAAAAATATAAAAACTTTAGTTTCTTTATTAACAAAAAAATATGAAAAGAACAATATTATATTTAAAAAAATAATAAAATTTGTTTTCAATGAAAAAAAAGGAAACATGTTTTTCTTTCAACGTTTGTTTTCCACTAGAAAAAAAAACAACGGTTTTTTTTACATCTATATGCTCGATAAATGCAAGTGTGTTTTTTATTAGTCGAAAGAACGTGATAGAAGTTGAATGAATAAAAAGAAAAAAATGGGGGCGAAATCGATAGAAATATATCAATTAGAAGAAATAGAGATAGAGATATTTACAGAGAAAAGAGAGATAAGAAGAAAATATCAATGTGCATATATTGTTGAAAAGGAGAATGTAAAAGGAAGAGAAGAAGTGGGTGCTTGAAAAGAATATATATATATATATATATATATATATATATATATATATATATATATATATATAATTTAATATAGTAAAAAAATTAAAGTTCTTATATTTTTAATTTATTTGTTTTTCGAGAGTAATTTTAATAAATTAATGAGATGTACTTGTACATCACATCACAAAACATCTATATATATATAATCTTTTATAATATATATTACATATATATTATATATATATATATATATTATAAAAGATTATATGTATATATATATATATAGATGTTTTGTGATGTGATATGCAAGTACACGGGAATGTATACAAAACAAGTTGAAGAACACCATGTAAAGAAATTTATGATGGAAGAGAGATGAGAGAGCGATATTACGCTGAGAAACTGTTATCTGACGCGCGACAAGGTATATATTCGTTATGCCTTATATGTTCGTGTACCCACAAAATTTTATCGTTACCATTATTATACATATAATAAGATAAAAAAAATAAAGAATGACCTGTGTCTGTTATCGAATAAAATTTTTTACGCAAGCGACAGATTATACGCATAACTTGTTATAAAACCATATTCCTCGATTATTCAGTTGATTATAGAATTTCAACAAAAGATTATTGAATATCAACAAGAACTAATATTTTTTCAAACTCGAGAAAAAAAGGATTGTTCCGTACAATCTTTCTTCTTCTTTTCTGTTTGGAAAATGTAAAAGATGATCATAATTTCGATTTTCAAAAATAAAAAAATATTTTTTACGTTTGCAAAGATATAAAAAAAACACAGAGTGCTTTCGCGCGAGAACGTGGGAGTATATTAACACTTGTGTCAATAAAACTGGATACGATCTCTCTCTCTCTCTCTCTCTCTCTCTCTCTCTCTCTCTCTCTCTCTCTCTCTCTCTCTTACTCTCTCTCGCGCGCGCGCGCGCTCGGAACGAATATAATATTCACGTAAGGACGTACGCGAAATACACAAACCCTGTAACGAGAGCCATGTGTGTTTCGCCATCACGCAACATTTCAACGCGAGATAATTATGCGCAGGCACTGAACCAGCCAACAACTCATCATCATCTCTCATTTGCGTACCTGAAGTATATAATCTGAAGAACGATGCTCAAACATCCCGCTACGGATATACACCTACATACGATAGCAACATACATGTGTTTGAAATGACATTCAAATTTCCATTTTCACAAAACTAATCGAGATATCAAAGGAAAGAATTTACTGTACCCGATATCAGTTAATACATCACAGCACGTATATTTATTTGCGAATTGAAAATTATTTGATAATAATTAAAAATTGTGAAGAATAAAAAAAAAATTTTAAGCAGAATTTATTAAAAATAATTTAAAAATGAATTAAAAAAAAAACAAAAAAATTCTTTATCAATTTATTTATTTATTTATTTACTTATCGTTGTTTCGTAAGAGAATATTTTTTGTTTTCGTTTTATTGTACATGTATGGTAAATTGTATGTAAAGTAAATTGTGAAAAATAAAAAAAGAATGCGTCTTGATAGCAACGCAAAAGGAAGATTTTTATCCTTTGGCGCTTTTCCTTCTAACGGGGAATACTTTTAGATATAAAAGTATCATATATATATTGCGTGCCAATGCGGAAGACGGTAATCAAACGATTTCACCTAACAGGAAGACGACCCGTATGTCGTACGTTAAAACATACCGGCTGCTATTACGTTGAACTTGTTTTCAACGTTGGGAATGGATATTAGGGATGCCCGCGGAAGTATCAGCGATTAATCCATTCTATTTAATTGAGGCAACATAAAATTATACGAGCGCGGAGTAAATCATGTCTGCGAAAGCCTAGAGAAAACGAGAGATACCGTTTTATTCTTTTTCTCATTCTCCCTGTGTAAAAAATGGGAAAAGACCATGGAAACTTTTCATACATTCTTCATTATTCTAGGATAGATTTAATAGCGTTATACTTACGGCGATAAATTATATTTAAAAAAATCACGCTTATTATATCGTATATTGTGACAAAAGAAATGCAATAAAAAATAACATCAGTTATACTCCTTTTCCAGATATGATTTGTGTTTCATATACATATCATATAAAATGGAGAATAATTTTCTTCGTATAAAATAAAATGTAATTTCTTTCAAAATATCGTGAGAATATAAATCGTCAATACGTAATAATAAACGTTCGATTGCTTATAGTATCTCTACTACTAATTTATAAAAGTAATCGTGCGTGATGGATCATCAACAGTAGACGTGACAATCCAAAAAAAAAAGGAGTACAATCTAATATAAACACTTCACAATATGCGATAATAATCTACACATGAGATAATCTACGATTAAAGTAATTTGTGAGTGTGTGTGTATGTGTGTGTGTGCTCTGTCTGTATTTATTTATGCAAATACATAATAATGTTATTCTAAAATGCGCTACTGATAATTACTCGCGATAGAGATTATTATAACGACAATATCTCATTATGTATAATAAATCATAATTAATCATTGTATATTATAATTTATATCTACATAATCATACGTAATCATCTTACATTATAATCTATAAAGCAATAGAAAAATTTTAAAAATATTTTATACAACAATATTCTGTATAATTAGGATATTATTATTATTATTATTTTTATTATTATTACTATTATTATTAAATAAATTTCATTTTATTTAGTAATTAATTTTAATTAATATTAATATTATTATTATTAATAAATATTCTGTATTATATTTAATCTATATATTAAAAATTTAATGTAACCTGTATAGTAATAATGAATTTCGCATTAACTACAATATTGTTTATTAATAAAAAATGAAAACTATTTTTTTTAGAAAAAAATATATTTGCCTTTTTCATATTATTTTTATTTTATAGTTTCATACCGGGATAATATATCGACATTACTGCCTTAAAAATTCACGTTGACATTACTGATTTTAATTTCAATGACAAATTACTGCCTTAAAAATTCACGTTGTAAATTTTAAAATATTTTATATGCAACAGATTATTATGCTATTCGCGAAACGAAACACACCTCGGCGCGGCCCTGCGTAATACTATTTTGATTGTGTTGTTAGTACAATGAACGAGAGACAGACACGAACGTCGCGATACAACGTGACAAATTTAGCTGTTGCGGAGTTGATATTGATTTTTATGTAAAATCTCTGCAAAACAAGTTTTTAATTCGCGCTATATTTCTCGGAGCTACCGTGGATGCGTATTCAAATTTACGTAAATTCATATATTTTCGAAAAACGTCTGCATTTCATAAAACTTTAATGCTATGAAATGTTACATAGCCTATCCATATGCAAAATATTAAAAAAAATTAAGATGTATTGTTTTTTACAAATTTTTTTTTTCATACATTAATATGAAAAATTTAAATCGAAACTTAAATATTTTTGCCGAAATTATTTAACTGACAATTAAAAGATTAATTTTTTCAAGAGATAAAAGGCGCTCGAGATTGAATATGCTAGAACATGTTTATGATGTTGTCGCGAGCAACAGACTGTTCGCGTCGATACGGTTGACCCTGCCACGTAATCTTGCATCATTATGAAGGGGCGTCCATCGTTATCGTCGACAGGCATGTTGTCGAAGATGATAAAATTTTGCTCCTGATATGGCGTCTGCGAAATGTGTTAATTATTTTTTCTTTTTTTAAAAAGTTAAATAGTGCCACATTGCTTGCATAATGCAACACTATGTAATTGACATTGATAGCGTTTCTCGCGGAATTAAACCGCGAATGAATAGACTGATTCGACAAAAAGCGAGATATGCATCTCGAATTGCAAATATTAATATTACGTAATAATGCAAATTAGTACAACAGATTGGCATTATCCAGATGCAATTATAATTTGAATATTAGAAAATAAAAGCTACTTGAGAGAGGAATAAGTTTTTTAATCGCGTATTTTTCCCGCAAATATTGAATAGAATTATTAAAGTTTTCTAAATATTTGATCTGAGAAAATGCTTAAAGGCGAATTTAATACTTTCAATACTTTTAATAATTCTGTACCAAGCGTACCATTTCATGAAGATAAATTGAAATGTTATCGCAACTGCTAGTAATGATATAATATTGCATGAGACATGATGAGTAATAAATTATTATCCGGAAAACAAACTCCAGAGATAGAAATAGAAAGTAAAAATATAAAAAAAATGAGAGAGAGGTTTCTTTTTTATAAAATATATTCTTGTGAAAAAAATAAGCTTTGTCTTTTACACTTTTTTTTCAAATTTTTAACATTTTTATATTTCGATTATCAGAAATTGATTTTTTATTTTTATTTTATTTTATTTTTTTTTTAATTTCTTAGATGATAGATTTGAACTAACACTATTTTAAATACAGGTCGCATTCCAACTGACTAGATACTTATATAATTATTTATATATTTTTAATTAGACATACTTATATAATTACTATTTTTAATGAGATACTTATGTAATTACTATTAATTAGATAAATTCTCCAAAGACAAATCAAAATTGAATCTGAAAATGGAAAATGTCTTTATGATAAATACAAAAACGCAGTATAATTTTAGAAATGTACTTTAGTTACTATGGATTAAAATTATATCAAATACAATATAATTCGGATACTTTTTAATTAGATGCATAATATAAGTTTTTGTTATGGATCTAATCAAAAATTATCCGAATTTTGTCGTCTTTGATGTAATTTGGATAAAAGACTCATTAATTAGTTAAAATTATTTTTGAAAAAAGATAAATTAAAAATACAAAAACTTGTGTTTCTCATTTATTACATTAAAAAAAAAAGAAAAATAATTTTATAGTAAAAAGAAAAAATGAAAAAATATTAGAGTTCAGTGAAATAGTCAAATTTGTTATTTTTTGTTTTGTATTAAAAAAAGAACAACTGTTTTTTTACATCTTAATCAATTCACTTAGAATTTCCAATACTGCAGTCCAAGACGCAATCCTAGATCCGATAATATACGCGCAAATTTATATTTAAACACGAAGTACCAGTAATACATTCAGAGACATAAACTGACTCATTATTATCTTCGTAAATGACATAAACGATTATTGAGTTTTTCCTTGGAAAAGCAAAGGTCGCGTTAAATGACCGAAATGCATATACGTATATTGCATGGCATCGGTAACATGAGAAACGTTTTATTATAGATCCAACAAATTATCCTGTCAACCTCAATTCCACGTATTCCTAAACCGGTGTCTGCGATCTACATAACAAAAAACCGGGTAAAAAGACTATTAAATACATTAACAGAATTATGTGCAAAATTAAAGATCATTGAAGAAAATTTCTTCAAGTTGTCCTTTTCGACTTATCCTTGAATAAGCGATAATCGTTAACACGAAATTTCTTGCTCTGAGGTTCAAAGTAACTGCCGACTCTTAATGCATATAAAATTATAATAGATAAATGTTTTAATTGATGATTTTTTAATGTTTTTTTTAAATGTATGATAAGTTTTCGTTGCATTAAATCGTGATTCGTCATTAATACTAAATAATAAATTGGAAAAATGCTATACAAGTGATTTTAGAAATGTTGAATAATCATAAGAAATGGCGTCTTAAAGAATAAAAGCGAGCTATAATTCTTTACTTGTAGTCATATATTTTAAGATTAATATATTAATATTTTAATAGTTGTAATAAACGATGCTCACTTCAATAATTAGCTAAGATTATTCATTCATATTGTTGATTATTTATTCGCATTTTACGATTGCAAAATACACGTCTTTAATGCACTATGAAAAAGATAGTTCGTTAATTATAGCTATGATTCTCTTCGAATGAAGAAAAACGTAGAGAATGATGTAAAAGAAAAACATGCAAGAAAAAAGATTTTTATTATGGTATTTCTTGGTATATCATGCGACACTTTGTTTCTAGTCGCGATAAATTAAAAAGAACACAAGGGTTCCTCTTGGGAAAGGTCACGTACGGTACGCTAGAAACTGAAACCTTTTGATACCGCATATTTAAGCTCGCTATCAGAGTTACTCTCAGTGCGATGAACTTCTTTATAATTATTTATATGAATGAAACGTTTTTTTTTACGCGTTATTCACACATTTTTATTTACTTCTCGACAGATTCACAATAAAAAATTGAAATAATTAACATTTTCTCTCGATCAACAGCAGAATAAAAAAAAACAGCTTTATATACATAAATATTTATTTCTTATTTTTTAATTTCTTATAGTTAATAAATATTTATTTTTTGAATAGAAATTATTTTCGATATGTGAGGTTGACTGATGGCTGACTAAGATCGAATGTTTTTATTCTGTCAGTTGTTGATCGAGAAAAAACAATAATTATTCAAATTTTCTATGGAATAAATGGATATATAAATATAATATATTATGGAATAAATATATTTGCGAAATAAATATTGTATAATATAACTGAATAAAGATCAATTTTATTTTTTAAAAATAGATTGATATAAGATCGAGACTAGAAAGTTGTAGAAAAACCAGGGTTGGCAAAATTCCACGTTTAATAGATAAAATCTATGTCATAAAACTCGGTATTTTCTGGAAATAAACTAGTTTTTTCTATTAAAAATGTTAAAAAGAAAATCTTTTTATCGATATTCATCAATTGAAAATATTTCCTAAATTTAAGTTTTATTTAAAAAAAAGAATCACTGTAACAAATAAATTAATCTTTTGTTAGATGTTCAAAGGCAAACGCAAACAAGATTTATATTATTAAAAAATTTCAATTCTGTTACTATTACACATACATTTTTCTTATTAAACTAAAAATTAATATAAAATCTAGTAGCATTTGTATCTCCAAGGTTTTTATCTAAAAAAAGAAGTTTTTATTTTAAAAATTTCACACACATTAACTTGAAATAAAAAAAACTTGATTATTATATTGACCTCATTTTTTTAAACTATAGTTATTTAAAGATGATTTATTATTTAAAGTAAAATTATTATTTAAAATAAAATTATTTTTGTATAAAGTTATATAAATATATTTTAGTACTATATATTAGTTTCTTTTATAGTTTCTGCCAGTCTTTAAGTCCTTTGGATTAAATCCGAGACAGTAAAAACCGGAATTATCAGTTTTTTCTACTCACTGAACTTTTCCGGCCAACCCCAGCAACCGAAAGAATAAAAAAATTAACAAGCTGTATATATCCATTATATATATAAATAAATAAATAAATATATATATATATATATATATATCCATTATATATATAAATAAATCCATTATATATATAAATAAATATATATATATATATATTTATATATATATATATTTATTTATATATATAATGGATTTATTATAAATAAATATATATATATATATATTTATTTATTTATTAAATTGTAAATATAATAAGAATATATAATATATAAATTCATTAAGAGATAAAGAAGAGAGGGTTTAAAAAAGTTATAATAAATAAAGAGAATTTAAATTATAATACATGAATATTTTCAATAGAGGGAGGAATCTTTATATTTAACAAATAATGAAATTTATATATCAGCATCACAGATGAAGAAGAGATACCTGACTGACGACGGAACCGTTTAGCTGCGACTTGACGAGGAGGGACCGGAACACCTCGAGCTTGACGTTTCCGTTGGTGGGCGAGCAAATCTTCTCGTAGACCTCTCTGTAGAACGCCGGTATAGAGCCTGGGATTCGTGCGGGAGAGAAACATGAGACAGATCTCCTTGGCGATCTCGCCATCGCGTCGTTCGCTCGCTCTCGACGGTTGTAAACGAGGCCTTCGAGAGCGGGCGTCCGTTCGTTCTACTCGCGATTCTATCCGTTCTCGTCGTTCGCGCGTGACGAAATGCATGCAGAATATGCGTGTATGCATGTGTGTACGATCGTGTTGTATCGATCGTTTGTCTCGTAAATTAAATCGTGCGTTTGTTAAAAGGAACTTAGGGCACTTTCTCCGCGTTTCTTACGAGAAACAAGCTTCCATCGCGCCGGATTTCCTTCGTAAGAGATATTATGTTTTGATATTGCTTTTTACTATTTGTACAAGTTTTATTTTTAAATTTATTATGTTTTCATATGTAATGATTTGACTATTTATGTAAAGAAAAAGTTATGTGAATCGAATGTCATAAACTTGACGAGGAAACTTTTGACGTAAGATCTTGCGTCGCGTTTTATGCGATTCTTCAGTTAAATCACAAATATATTGACATTATAATTTTATGCATATAATTATAAAAATATCCAACTTTAAAAATTAAATAATTTTGATAAATTTAACTCGACATTTTTCGATTTATTTGCTGTGTAGTTCGAGAAAATCTTCGATCATTAATATGCTTAATGTTATCCATATGTCGCGAAGAAATGTGACACGTAATGAAATCTTTGTCAAGGTAGTCATCTTCAAAGTGCTTACGAAACACCTTATACGCATTTATTAGTCGGTGTTAACATAGTTACGCGAAAATCGCGACTTAACTTCCTCTTAACACCGATTACATTTGAATAACACCTTGAAGTGTAACCCGTGTCAAGCCTAAGCAGTAAACTTTTCCCCAGCATAAAGTTATTATTATTATTATTAAAACGGAAATCGCAGAGATAGGACGAGACACGCGCGTTGTTACCGTTATTACCGTTGACTACCGGCCACGCATATGCGATTACGGCATGGATGTCAAAGCGTCGCGTAAAGATCAGCTGATTACTGTCGAACGCGGCGCAACTCTAAGAAACTCTCGAATAAAAAGAGAAAAACAAGTAAATCCTATAACAGCGAAATTTTCATTCTCGACGAACGAGACATCCGCTCCGTCCTATATTCTAAATGCACTGATAAGAAGATCGGGGTACATCCGGGGGGACGAGCCGACCGCGTTTCCGACGAACGCTCTCGACGAGAACCGGTTGACCTCGCCGGGAGACCTTGTCGCGAATTGTTACGGGGCTCTCTCGCTCATCATTTACCGAACGACAGATCGGTCGACGCCATGTTGGATCATCCGTGGATCATCCGTGCAGTGAGATCGGCGATGAGGTCGACGGTTGTCGCGGACGGCGACGACCAATTCCTTTGAGGTTAGAGTCCCGTTCCGGTCGTGCGCGAGCGCGTCAACGGAGGCGTTTGAAAGCGCGCGCACTCACACTCGCGTGCGAAACGACGTTACGATGATGCGTCGACGACGGAACGTTTGTGCGTGACGTCACGGAGAGAAACAACTCGCGAACGTGCACCGTCGCCGTGTCGCGCGACACTGACGACGGGACGCCAACAACGCGGAATGCCGTGTGCCGGGACGCGATCGGGACGCTTCGGCGCATGCGCGAAGCGACGCGGTTGACAGAAGTGCGATGCTGCGATGTAACATCTGCGATTGTAAAATGCGCGTAATATACTTTTTTAATTAAAATAGCATACTTTTAATTACTTTCTATTATTTTATTATTTTCTATTTCTATTATTTTATTATTTTCTATTTCTTTTTATTAGTCTTTTATGTGAAAACAAGAACAATAATTGAATAATTGCATTTCGCTTTGAAAATCGATTAATCTCCTAGGAGAGCCATACAAAAATTTACACACACTTTAAATAAGTTACTTTTTCAATTAGCAGCATACTTTTGATTGTTTTTTAATTATTTTTAATTATTTTATTATTTTTCATTATTAAATTTTAAGATTAATGTACATATATCTTTAGGCTGCGAACGAGGGGGAAACCGCTGATCAAAATTATATACACTAATGCCTACTAATGCTCAATTTCTGGGCATTACTGCTAAATTTTTTACTAATGCCTAGTAATGCCCACCAATGCCCAAGCAAGACTAATAGGCTGCGTTCAGCAGAAAAAGTAGCTTTGCAACTGTTATAAAATTTTTTATATGATTGATTTATTACATTTAGATCGATAAGAACTAAGGGCAAGAACGGCCAAGAATTTCGACAAGAATTAATCGTATTGAAGAATCTTACAACAGTTGCAAATAAGTTGCTTTTTCTGCTGATCACAGTCATAGTAAAACTGTATAAGTTAATATTTACCTTAATAGATTTACATAAATACACTTTATTTAAATCATCTAATATACAGGGTGTCCCATTTTAAATAATACGCTCAAATATCTCCGAAACAGTGCGTTAAATAAAAAAATATTTCAAACAAAAGTTGTATGGCTTGAAGGGGGCCATCAGATGGTGTCATTAATTTGACCTTAAATAGTTACTTGAAGGTCACGTGAAGGTCACCCTCAATTTTTTAAATGGAACTGCCTATTTTTTATTGCATATTCTTGTAGCTTATCTCGAGAACTTTCCAAAACACTATAATAAAATATTTTTCCCTCAAGTACTTTTTGAGTTATAAGGCTTGAAATCATTTCTTAATTTTACATAAACCGTAAAATATCTTGTAAAATATTCATTTTTCGATTATCTTACCTTAATATTTTTATGTACAAAATAATGAGAGGAATCAATTGGTGTAAAGAAAACACATAGTTATTTTTAAGAAAAAATATGTAATTGTTAATTGCAAATTACATATTTTTTCTTCGAAACAACTATGTGTTTTCTTTACACCAATTGATTTCTCTCATTATTTTGTACATAAAAGTAGGGATGGGCGATGTTCGAAAAAAATATCAATGTTAAAATAATCGATTAGTTTAAAAATCGATATTTGAACATCGATGCTTTTTAAAAAATATCGAAGTATCGATTTTTTTTTTAATAGGACTGCTTTTAGAAACATTACCCCGAGCACATTTCCTCTCTTTCTATATCACTTTTATCTCAGCGATATAGAAAAAGAGAAAATGCACTCCGATAACATTTCCTAGAACGTAACCTAGAAAATGCATATACAGGTAAAAAAAATAGTACACCATCTTTCTTATATACTTGTAATTCCTTCAAAATCATGCTTAACTTTTTATTTAAGTTTTACTACAAAATATATTTAAATCAGAATCGTACATTTAATGTTAACTTCGAAGAATATTTATGAATTTCCTCCAAGTAGTAATAGTATTTTGCGGGTTCTTGAGCTATAAGTATGACAGGATTGACTTCGTGACTAGAAAAAAAGTTTTTATTAAATCTATAAAGAATGAGATAAAAAAATATCGATGTTGTGTAAAAAAGTATTGATAATCGATTAATTGATTTACAGAAACATCGACAAAAATAATCAATTATTAGGAAAAAAAATATCGATATTTAATTAATCGAAACATATTGCCCATCCCTACATAAAAGTATTAAGGTAAGATAATCGAAAAATGAATATTTTACAAGATATTTTACGGTTTATGTAAAATTAAGAAATGATTTCAAGCCTTATAACTCAAAAAGTACTTGAGGGAAAAATATTTTATTATAGTGTTTTGGAAAGCTCTCGAGATAAGCTACAAGAATATGCAATAAAAAATAGGCGGTTCCATTTAAAAAATTGAGGGTGATCTTCACGTGACCTTCAAGTAACTATTTAAGGTCAAATTAATGACACCATTTGATGGTCCCCTTCAAGCCATACAACTTTTGTTTGAAACATTTTTTTATTTAACGCACCGTTTCGGAGATATTTGAGCGTATTATTTAAAATGGGACACCCTTATATCCAAATTTCGATGATGACGTAACAAAACGAGAACAATAGTAGTGATAGCAGCGCTGAACCGGCGTTTACCGACCGGAATACTCAACGGATAACATCATAAGATATTTATACAATTTACCTAAAATTTAAAAACACGTTTTATTGAGTGTTGTAATTGTGACATAAAATTATTATTTGGAAAAAAAGACTTAATATTACTTTAATAACGTCCATAATACGCATTAATACTTCAATAAAACCTAATAATGCCCAAGTAATGCCCAGTAATGCCCAAGCAATGCCCAGTAATGTCCAAGCAATGCTCAGTAATGCCCAAGCAATGCCCACTAATGCCCAAGAAACGCCAGTAATTCCCAAACAATGCCCAATAAGTCTACCAATGCCTCAAATCTGTACACCGCAATGCCCTCAGCGGTTTGCCCCTCGGCTGCGAAGTATAAATGCTAAGTATACAATAATGTAACCGGAAATTCGTCTAATTCGGAAAGCAGAAAGGTAAAGACTATAATAAATAAATAATAAATAAATAAATAAATAAAATAAATATATATATTTTTCTTAGATATATAAGATAAGATTGAATTATATTATTCAAAATTATTTTTGCGCTTTCATCATTGAAATTTTCATACAGCATCTGCGAGAGACATTGTAAAATTTAATTACTCTTTTAATTAAAATAGTATACGTTTAATTATTTTGATTACTTCATTATTTTTAGTGAAAAAAAGAATAATAATTTCTAGAATAATAACTATATTTTTCTTCCGGAATCGATTAATCTATTATATAGGAAATCACAATATAAAAATTTCTATACACTTTAAATAAATCATATTTTTTCAATTAAAGCAGCATATTTTTAATGATTTCTTATTATTACTAATTAATCTTTATTATTTTATTATTTTTTACTTTTTATTATTTTTAAGTGAAAACAACAATAATTTAATAACTGCATTTATTTTCCTTCTAAAATCGATTAATCTCCTGAAAGATCTAAAAATTTTATATATATATATATATATATATATATATATATATATATATATATATATATATATCACTTTAAATAGAATATAATAGTAGATCTATATTTTTTCTCACAGTATAAATAATAATAATACAAAGTAATAAAAATACACAATGTTAAAAAGCAGAAGAAGGAGAAGAAGAAAAGGAAAACAAATACATCTACAAATTCGAATTTTATCGTTTAAAAAATTAATGTTAAATATGAAAATTAATATATGTATATTTTGACGATTTAGGATAATTATATTATTCGAAATTACATTTTTTATGTTTTCATCATTGAAATAACAATATCTGCGAAAATTATTATAAAATGCGCACACATTAATCACTTTTTCGATTAAAATAGTATACTTTTAATTATCTTTAATATTTTATTATGTTTTACTTTTTATTATTTTTAAGTAGAAAGAAAAACAATAATTTGATAACTGCATTTATTTTCCTTCGAAATCGATTAATCTCCTAAGATATCAATACAAAAGTTTTCTACAAATCTTGAATAAAATGTAATAATAAATTTATATTTTTTCTCAGAATACATAATAATAATAATATAAAATAATAAACAATACGAATATAATATTAAAGAGCAATAGATGGAAAAGAAGAGAAAGAAAACAAGTCTACCTATATATCGGTTAAAAAATTAAAATATATTAAATATGAAAATTAATATATACAGGGTGAGTTAAAAGTATGTTTTAAAAATTTGTGAGCGTGTTCCTGGATAAAAAAGAAGAACAAATGTTCATATGAACATATGGTCGCAAATGCTTTGAACGAAAAAAAACAAACAACAATAACAAAATTGTAAACGTTCAAATAAAGCATTATTTGATACTGCTGATTTATGTCCATTATCTCGACAACAAAGCATTTGCGACCATATGTTCATATGAACATTTGTTCTTCCTTTTTATCCAGGAACACGCTCACAAATTTTTAAAACATACTTTTGACTCATCCTGTATATTATATACGAAAGAATAGAATACATTTACACGATTTATGATAATTGAATAATTATATTCAAATTTACTTTTGTGTTATCTTATTGAAATTTTCTTGCAGCTTACCAAATAATTGAAAATGACAAAAATATATTTGACACAACTTGATTTGTTGAACCTGGTCTATCTCGATATATATCTTATGCATTATACGTGTAAATTACATCGAAAAACGGTGGGATTATTTTAAGGAGATTAATTTTCTTCCAATTCTCCAAGGGGAAACGGTTTTGGCGACGGTTTTTCATATTTAGATTCATAAATCTCCTTTCGTAGTTCCTCGGATGTTTGTTTATCTAGCGATTCAATGAGTCGTATTTTCTGCGCTATCTCCTGCTGTATTATGGGCCGATATTTCTTTCCCATTCCGAGATTTTCCATATCGTGCAAAAAATCCATCCTCTCTCGAATCCCTTGTACTACTACAGGAAGCAAAGCAACAATACAATTGCATATTTCTGTCGACAACGTCGATATGTACTACAAAAATCTATTTTAAATTTGGAAAATTCCATTTTTTGTAGAATCATTTATAAATGGCTAGCGATATTAAAAAGAGCAAACTTTTTTGTTGTATGTATTCTTTCTGTATATAAATCTTTAGATATCATAAAACTTCTAAACTCTTTTAAACCTTCAGGTCTGTATGATAAAACTTACAATCACTTAAAAGGTCCACATTTTCAGGTATCTGTGGCTCTCGTCTCTTCTTATGAAGGATCTTGGGACCATGAGGAGTCTCGGGCATATCCTTCCCATAAGCCATCATGCATGCCAAATGACGCTTTTGTTTTTCCATATTGGCTAATCGTGTAAAATGCATATCATTTAATGCGCCTTTGTGATTAAAAGTAAAGTATATAATTGGAAAGAATAGAATTATTTATAATTTTTACGTAAAGGCGCTGTCCTCCTGTATTGTTCCCTCTCGTAAGCACCGCTGCTTATAATCGTGTCCTGTGAACGTCTCCTCCAAGCACTAGGCAATTTAACCTATCGGAAGGAACGCTACGAGATAATATCTTGAAATCATTTTCTAAAAACGTTTTTTTATAACGACACGATATTTACTCGATTATCTTCGATTTTATCTTTGCTCTTCTTCGTCCTTTCAATAGAAGACGGTAAGGATTCGCCCTTGTCGACTGCTTCCTGAATCGTCTTCCTTTGCAACATTGTTAGCTTAGATTCCTCCATTAAAACTAATATTTGAAATTTTCAGAGATATTAAAAGCGTGATTTTAAATTTTAATTTTGTGTTACAAAAAAAAACTATATCTTTTAACTCCAATTAAATGAAACATCCTTTATATTTAATATATCGATCGAATATTTTGGTTACTATTTACTCACGCTTAATAAGATTTCTGGTTTCCTCGCTGTATTTTGCTCTTGGGGGATTGTGAAAAGCACCCACGCCCAAACCAACCCTCTGATACTTTCGATCCATTATTTTGAAAATTGTAAATTCTCAAGAGGAAAATATACGCAATTATATATAATTTACTGAACGGACTGTCACACGAATTTGCATTTGCTTACTAAAGCGACAATCACGCATGTACATCATCCCTCTGACTGTAATATAACATTGGGGGTGTCCATCGTGTTTCTATGACTACTCGGAAAGATGACTCAACTCGATCGAACTAACTTTCAAATTGGAATTAAAGATCGCAGCCTATTATATACCAGCAGATGCAGTAATTTCGAGAGATTCGTACATCATTCCAGCCACAATTAAAATAATTTAATTTACATAGATTTTGAAATACAATAATTATTAATTATGATTTTTTAATTTCCTGAGATCTTTTTAGATCTTGGAATCTGTAGGATATTTAGATCTAAAAATCTAGAAATTCTCGTTTTGTGTGAATTTATAGTTTTCAAAATTTAATTTATTAAGATTTCATAAAATTTAGAATCTCTTAAATATTAAAATAATATATAATAATATATCTAATTATCAAAAAATGTAAAATTTATAATTTAAATTTTTGTTTCCTTCTTTAATTTAATTTCGCTCTAGAAATATCTTAAAAAATCAATTAAAATATAAAATTACATTTAAAAATACAATTAAAAATTAATTACACTTAAAAATTACAATTGAAAATTAAATTAGCAGAGTTAAAAAAGGAAATTAAAAAAATTTTCTTAAAGAAGGAAAATAATAATAAACTCAACAGAGTCATCGGACTAATCGGACTAATCTACGCAACGCGTATAAACAAACAATGATCAATTCCGAGCGGATTGATCACCTTGTAGGATGCGCGTGTGCGTGTATTGTAGCGCGTGCGCGTTTGTTGGGTTGCTTACTGACAGGAGTCCGTTTTCACCCCTTGTTCCCCCTTCATTTGACACAGTAACCCTCGCGTTTTATTCAAGCATACCGACCCTGGAACCTCACAGTTTTCCGAGCACGCGAAAAATCGCGACATTTCCAACGAAGACGTCGCGTTGCGGATCCCGCATTTCGTTTCCGCAGCGCAAACCAGCAAAAATTATTGATTTCCCTTCACGAGCGAAGGGTGTTCGACAATTTGCTGAACGCTACTTGAAGCACACCTGCTGCGAAGGTAAACGGCGACGTGTATTTCACCTACTTTCATCATCACTGCGAGTCTTGATCAAGACTGTGTTGTACAAGGGTTGTCGAGGTAGGCAAAAATCGGATTATCTAATAAATTGTTAATTAATTAGTAAACTTATCACGTGAGTACGTCAGTTTAATTTGGAACCTTGTGTTTTCGTAATATTTTATTTATAAAGAATGTGCGTTTGTTTATTATAAGGAGTACAATATGTGATATAATTTCGTTTTAATATAATATTTGCAAAACAAATGCTTTATATTAAGATAATGCTTCATATTATTATGTTTTTTTAATTTAAGTGTTTCAGTGAAATTTAATAATGCGTATTTAATGTGTGCCTGTACTATAATAATATATATTCAATGTGTACTATAATAATGCGTATTTAATGTGTCATGTATACTATACAGGATGTCTCCAATTTAAATGTCAAAATTTCGGGAGCATATGAGAGATCGATAAACTAAGAAAAAAAATGTCCTTTTGAGATTTACTTTTGTTTCGTTTTGAAAAAAAGTGTAAAAAACAAAAAAATTACTTTTTTATTTATTTATTTATGTTGTCGCTTCCTTAATAAAGATATTGTTCAAAATGTTGGTCTCTTGGATCAATACAAGCATTGCATCATTGATATTTATTTTGATATTTATTAAATTGAGGACATTGTGATAAAGATAATTTGTGTATGTAAATTACCTATACGTAAATTTATAAATCTTTTCAGGAATATTTAAAAAAATAATATATAATCCGAGTAAATTCACAAAAGCCAACATGAAGATTGGATTATTGAAAAACTTTTTACACTACTTCAATCTGAGGCAGGGAACAATATTAATTGCCATATTTCAATTGGTAACAAAAATTTCTATGAAATGTTTAGCATCTCCTGAGCAATTATTCTTCACTGAATATAATTGTAAAAAATATTACAGTTTTCTTCCGGATTCAGTATGATATTTTTCATCCTGGCGCTAGCACATGCAATGGGAATTCAAGAAATGGTGGTGAGAGACACTGAAGATGCTCTCGAGAGAGAGGCTTTAGAGGAGATATCGTCGAATCATCTCAACACCAAGAAGATGGATCTGGCACACCATAATGCAACTGGTATATATTATCTAAATATTTACAAAAGAGACAAAAATTATTGGCGACAATAGCAAAACAAATATTATCTCCCTTTTTTTATTACATAATTTTTGAAAAGGCAATTTTATGTATTTGCAGAAATGGTATATGCAATGTATTGTGGCCTCGTCATAACAGTTATTCACTTCATCTCCACAATGTTACTTCTTTATGGAGCTTTGACGGTAATTAAAGTCATTTAAAAGTTTATTTAAAGCTCAATTTCTTTCTTATATTCTACATATTCCATTTTTAGAATAATCGTCATTTTATGGCGCCTTGGATGATGGTCAAAATCACTATCATATCAGCCCTAGCGATCTCACTATTTCTAGTAGAAGAAGACTGTCCTTTCCTTGCCACTTTGGGCGGAAGGGCGGGTATTTGCGAACGTACGTTAAAAATAAGAATAGTATAAGATGCCTCAAAAATTTCCACGTTACATATACAATGAATTCTTTTGATAAAATTTTTATCAATTCTAATTATATTCTTTCAATTTTTTAAGATTGCATAAAATATACATTTTAGAACAAATTATTTCGTATTGCATTTACCGAAGCATCTTATATTAATATTTTATATTAAATACATTTATTGCATTTTTTATTGAAGGATATAATATTTTCAGGTCTTATTGCCTTTTTCCTGATAATTATGAGCTTTTACGTTTGGTTCGTCGTATATAGTACTTATAAGAGCCTCGAGACAAAGAAAGGACTCACGCACGAAGTGCACAGTATGAAAAAAAAGTACGCGGTTCCTGTGCCACTGGAGGTACCAAAAGCGATCCAGGTTTCAGCGAACAAACCCTACGAGCTTTAAAGATATTATGAGGATAAAGATAGAGCAACGAAGAATTCGTGGATGAGGAAATCTGTGACTTCGCAAAGACGCGAGATTTAATCGCGAAGGAGCTCTCTATGGCGTGCAGTCTTGAAAGAAAATCGTGTGCTTTGAAAAAAATCATAAAATTGGAATAGTAATTTACGAAATGATTGCAAAATCGCACAAGAAAAGTGCATTATGTCGGAAATGAAAAATTAATTAACGGCGCAGAAAGTATCATGAGAAAAAGTATAAGTTCGACGTAGGACGTGAGAAGATAAGTGAAAAAAAAATATATATATTACTGTACAAAACCCCCAAAAAGTCCTGGCAAAGGACTTTGCTTCTTATATTTAACACGTTTCTTCTTGTCCTGTTAAAGTTACGCGCTTCTTTACGTTTGTGCGTTAAAACGGTTCTTTAATTCGACGCACAGATGCTAATGTCATTATAGGTATACTTAAATTATCCAATTGAAAAACTGCATATCCACTATACGCACACGTACGACACATGTAAGTTCTGGATTTTCACTCGTCGGATAATTCTGACGGATAAAGTAATCGCGACTTTAACATTATAATCTCACTGCTATACGAGTGCGCACTTCCTTTCGCGCGCAAGACTGAATTTAATTTTTTAACGTGAAATATTCTCGAGAGATCTTTGCTCGGTAGATAGTTCTTAACAATGTAAAAAAAACTTGATGAATTATAGATTAATTTGTTAAAGAAATAGCGGCAGGACTCCGCGAGTCGTGGCATATATATACATATACATACATGCATATGTATATATGTATGCATATATGTATGTATATGTATATATGTATACACATATATATATAATTAATTTTATTTCATATTTCAACTCAATCTCTTTGTGAAATTACAACTTTGTTATTTGCGGTAATCCGTGTGATATAAAGTTTGTAGAGTCACTTCTTGTGTATATGTATATTAAATGTATGGAAAAACATAAAAATAAAAATTACAATACATTCCAGTACGATACATACATGATATGATTCGACTATAAAACGAAACATGTTCATTTCAATCTCCAAAAACAGAATCTCCCGGTTATAAAATCAATTTTTGCTTCTATTGTAAAATGGTAATTTATCCCCTACTTTTTTAATTTTCTGAGCAATGATTTTAAATCTCATGCCAAAAGCTAAATATATACTTCATAAAAATGTCACGTTATTTCGCTCAATCTCATTCTCTTTTTCGTCCAAGCAAAGTAAGAGCAAGATTGATAGGACTAGATATGTTTCTGAATAATAAACAAGTTTGTGTGCCCCGATTATATTTGGTTAATCTCGAATTATGATTCTATAACCGGGAACGTAGTGTTTATATCGATAACTTGTTTAAAACCATTAAAGGGAGTAGAGATGTATATATCATTTTTATATATAACGTGTTTATATATAACGAAAAAATTTGTAAAGCTACAAAAACATAAGATCGATAAAGATACACGATTGCATTGCAAAGCTTTTACTGCACAGCTACAGAAAATGATTATTTGTTTTTTGCCACAATGATGTTTATGGCCAACATTCGCTTTAGCTATAGTTGCAGCAGCATTCTTATCTAAACTGTAAGAAAAAATGTGAGTATCACGTCAACAAATAACTTGCGGTGTCCCCTGTGTTATAGCTGGGGTATATTCCTTCTGTTTTTTTTTTTTTATATTTAAAAACTTGCTCTTCTATTAATAGGCGTCAGGGTGAATAGGCTCATGTAACAGGTTTATGACACAATCTCTGTTAACGCGGCTTGCGATGCTCGCGTCGATAATTTTTCTTTTTTTTTCTCTCATTTTCTTTTTCGAAAAATCGCGCACAATAGATCAACGATCGGTATCACCAACAATTAATTAGAACTCTTTATTTGGTCCTCTATCATAACATCCGATATGGACGTTATCTTTCTTATGAACAGCCCACATATTGCAATCTCAATGAGCAATGTACCTCCGCCATATTCGCCCATTTTTATTAGCTGATATAAATAAAAACAACGAAGGAACACGACGATCAGTCGTTTCTCGTCGTACGGTTAGGAATTCACCGCCGTTATCGTCCTCCAATCACGCTTTGTCGTCGGTCAATTCGAGAAACTGTGCATAAAAGTCTCTCGTGCATTCACCCTTGTTGTTGAATACAAACTTGTAATAACTACCGTCCGCACATATCACTGCACAAGAGATTGTAAACGTAAGAAAGATTGTCATATACATCGCATATGTATATATTTCGAAATCACAGCTTACCTATAATGCTATTGTTATCTTGACCAAACGCGCACATGCACTGGGGACCGCTCGGCACTTGGAATTTGCAGAAACTCCAACTCGAGCTAAAGTACTTTGGCAAAAACGTGGCGGACGCTAAACTAGATTGACGATTTAGTTTTTGATCTTCGACGGCGAATACGTGTACGGTTCCGTGATCACTGGCAACGCATAGCCACGTAGAATCATGATTGAAATTTATGCTAAGAATAAAACATATACATCAGTTGATGTTTAACATTCCATACATATATATTTTATCCATCACATCTCTTTTCGCACTTACCAATAAATATTTGCATGATTTGCTCCTCTTCTTAATTCGTTAATCATGTTACCGTTTTGCGTATCAAATACTCTTATCAGAGTGCCCTTCTCTGAGGCAGTAGCCAATCTAGTGCCTTGCAGGTTTAAAGCTATGCAAGATAAGGGCGTTTCATGCGCTTCTATATTTAAGGGTTGTTTCTCTGTATTAGCCAGATCTATAACTGAAACAAAAGCAAATTTCGCTGTATAACATGTATAAAGCGCATTGTTTCCTTGCAACCAAATTTTACCTTGAACGTGGCCGTTCTTTCTTCCGGGAAAGGCGAGCAAGGAGTTGTTACTATTCGGGCATAGAACGCATAATCCTCGCGGATTAGGATTAGTTTCAAACACGTGCAACTGTTGGGGATTTTGCGTAAATGTGTACACTTTTATAACACCTTCTAATACTACTACTATCCTGTCCCTCCTCAATTTGACTCCTTTTACAGATGCATTAAATTCTAAAGTGATTGCTGGCAATTTTTTTATATCATCCCATATCATAACTGCAATTGTAAAAATACAAATGATATCTGTTTACAATATTTATAACATATATATGGAAAAAGTAAAAAACCTTTATTTGTTGGATACATTGGCTTCGCTCCGCCGCCAACTAACGCTAAATAATTACATCTGAAAAGCATTTCTACATATCCGAGACCTCCGTCACTAAAATCGTGTCTCTCTTTCTCTTTCAATGGGTCACAATTGTAAACTCTGAATCCATTCTCCATACCACAAGCAAAACATCCTGCAAATGCGTGAACAAAACTGATATCTTTATCTGCTTATATACATCCCTTTTCTCAGCAATATTAATCACATTTATGATAAGTACATATTAACACAAATACATAAACTAACTGGATATGATAAACTCATACATGTTAATGTAATATCACGAACATGAAACGTGCAATCATACGTAACATATAACGTACATACATACGTACATGTATATACATATATGACATGACATGATTTTGAAAGTGAAAAAAAATATTGATGAACATTGAATCATTTTATTACATTTTTTCTTTTACAAAAATTAGAATAAAATAATTTATTGATAAGAAAATAGATGATCGATACGAGTCGAAATCCACGTGCGTCCCGAGTGACATTTCAATGTCGAGAGATCATTGACATTTTTTCCGCGAAGCAAGGAGGTTCGCGGAATGAATTAATTGTCAAACAAGATTACGATCCACGAATGCATGGAGATGCAGGAACTAGGTTAGGAACGATAAACTCCGTTACGGTCCGCGACATCGAACGGTTTCCGCGGTCAGGATCGCGAGGCTGTAAGCCTGCTGACGTCCTGACGTCAGGAGCCTGGCGTCAAGCATCGCGTCGCGGTCGCGTTTGGCTCGTATCGGCATCGGCGACGTAAACATCTCGCGCGAGTGAGGTTAGACGGAGCGGATCTGACAGTGCGTGGGATAAACGCGCGCTGTCAAACGTAGGCGCGTGGAATCGCGCGCGACGCACGCACTTACCTTGGTCCTGATTGAAGCCGGCGTAGAGCAAGCCGTTGCCGTGCGGGTTCCCCGCGGTCAGGTTCATCGTGGATCGCCCCGATGACGAAAAAACATCCGGATCCAAATAAAATCTCGCGCTCGCGTCGCGACACTCGGTCACATCCTCGCCGGTTAGAGCCGCGATACTTCTCCCCGTTCGCCGCTACGAGCGTGGTCGGGAGAAGACGCATGTGTGCGTGTGTGTGTGTGTGTTTATGTGTATGTGACACATACTTGATGTCATGTAATACGTAGGAAATATTGAATAAAAATTTTAATTAAAGTAAAACTTGTATTAAATATGACAATTTAAATTCGGAAATTTTTATTAAACTGTTAATTATAAATTATTATAAAATTTTAATTCAATATAAAAAAAATCGCACGTCCATGCTGTCGCACACACATGCGCGCGCATCTCCAGCTTTGAAGTTTGATATACTTATATCGAGTCAACGACGTAGATATTTGATTTGATAAGATTGTTAAATAAATAAAAACGAAATTATCTTAGTTAATTTGTTATGTACCATATATTTATATAATAAAATAATTGACACATATTATATATAATATAATAATTAGCATAGATAAAATTAAAAAAGAAATAGAGCTATTTAATGTGATATTTTTTTAATATAAGGGCGTGTTTTTTTATGATGTGAGTTAAACAATTAATAAGAATTTGTAAGAACAAACCGAATCGCCCAAAATGATACGAGGCACCCTAATGCTGTCATGCTAACTGTTGCCATATTAGCATTATTACAGTAATCTTTATCACACATAAGACAACTTGTGCTATCTATGGTTATGGCTTCAGGAAGAATATTGAAGCTACAGGTGCGAAAAAGAAATTCAGTACCGTTGGATAATTCTGGAAAAAAATTGTATTTATTATTAACAATTCTGAAATCGTTATGTATTAAAATAATATTAAATGATATATTAAAAATAATATTATTAAAATAAAATAAAGGAAATGTGTTATGAAAAAATAAGTTACATCCATAATATACATATATAATCAAAGTATTATGCTATTAATGATGAAAACAATATATTAATGTGCAAGAAGCATACAACTTTTAAAATTTTATAAAAATAATGTTCTATATATAATATATTAAATATAAGATTAAATATATAAGATTATTAGAGAGCTTTTTATGCATAGTTATATTCGAAATTTGTCTCAAGTAAATTTCTTTCTCTTACTTTTAGAAAGATTAAAATACCTGATGTATTAGAAATCATTGTATATAATATATGTTCATTCGCCGTTCATCGCTTAGTACTTACTATAATTACAAATCCCACAATTAGCGTTAATTGGACAATCTATTACCTCTTTCGGTGATGGTTCGTTTGCACAAGTTTTACTAATTCTCGAATCGCACATATAACATTTCGTTGCCTCTCCTTAGGATAAAAATAATAGATTTTAGTAAAAATATTTTTGCATACAATTATATGTTGAATTAATGGAGTCAAGAGCAAGAAAAATCTTCACCGATTATAGTAATTAATTAGACTTAAAAATGAGATTTTTCGAATAAATTATACGAATGTTAAAAAATAATATCTCCTATTTTATTAATTTTGATATTAATTTCACAACAAATTTATGATGATTCTTAAAATCAGATTTTATAGTAGATGTATATGGTGTGAAGTCCTTGTAACTTGATTTGAAAAGTTTGTCATTTCTACAAAATTAGCGTTATCGAATAAATCATCAAAAATTTATATAAAACGTACCATAATGAAGAAGAGCGAATGCGACTACCAAAATAGTGATAAAAAAAGAGCGAATTTCCATTTTTAATGTGCTTTGATTTATGTCCAATCAATGACTGTCGTCATACGTTGAGAAATCTAGAATAGACTTGCCTATGTTATCATCATTTTTTCGCTATAACTGATTGAGATAAACGATAGATTATCGCTTGGTCTCCACCACGCCCTTATGCGATAAACAAATAAGGAAAAATAAATTTTCAAGAATTCACTTACTAATAGTGATACTTAGAAGAACTATATATACTTTCCATTATATAAAAACACATTGTTTTCCTTTGTTAGCAAATAAATTTTTATATATAAAATAATATAATATAATACAATTAACATAATCTTTAAATGAAAAATGAACTATTCTATATTTGTTACATTCTTTTATATTCATAGAAAAATTTTATTAAGAATTTCTTTGAGGTACAATATTTCTTGTAAAGAAATATGATATTAATTTTGCACAATATAAATAGCAAAATATTTTAATTATTTTTCTAACACAGCAATATTTTGTAATGATATAATTATACACACACACACACACACACACACACACACATACACATAAAACATATATATATATATATTCATTATTTAATAATTTTATATATATAAAACTTAAAATTAAAGAAAATATCATTTGTAATGAAAACCATTTTACACTCATAACTCGAATTCTCTCCATAAATTAAAAAAAAATTTTATTATATATTTAGATGTAGTTTCTTGTTATTATGAACTATTTTATAAATATTATAATTTAAACAAAATCTATACAAAAAATTTGATATTAAATCATTTATATCATATTAAAAACTTAAAAGATGCACAATTTGCGTGTGTATACGTATGTGTGTTCATTTTATTAGTATTATTACATATTAGGAGTGTCCGTACAATAATAATTCTTAGTGTAGAATAAAATTTTACTAACTATGTATTGCTTATCGCGAGTTTGCTGCTAAAAAATCACAAAATTGTTATAATAATTCTACAATTGATAAGCTTCTGATAATCAACTTCTTTTTCATCAAATATATTAATATTTAATCAATTATAATCAATATTTTTTATCAAATTTTGCTTTATAATATATCAATATTATATTTTGCGAAGCTATTCTGTTTCCCAAGTATTTTTTAAGCTTCATATATAAAGTTCATTAAAAAATGTAAAGTATGATATGTGATTGTGAAATTCATTAATGGACAGTATTATCCACGTAAGCGTAACGCAATTCCATTTACTGCATCCGGTAACGTCATCGTAGACGGGCGGGTACTCTTAATCTTAAAACATAAATAGAGAGAGCTGAAACGCACGGGAAGACTTAATACTAAAGGATACAATCACTAAAACGTTTACTGTTGATTGAATGCACACTTCTTCAGGTTCTTTTGGCACACGAATACGAAATAAGGATGCCTACGACAAAGATTTGTACAAATGATGCGATTGAATGAAAGTATACGAGAGCAAAACTAACAAGTTTCCAATCTTGTAAAAAGAAAAAATGCATATTCCTGATGTGAAACTTAAGGAAATGACAGCGTATCATCGCAAGAGAACAAAACGCTTTAACGTCAATCAAAATAATTGTAATAC
The DNA here is from genome assembly GCF_025532165.1 of Camponotus vicinus. Lineage (NCBI taxonomy): Eukaryota > Metazoa > Arthropoda > Insecta > Hymenoptera > Formicidae > Camponotus > Camponotus vicinus. The sequence goes on along the minus strand of NW_028141956.1, from coordinate 2,418,607 downwards.
AGAATAAATTTGACATTTAAATTTTGTTTGTGATAAGCTTAATGTAAAAAATTCTTGTATATAAAATTATATCTATAATCATTTCATTGCAAAGTATTGCGAAACAATATATTTTCTAGCCTCATAATTGTCCCGATGGATTTATAATATCTTATAGTTTTTATAATAATATTTATTAATATATCTATATAATATTTTATATTCAGTTATAGAGTTCATTAAAATTACCTACATGAATAATAGATCCAATCAGAGAAAAGACTGAGAGATGTCATAACCTGCTTTTAGGTGATCTCTGAAAGCGATACACCCTCTATGGACATTGAAAACGTGGACATGAATTACAAAGCCAAAGTCCATAAATGTTATCAGAGGGTAATATATAATGTGCACAATTTCTGGTTTTGTTCCGTGCTATGTGCACGAAATGCCGGTAGCACCAGTGCTGTATAACAATAAGATGTTTATGTATGTAAATTGATAGTAAATAAATTATTCAATCGCGAAAGATACTGTAATATTCAAAGATGAAATAAATATTTTTCTATATTCATTGTCATATTTATATCTTATTTTTATTTACAAAACACAAAATGCCTGCTGTGGGATAAAAACATTTTTAACCGTATTTCTCTAAAGCTTCTTAATTAGCAGTAAACTGATCTGTGATATTTATCAATCATTTTTTTAATTATTTAAAAATTTAATTATTAATACATGTATAGAATTTGTCAAATTAACTCTGATTGTCAAATAATCACTGATTCTTCTGAAATTTTTATAATTAAGACTCGAAAAATATAGATGTTGCAAAATATTTTAAGTCTCTTCCTTTATATAAAATAGAAAGAATTCATATGTTCCATCCTAATATAGCTAACATTATTTATATATTTATATTATAATTTTCATACCAGCATAATACTTTTATGCTTAATACTTTATATAATACAATGTACTAAATTATAAAATTTAATATAATTACAAAATAGTATTACTATTAATAAATAGGTTGTATGCATACTGTCTTTTAGTTTCTAATCATTTCCAATCTATGCATTTCTATCCAATATATTCTCTTCTTCGAGTTCTTGGATTATTATGGTTTATTGTATTCCTTTGTGTTAACATCATAAAAATTACCATCGCTTGCCATGCTTATTCCTTCCATCGGAATACTTTCTATGGACATTTGTTTTCAGGTATAGATATTCAAATCACTGTAGTTGCCTTTTTCTATTATCTATTCTTTTCTCGATTATTGTCCCTTTTTCTTTCATTTTATTTAAAAATATTAATATGATTAATATAACAAATATTTATATAATCTTGGTATCTCTCTTAGTCTTCCCCTTCGACCTGTTCGGCATGGGTGACCCTATCAGTAACTACGGTCGATATTCATAATTCACTTTTATATTTAAGATCATACTTAAAATTATCTTAAATATAAGAAAAGTCTATATGAATATCGGCGTATGTTACCGCCGGCATAGCTCTCAGGTTCATTAGAGTACTCAAACCTCCTCACCCGGCAAATGCCTCCGTTAAGGTGGAGATACTATCGAGGAGGAAAAATTTTGTATTTTCTTTCAATACAGAATTTAATACAAAAGTAAATGTAAAATATAATATAATTTGAAATGTAATACAAAATAATTTATAACATGGAATAATTTATTACACGAAAATGTCCAAAATATATGTATAATATTTTATAATATAAAATTTACTAAAAATTTTTACATAGTCCAGACAAGATTAGCGATGATTAATCCCTAAGATTATTGGAATTTTAATATATCTTCCTTAGCATTAAAGGAATATTAAAAAAATTTTAATGCTCACCCAATAGCCCTAACAATCCTTTCTTTTTTTTTTTTTTTTTACGTGGGGAAAATGCTCCTTATGCACACCCCGGCGGGACCTATTTAGCGGCCTCTCACATACATAAAATTTCGTATTACATAAAAGTACATAAATTTCGTATTACATAAGTACATACAATTTCGCAAAAAAATTCGTATTACTATAAAAATTATTGAGTGTTAACAATTTAATTTTCATCCTTATATAAATAAAGTACCTATAAAAAAAAAACACTCAAAAAATATTGGCCTCTTAAACATTCTTAATATTAATAATATAATTATTGAAATATTGATTAATCTGTTTTCCCTAATATTATTTAAACCTACATTTCCTAATTCTTTGAAAGATACATAATATATTAATCACCTAAATTAATCACATAATAGTCCTAACAATCCTTTACTTCTTAAAAGGAAAATTAAAAAATCCTAACGATCACCTAAACACATAATAGCCCAAACAATCCTATTTTTCGATTAAGTGAAATTATTCGAGGAAAGCCTATCTCTAATCACGTATATTTTAATTACGTGCCCTAATTACATTCTCTAACCGCGTGCCCTAACCGCGTGAATAAATGTCCGACATTACGTACTATTGTACGTAAAGCTTTTCTTCAGGCCAGTTGAACTTACTTTTCGTTGATCCTGGCCACTTTCTCGTTCGATCTCTAATCAGAGATCGAAAAAGGAGATAAGCACTCCTTCTTTTGCCGATTAATTAACGGCAAATGAGCGTAAATATTTCACGCTCATCGTAACGATCGCTCGATTTTACGATCGTTCGTTAAATATTTGAATATAATTTTATTTTAACTCAAATAAAGCCAAATTACAACAAATTTCTGTATATTATATTTCCTAATAAAATATAAAATTCATGTGTGTGTATAACTTTTATCATATTACAAATTATTTAATTAATTAATCATTTGGCTTTATATTAAGTTAAAGTAATGTTTAAAAACAATATCTACAAACAAATTCTACGATGGATGAACTATAAGAAATTAGAATAAAATAAGTGCGCGTTATAAAAATAAAGTAGCATCAAAAATTGATAAAATTGATAAAATTATTAATGCGTGCTCTTTATTTAATAAATTAGACAAGATCTTTACAAAAAATTTTCTTTTCTTGACTCTCTTTTTTTAATTAATACTTCAATATATTTTCGCAATAGATGCAAAGCATTTCGAAAGAATTTATTAAAAGTTATTTAATTTAAATAATCCTAGCTCATCCATTTTAAGGCAACGGATTACTACAATCTACAACCTACAATCTACATCTACATCTACAATCTCTACGAATTCGTTACCTTAAAGTTAAATAAAAGTTTTTCTCACTCACCGGCACTGATGCGCAACAGCGGAGTTATCGAAGCTACGTTGTCTGTAACATACAAATATAAAATTTATTTATAATAATGTTCACAAAATACAATCAATATTTCAAAAAATTTTTATTGTTCGGAATTTTATATCCGATGTGAAAAAAAATAAACATAGATAAACGTGTGGAAAGATTTTATAAATTTTTGAAACTGTTTTTTAAATAGAAAGTTTTATATGACTTTTATAAAAATCTTTTTCTCTAATTTTCTCTTTAATTCATTTAAATAATAAAACCGAATTATTATGGGTACAATTTATACCAATTGATATACAAATAATAAATATTCACCATCAGGTTGCTCCACCGATGCAAGGTGCCTCTCCCAGGCCTCCTCCTCCTCTCATGTTGTTGACGCGCGATACTTTTAACGACACTCCCGCACTCACGAGCGATATTTCTATATCGCTATTTCCGCTATTTTACGCGCGATACTAAACGGCACTCCCGCACTAATTCGGTACGATTAAAAATTTGGTCACGCGATGTATATACTTAATATATATATACTTTGTCCGACACTCCCGGTTTCGGTAAGAGCGAAAATCCCATTTCCTTTCACGAGAATCAACTTCGAGCCAACAGGTCGGGAATGCAACGATACAACGAGCAAAAACTAGGCCCGAACCGGAAAGAAGACGAAACGATTGACAGAAATAGAGGAAAATGAAGTTCACCAACTCTTTTTCGCGCATAATTATTCTATCTCGTATCGAACCTGGACCCGCTAAGCACGATTTCAGGTGCTTCGCCCGGACATATCATGCCTCCCGCGGTTGCTATATGCTACACCAGGCTGGTAGACGGCAAAAGAAGAGGATACCCACATTTTTTAAATGCTAACATTCAGCAATTTAGAAAATGGGGAGGCAACCCCTTTTACCGAGCGAAAATCGTGCCTAGGGATCCACTCGACTCCTCGACAGGGTTAACACACGCACTGCGTGTGGCTGTAGACGAGCAAAAAGAAGGGACCCATTGACGACCATTCCGAGCAATCGATCGAGTTCTAATCAATTCGGGCCGAATCACTTGACGAAGCACGAAGCGCGAGTATACGTTGCATAGCAGCGTGTGTAAACTCGAACATCCCAGTTAATTGGCATCGGAAGTAGAGACTCGTGACAATAAATGAAATTGGGATTTTATACGAAAAATTCCAAAAGTTCCGCGAAAACGCGACGACGCGAGAATACTACAACGCGAAAACGCGGTAACGAAGCGCTTGCCGTCCGCAGCACCTACGGCACCGACGACACGCAAGGGTACTTAGCTTCCCATTCAGGCACCTTAAGATTGATCATAAATAGAAAAATTTAAGATAAACCTCAAGGCACCATCCAAGTACTAAGCCCTCCCACCGCGACAAGGTGTACCCCATGGGAGGGTTATATTATATATAATTTTATAAATAATATAATACATAATTTGAAATTTATTTTGTAATATAGTACATAAATTTAAATTCGCAAATATAAACGATAAATAAAAACATAAAAGATAAAAGAAAATCTATTATATAAAGCAATGTTCAAAATAATTGATTTTAAAACTAATTATTGCGCGCAATTAATTTTTACTTTTAAGTAGATATATTTTAATGTTATAAATCGCGTTACATTACAAAATTACAAAATAATTTATATTTCTTATAGATATAAACTTTTAAAAATATGATAAACAAAAAAATTTCCATTTTTTTATATATGAAATATTTAAATAAATATATTAATATGAAATGTTTTATAAAATACAAGAAGACATTCGTGCACTCGTAAATAATAACGCGATTTAAGGTGCACAAGAATTTTAATAAACCGCGAGTAACATACAAGAATTCAGAATAATCGTAAAATGGATCATAAATAGACGCGCGTCAACTTGACAGCTGAGCTCAGACTCTCTGACGATCGTTGTTTATAACAATATCTTGACAACGCGCGCGGAAACGATCTTCTTCGAAAGAATTCAATGGGTGACGAATACAGCGGGACGGGACGCGGAGACACAACAATATAATAAATAATGAATGTGATAAATAATTTATATTAATGACTTACATCATATCTCTCATTGGTCCATCCATTTCCAAAATCTCCTTTTTTCTTTTGCTTTCTTCGCTTTTTCCTCGTGGCACTTCAATCCTCGTTGCAATCATTTGAATTCCTCGTTGCACTTACACTCATTTACGAAAAGTTCTTCGTTGCACTTGCAATTGTGTTCAGAGAAAGAATTTGATAATATATGATACGTCTCACATCACTACTTCACTGCTCAAGAGCCACTGAGCGAGTGATCGTAAGTCAGATACATTACCACGGTACTGTTTATATCGCCAAGGTTGACTATGTAAAGAAAGAATTTGATAATATGTGAAACGTCTCTCACGTCACTACTCAAGGTCACTGTGCGAATGATAATAAAGCCATTAACATATTAACAATAGCGCTATACTGTTTATCAAGGTCGAACACGGTGTTATTGATAATTCTCTCGTTGCCGAAATATTTTCTGTAATATAAAATATTTGCGCGAGGAATATTAAATTATAAAAATATTTTAATTTATTGATTAAGATTAATTGATTTATTTATTAAACTATTCATCACTCATGAAGTCTTTCGTTATGCTAATTATTTGCATCTATAATTCGATTGTTTTACTTCGTGTTCTCTCACAATCCAAATTATATTGAGATTGTCAAGTAGATTGATAAAGTAACACGGATGGAATATATTTGTGACTCTAAGTATTAACATAATAATTATTGTCCGTAAAGATTGCAAACATCGATGTGATTATTTAATATGTTGGATTCCTATCACATTAAATCGATTCTCGATTAAATTTGTATATTGTTTAATTAACCAGGATTGAGAAAATTTAAAACATTGGTCGAAATATATTTAATTCTAATATCGTTAAAGAAATATTATAATAAGCATCGATGATCAAAAGATCATAATATGTTTAATTCTCTTGTCCCCTTTCATGTATCCCCTGTTTCAATTTTTATTCGCAGTAATGAATGATTACGATTCGATAAATATTTATCGTTGAGATACAGTTTCATGTCGTTTATCAAAAGTTAATTAATTTTTAATTATTAATATTTATAGCAAATTATGTTTCGATACTAATCGTAATCGTGTTTAGTACAAAAATTACAATATACGAAGCGTTTCTCATCACTACTTTATTATTCGAGAGTCACCGTGCGAATGATGACAAACCCGTAATGTAGCGCGCTACTGTTTATATTTTATATTGCCAAAGTCGAACACCGTCTTATCGATAATTCGTTGCCGAAATATTTTATACATTATAAAATATACATTAACGCTAAATATTAAATAACAGAAGTATTTTAATTTATAGATTAATTAATCGATCATTTATTAAACAATTAATTAACATACAAAGCATTTTGCATCAATACTTTACTGCTCGAGTGTCACCGAATAAATAATAGCAAAACCATTACATACAAACAATAGCATCCTATTGTTTACGTCGCAAAAATTGAACATAATGTTATTGATAAGTCGTTGCCAAAATATTTTATATATTATAAAATATGCACTAACGCGGAATATTAAATTATAGAAGTGTTTTAATTTATTGATTAAATTGATTATTTATTAAATATTCATCACGGAGCCTTTATGCTAATTATTTACATATATAATTTAATTGTTTTATCGCGCGTTCTTTCATAATCCAAATATATTTTGATTATCAAAGGAACACGCGTGAAATACGTTTTATTTTAAGTATCATTGAAAAAATAATTATTGTCCGTAAAGCTCGCAACGAAATGATTATTTATTATCTTAGATTTCTATCACTTTGATTTTTGATTAAATTGTACACATCGCTAAATATGCATTTTAAGATCTATCGTCGCGACACAATTTTCCGTATTATTTAGCATATATAAAATTAAGTAATATACAATTTAATATACAATTTAATATACAATTTAAAATTAAGTAATGTACAATTTAATCAAAAATCAAAGTGATAGAAATCTAAGATAATAAATAATCATTTCGTTGCAATCTTTACGGACAATAATTATTATTTTAATGCTTAGAGTCACAAATATATTTCATCCGTGTTACTTTATCGTCCTACTTGACAATATAAATATAATTTGGATTATGAGAGAACACGAAGTAAAACAATTGAATTATAGATGCAAATAATTAGCGAAATAACGAAAGGCTCCGTGATAAATTATTTAATAAATAATCAATTTTACTCATTAAATTAAAATACTTGTATAACTTAATATTCCGCGTTAATGCATATTTTATAATAAATAAAATATTTCGGCAACGAATTATCGATAACACGGTGTTCGACTTTGGCAATATAAAATATAAACAGTAGCGCGCTACATTACGGGTTTGTCATCATTCGCACGGTGACTCTCGAGTAATAAAGTAGTGATGAGAAACGCTTCGTATATTGTAATTTTTGTACTAAACACGATTACGATTAGTATTGAAATATAATTTGCTATAAATATTAATAATTAAAAATTAATTAACTTTTGATAAACGACATGAAACTGTATCTCAACGATAAATATTTATCGAATCGTAATCATTCATTACTGCGAATAAAAATTGAAACAGGGGATACATGAAAGGGGACAAGAGAATTAAATATATTATGATCTTTTGATCATCGATGCTTATTATAATATTTCTTTAACGATATTAGAATTAAATATATTTCGACCAATGTTTTAAATTTTCTCAATCCTGGTTAATTAAACAATATACAAATTTAATCGAGAATCGATTTAATGTGATAGGAATCCAACATATTAAATAATCACATCAATGTTTGCAATCTTTACGGACAATAATTATTATTTTAATACTTAGAGTCACAAATATATTCCATCCGTGTTACTTTATCAATCTACTTGACAATCTCAATATAATTTGGATTGTGAGAGAACACGAAGTAAAATAATCGAATTATAGATGCAAATAATTAGCATAACGAAAGACTTCATGAGTGATGAATAGTTTAATAAATAATGAATTAATCTTAATCAATAAATTAAAATATTTTTATAATTTAATATTCCTCGCGCAAATATTTTATATTACAGAAAATATTTCGGCAACGAGAGAATTATCAATAACACCGTGTTCGACCTTGATAAACAGTATAGCGCTATTGTTAATACGTTACACGGCTTTATTATCATTCGCACAGCAATCTTGAGCAATAAAGTAGTGACGTTTCATATATTATCAAATTCTTTCTTTACATAGTCGACCCTGGCGATATAAACAGTACCGCGGTAATGTTCTTGACTTACGATCATTCGCTCAGTGGCTCTTGAGCAGTGAAGTAGTGATGTGAGACGTTTCATATATTATCAAATTCTTTCTCTAAACATAATTGCAAGTGCAACGAGGAACTTTTCGTGAATAAGTGTAAGTGCAACGAGGATTAAAGTGCCATGAGAAAAGAGCGAAGGAAGCAAAAGAAAAAAGGATGTTTTGGAAGTGGATGGATCAATAAGATATGATGTAAGTCATTAATATAAATTATTTATCACATTCATTATTTATTATATTGTTGCGTCCCCGCGTCCCGTCCCGCTGAATGTATTCGTCACCCGTTGAATTCTTTCGAAGAAGATCGTTTTCGAGCGCGTTGTCAAAATATTGTTATAAACAACGATTGTCAGAGAGTCTAAGCCCAGCTGTCAAGTTGTGCGGACGCGCGTCTATTTGTGATCCGTTTTACGATTATTCTGAATTCTTGTATGTTACTCGCGATTTATTAAAATTCTTGTGCACCTTAAATCGCGTTATTATTTACGAGTGCACGAGCGTCAGCGTGCAATACTATGTATTTTGCCGATTGTGTCGCGCGCGATCGATATATATCGCGTTCGATATATACCGCGTTCCGCGGACGCAACAATATATAAATTATTTATCAATAATATATATATTCAAAATATACATATTTCTCGTTTCGTTTTATTTCTTTGATTGTGATTTAATAGTGATTTTAAATTGTAACATATATAATACATATACTTATAAAATATATTCCATTTTATTTTAAAATAATTAAAACATTCATAAAATTTTTTATTAATTAATATTTTCAGATACTTTTATGTTTTATAAAACATTTCAAATTAATATATTTATTTAAATATTTCATATATAAAAAAATAGAAATTTTTTCATTTATCATATTTTTAAAAGTTTATATCTAAGAAATATAAATTATTTTGTAATTACGCAGTTTATAATATTAAAATATATCTATTTAAAAGTAAAAATGTAAAAATTAATTGCGCGCAATAATTAGGTTTAAAGTCAATTATTTTGAACATTGCTTTGTATAATAGATGTTCTCTTATTCTTTATATTTTTATTTATCGTATATTTATTTATATTTGCGAATTTAAATTTATGTACTATATTACAAAATAAATTTCAAATTATGTATTATATTATATATAAAATTATATATAATATAACCCTCCTATGGGGTACACCTTGTCGCGGTGGGAGGGCTTAGTACTTGGATGGTGCCTTGAGGTTTATCTTAAATTTTTCTATTTATGATAAATCTTAAGGTGCCTGAATGGGAAGCTAAGTACCCTTTCGAGTCGTCAGTGCCGTCAACGTGCCGCGGACGGCAAGCGCTTCGTTACCGCGTTTTCGCGTTGTAGTATTCTCGCGTCGTCGCGTTTTCGCGGAACTTTTGGACTTTTCATATAAAATCCCAATTTCATTTATTGTCACGAGTCTCTACTTCCGATGCCAACTAACTGGGATGTTTCGAGTTTGCACACGTTGCTGTGCAACGTACACTTTTGCTTCGTGCTTCGTCAAGTGATTCGGTCCGAATTAGTTAGAACTCGATCAATTGCTCGGAATGGTCGTCAATGGGTCCCTTCTCTTTGCTCGTCTACAGCCACACGCACTGCGTGTGTTAACCCTGTCGAGGAGTCGAGTGGATTCCCCTAGGCACGATTTTCGCTCGGTAAAAGGGGTTGCCTCCCCATTTTCTAAATTGCTGAATGTAAGCCTTTAAAAAATGTGGGTATCCTCTTCTTTTGCCGTCTACTAGCCTGGTGTAGCATATAGCAACCGCGGGAGGCATAATATGTCCGGGCGGAGCACCTGAAATCGTGCTTAGCGGGTCCAGGTTCGATACGAGATAGGATAATTATGCGCGAAAAAGAGTTGGTGAACTTCATTTTCCTCTATTTCCGTCAATCGTTTCGTCTTCTTTCCGGTTTGGGCCTAATGCTTGCTCGTCGTATCGTTGCATTCCCGACCTGTTGGCTCGAAGCTAATTCTCGTAAGTGAAATGGGATTTTCGCTCCTACCGAAACCGGGAGTGCCGTTCAAAGTATGTACATATTAAGTATATACATCGCGCGATCAAATAAAAAATTTTTAATCGCATCGAAAGTGCGGAAACCGTTAAGTATCGCGCGTAAAATAGCGGAAATAGCGATATAAAAATATCGCTCGTGAGTGCGGGAGTGCCGTTAAGTATCGCGCGTCTAAGACTGAGAGGAGGAGGAGGCCTAGGAGAGGCATCAGGCTGCGGCAGAGCAACCTTCTGGTAAGTAATTTATTTATTTGTAATTATATATTAAATATTAAATATATTTATTATAATTTAAATTAAACAATTAATCGCAACAATTAATTTGATGTTTTTATTTATATTTTTTTATTTATATTTAAATAAGAGAGAATTAAAGAAAAAGATTTTTAAATTAAAGCTATAATCTTGTAAAGGTGTAAGCTTTTATAAAGTTATAAGAGAATTATTAGTAATGTTTTTTAAAATTTATAGAATTATTTTATTAATCTGCTATTATTATATGCATCGAATATAAAATTCAATGTATACAATAATTTTTGAAATATTAATTATTTTGAACGCTGCTACATTGGAATCTTCTTTTGTATGTTATAGATCGATGCAACAACCCTGATGATCTGAGAGGAGGAGCAGGCCTAGGAGAGGCATCCTGCACCGGCGGAACAACCTGATGGTAAATATTATTATATATATATTAATTGTTATAAATCGTTAACTTGTTATAAACAAACAATAATTCAATCTTATTATTTAAATGAATTAAAGAGAAAGATTTTTATAAGTCATATAAAATTTTCTATTTAAAAAACAGTTTCAAAAATTTATAAAATTTTTCCATACGTGTTTTTCTGCTTATTATTTTACACATCGGATATAAAATTCCGCTCGATAAAAATTTTTTTAAATATTGATTGCATTTTGTGAGCATTATTATAAATGAATTTTATATTTGTATGTTACAGACAACTAGCTTCGATAACAACAACTCCGCTGTTGCGCATCAGTGTCGGTGAGTGAGAAAAACTTTTATTTAACTTTAAGGTAACGGATTCGTAGAGATTGCAGATGTAGATGTAGATGTAGATTGTAGATTGTAGATAAATCCGTTGCCTTAAAATGAATGAGCTAGGATGGATTAAATTAAATAAATTTTAATAAATTCTTTCGAAATGCTTTGCATCTATTACAAAAATATATTAAAATATTAATTAAAAAAAGAAGAAATCAAGAAAAGATTTTTTTGAAAAGATTTTGTCTAATTTATTAAATAAAGAACATGCATTAACAATTTTATCAACTTTATTAATTTCTTATGCTAATTTATTCTTATAACGCGCACTTATCTTCTAATTCCTTATAACTCATCCATCGTAGAATTTGTTTGTAGATATTGTTTTTAAACTTTACTTTAACTTAATATAAAGTCAAATGATTAATTAATTAAATAATTTGTAATATGATAAAAATTATACACAAATTAATTTTAAATTTTATTACAAAATATAAAATATATGGAAATTTGTAATAATTTGGCTTCTTTTCAGTTAAAATAAAGTTATATTCAAATATTTAACGAACGATCGTAAAATGGAACGATCGTTACTAAATGAGCGTAAATATTTCACGCTCATTTGCCGGTAATTATCCGGCAAAAAAAGGAGTGTTTATCTCCTTTTTCGATCTCTGATTAGGGATCGAGAAAGAAAATGGCCAGGATCAACGAAAGGTAGGTTCAACTGGCCTGAAGAGGACGCAGTTAGGGTACGCGGTTAGAGTACGCGGTTAGGGCACGCGATTAGGGCATGTAATTAGGGCACGTGATTAAAATATATACATGGTTAGGTTAGGTGATGATTAGAAATAGGTTCCACAAATCTCGAATAATTTTAGTTAATCAGGAAGTAGGATTGTTAGGGCTATATTAAGTAAGATCATTAGAATTCTTCTTTTAATATTAGGGTTGTTAGGGCTATTAGGTAAGATTCATTCTTTCTTTTAATATTCCAATAATCTTAGGGGTAAATTAAATTTATTTTAATTAAATTGAATTTATTTTTAAAAATATTGTAAAAATAAATGTAACATGTTTTAAAATAAAAATGTTTTAAAAATGAAATTTAAATTATCAAAATTATCTTCAGGAATATTAAAGAAATTGCATTATTATTAATGTTTAAGAAATATCTTAACATGCTATATTTTATTTTAAAATTTAAAAATATATGTGTATCAAGTATCGGCGCAACCGCCAATGAGTCGAAACGATTTTCATCATGGAGAATTATTTCTCACCGGTTCTTGTGAGATCCATTCGCGACGTCTAGTTCGGTGCCCTGTTGAAAATTGGGAATTTTTTATTGTAAGATTGAAGGAACTAATCCCAGGTTTTCCTGGCAATTTCCGAAAGCAATGATTTTGATGGTAATTCAACGACGAACGCCATATACTTCTTTAAAGTCGAATTAATTTAAATAATATATATTTAGATGAGAGAAATGTATCTTTTCTTTTCTTCGTTAAAAATGTTCTATCATTATTAGGATTGGTATTATTATTGTCTAATGCCAGAAAGATTTAATAGCAGATTAAATATGGATATAGCGTTGTGTATAAATTTTTATTTTTCAAATAATTTCATATTGTGATTAATTTTTATTAATTTTTTGATAAAAATGATTACGAACAAATATATTTTTAATTAATATAATTTGTCTCTCTTTTGAAAAATTATTTCTAGATACTGGGGATATTAACATTAATTTTTAGTTTCTTTTAAGAAACTATTTACAGGTATTGGACATACATCATCATTTTAAAATATTAGTTTTTAGATATATACCATTTTATACATATGTATAATAAAATACATGCACAAATTCACGTATCCAAAATATTTTTATAATTTTTGTTAATGTTATATATTATATATACGCGAAATTATACATAAATGTTACATAAAATGTGCGAATACTTGAAAATTTCGAGACAAATCGAATACCTCTATATCAGTAAGATATTGATTAAAAGAAAAAAAATTATTAGTTTAAACATTATAAGAATAAGAATCTAGAGAATTAATCTAGAATTAATTATTTAAAATTATTTGATTTATTTTATTTTGCACACTATTCGAATTGAAATTTTTTAAATCTTGCTGATATCGGGTTCGATTCGTCTCGCACGTGCGAACGGTACCCCAAATTATTGTGTTCGCACATTTAACACAAACTCCAATGCTGCATGTATTTTATTATTTATAAATATAATCGTTCGTAATCACATTTTTATAAAAAAATCGTTATATCCATTTAATTTTCAATAAAAAAATATATTTCTTAATAATGAAAGAACATATTTTTTGACGTGCATATCAATTTCGTGAATTGAAGACAATGACGAGGGATAATTGTTTCGTCGTTGATATATTACTGAAATCATTGCTATTGGGAATAGTCTGGAAGATCCAGGATTCGTTCCCTCTTACAGTGAAGTTCCCGACGTTCAATGGATCACTTAACTTTTCTTCGCAGATTGATCTTGCGAAATTTGATGTAGAAACAAGATGTTAATCGTTCTCCATTCTTAAAATCGCTCTTCTTTTTATCGGTATGTCACTCTCGTATCTGATGGCTTCGATTATTATATTATAAAAACTATGCGCAATCGAATATTTTGAATATTATCGATTTATTTATTCGTCGCGTTTTATCGCGAATTTTAAATCGCGATTTATCTTATAAAAATTCGGAAATAAATCGGTCGGTGAATTGTATATTCGTAAACATTACAGACCTCAAATGTTTGTCGAAATATCTTTGATTTTCTATATTTACGTGATAATAATTATATCGCGCTCGTGTCTATTGAGAGCTAGGATTATTATATTATAAAAATTATACTTATCGCGATCAAATATTCCACATATTATCGACTTATTTATTCGTCGCGTTTTCGCGTGAATTCAAATCGCGATTTCTCTTATAAAGATTCGCAAATGACTCGGACAGTGAGTACTATATTCGTAAACATTACAGACATCAAATTGTCTATCAAAATATCTTCGCATTTATGTGATAATAATTATATCGCGCGCGATATAATAATGTCTATTATATATATCTAATGTAATTGAGAGCGCTTCGATTATTATATTATAAAAGATATACACACACATATCGCAATCGGATATTCCGAATATTATCGATTTATTTATTCGTCGCGTTTTCTCGGGAATTTTAAATCGCGATTCATCTTATAATTTAATATTATCTTATAATTTAATATTATCTTATAATTTAATCGTTGACTTATACATCGAAGCTTTGTCTATCTTTCCACGTCTTTGAATATTGTCTTTAATAATCCGCGTAAAATGCACTAATAATATAAATATTTTTTTCTATAATTAAAAAACGGTCGATAACTTTATTAATGACTGTTTTAATCGCGATTGTTTACACACTAGTAAATCTTATTAAATTCTATTATTACATCGATTATTAGAGGGACCTTGATAAAATCATTCAATTCTCTATTAAACGTGACGATAACGCGATTTTTTAATTATATTTTAAAGCTCATTTTATCTTATTTAGCTAATCATGCGCGAGATAGGATATGTATTTTATTCTCAATTGCGAAATTCGTATAAAATCGCGTATTAATCACAAATAAATTGGACAGTGAATTTTATGTTCATAAACAATACGGACCACAAATGTTTATCAAAATATCTTCGTATATCATCATTTGTATGATAATAATTATGTCGCGCGCGTATCTATTGATGGTTTTGATTATCATATTACAAAAATTATACGTATATTTCTCGTAATCGAATATTCCGATTATTATCGATTTATTTATTCGCGTTTTCTCGCGAATTTTTAAATCGCGATTTATTTTGTAATTTAATTGTTGATTTACATCGAAGCTTATTTTATTTTTTCGTATTTTGAATATTTCCTTTGATAATCTACACAAAATGCGCCAGTAATGCAAATACTTTCTTCTACAATCGAAGAAATGATCAATAATTTTATTAATGACTCTTTTAATCACGATTATATATATTTACGTTACATAAAACTTATTAAATTCTATTATCGCATATCGATTATTAATGATAAATGTTGCATAATTAATCATCGCTAATCAGGCTTGTCTGGACTATATAAAAATTTTTAGTAAATTTCATATTATACGTATATTTTGGACATTTTCGCGTAATAAATTATTCCATGTAATAAATAAAAATTATTTTGTATTAAGTTTCAAATTATATTTTACATTCACTTTTGTATTAAACCCTATATTGAAAGAAAATAAAAATAAAATTAAAAAAAAATTTTTTCCTCCTTGTATCTTCACCTTAACGGAGGCATTTGCTGGATGAGGAGGTTTGAGTACTTTAATGAACTTAAGAGCTATGCTGGCGGTAACGTACGCTGATATTCATGTAGACTATTTTTATATTTACAATAATCTTAAGTATGATCTTAGGTCGCGTCTTGAGATTCCGTTCAGTTAGTAAAATAGTTGTATTTTCCAACTTACTTAAGACGATCTTAAATATAAAAGTGAATTATGAGTGCCGGCCGTAGTTAGATAGGGTTACCCATGCCGGACAGGTCGAAGGGAAAGAGTCAGACTAAGAGAGATATCAAAATTATATGTATATATATATATATATATATATATATATATATATATATATATTATTTTTAATTATATTAATATTTTTGAATAAAATGAAAGAAAAAAAGACAGTAATTGAGAAAATAGAAAAAAGGCAACTACAGTGATTTGAATATCTCAAACCCTCTCTCCTCTCTCTCTCTCTCTCTCTCTCTCTCTCTCTCTCTCTCTCTCTCTCTCTCTCTCTCTCTCTCTGAGTGATTTGAATATCTATACCCGAGAGAACAAATGTTCATAGAAAATAGCATGACAAATGATGGTAATCCTTATAATTTTAACACAAAGGAATACAATAAATCATAATAATCCAAGAACTCGAAGAAGAGAATATATTGGATAGAAATGCATAGTGATTGGAAATGATTAGAAACTAAAAGACAGTATGAATACAACCTATTTATTAATAGTGTAATACTATTTTGTAATTATATTAATTTTATAATTTAGTACATTGTATTATATAAAGTATTAAGCATAAAAATATTATGCTGGTATAAAAATTATAATAAAAATATATAAATAATGTTGGCTATATTAAAATGGAATATATGAATTCTTTATATTTTATATAAAGGAAGATATTTAAAATATTTTATAACATTTATATTTTTCGAATCTTAATTATAAAAACTTTAGAAGAATCAGTGATTAATTTGACAAATTCTATACATGTATTAATAATTAAATTTTTAAATAATTAAAAAAATGATTAATAAATATCAAAGATCAGTTTACTGCTAATTAAGATTTATAGAAATCTTAATTTAAAAATGTTTTTATTCCACAGCAGGCATTTTGTGTTTTGTAAATAAAAATATATAAATATGGCAATGAATATAGAAAAATATTTATTTCATCTTTGAACATTACATTAGAAGATTACAGTATCTTTCGCTATTGAATAATTTATTTACTATCAATTTATATACATAAGTGTCTTGTTATACTCTGGTGCTACCGGCATTTCGTGCACATAGCACGGAACGAAACCAGAAATTGTGCACATTATATATTACCCTCTGAGAACATTCATGGACATTGGCTTTGTAGTTCATGTCCACGTTTTCAATGTCCATAGAGGGAGTATCGCTTTCAGGAATCACCTAAAAGCAGGCCACACAGACTTCCAGACGGAGCATGAACTGCCATCTTAGGCAAGGGGGGTAGGTCGAGAAGGGGGAACTGTGGTGAAAGTGGGGAGAAGTCAGTGTATTTCGGTTTATTTCGGTTCTTTTCGGATATATTCGGTAGAGTTGATGCGCAGAGCGTCTTTGTCTCTCTTTCGTCTAATGACCGAATGTATCCGAGGGGAGCCGAGGTGAGCCGAGGTGCATTGGTTCCCCCCTTACCGCTGCCCGTACCTTCCCCTCGGGAAAATGCTCCGTCCGGAAGTCTGTGGCAGGCCATGACATCTCTCAGTCTTCTTCACAGACATCTATACTATATACTAGACCGCTAACTTGCGTCAAATACATGTCCACGAAATTTATGTACTAAATTCTCACGCATGCGTAACGTTGGTGGACAGCAGTCACGTTTGTGATTGGTTGATGTTATGTACAATGTACATAAGTATGTAATTTGTGTATAAACTTACAGTTGAATATAAGTTATTTTTAAACAATATATAATGTTCTTCGTTTTTAATTAAAATTTATCACAGCCTTTAAAGATAAAATATATCAAAATATATTTAAAAGGTATATGATATAATTAAAATCAAGATTAAAAATATATATAGAAGATTAAAAATATATAAAGATTAAAAATATATGTACATAACATTTATATATATATTTATATTTATTTTATTACAAAATTAAAAGTTTATAATGTAAAAAGTACAAGTTTTAAGGTGAAAACTTAAATATTAGCTGGCTACAAGTGTCCGCCATATTAGTTTTCCACCAATATTACGCATGCGCGACCGCCATATTACATGGTTTTCGGGGACACATTTTATGTACAAAATCAATGGGAGTTAGCGATCTAGTTATTGTATAGATATCTGTGGTCTTCTCTCTGTCACATGTCACAGATATCTATAATATAACTAGATCGCTAACTCCCATTGGCCGCATTCAGCGGACTCAACAGTTGGGCAACATTACTAGATTTTCCGATGTAATTCGACGCTAATTGGTCGGACCTGAAAGTAGAAACCAATCATGTTCGCTTGATACTTAGCGGTTGAGTCCGCTGAATGCGGCCGTTGATCAGCTGTGATCTGCTGATGGTTGAAAATGCGG